>NC_056743.1:825020589-825376704 GCF_019279795.1 Protopterus annectens | reverse complement strand
TTCTTTATTTATTGTGTTTGTTAACCAGGATAGTCCAAACAGGCCATAATAAGACCCCTTTTCAGAAGAGAGCCACAGAGAAAAGCTCCATAAGTTTTAAAAAGTTCGAAAGTACTTTAAAATACAAAAATATATTTAAATAAAATATTAGTACACAACAGAACATTCATGATAACTACAACATTCAATAAAGCAAAACTAATAAAAAATGAAGTATCTTAAAGGTGTGCTTTGAGAGTGGGAGATAATTATCAAATATATGGTGGTTAAGTAGGAAACCAAAATAATTATGCTATAAAAGCAAGGATGAGACAGAATTGGCAAAAGGAAGAAAAGAGGAAATACCACCTTAGTTACAAGAAAAATAGGTAGGATTAATTATATTTATAAAGTAGACGTAAAAACAGTATGAAAAAGAATAAAACAGAGAGACAGAAAAGGTGTGGAAGAAGTAACTAGTGCTGACTGCAAGTGATTAAGGTTATCCTGGAGAGCTGGCACAGGTGCACAGCCATGAATTACATATAGGAAATCATTTGTTTTTTCTCTGAAGAGACTCTGTTGATACTGGGGGGGGGGGGGATACCACAGTTTTGAAAAAATGTGTGGAGTATAGGGTGTCTCCTGAATTATTGTCTGATTTCCTAACAAGACGGTTTGTGTCGGCTGAAAGAAGAGATCTTGGAGGCAAGTATCGTTAAAGTAACCAAGAGAGGGAGATCTTTCTATAAATCACAGTATAGCATGGGCTAATTTTGTTGCAAGAGGTTGAAGTAATTTCAGAATTCAATCCAATGTATTTTTTAAACACTTATTAAATTATCACTTCAGGACACAGATAAACATACATTAACATAAAAGAAAATGAACCATATTAACATTCTATTTACAGTTAGTTGCAAAAAAGAAAAGATGCATTTTGTATATCAGTAGTCCAACGTTATATAAATTCCCAAAATCATGCCTTCCCTTCCTCCTCCTCCTGAACTTTATTCTGCATTTATTGTTATCACAATTTAGATTTATTTATATGTAATTTGCTCCTTACCTTTTCTAAAGATCCCTCTTCCAGCTCTCATCTCTTTTTGTAATATTCAGTACTTCAAATACATTTGGTTTACACTTTTGATTTCCATTTTATAGTATTTGCTTTTTTGGTGGTCAGAATTATTTAACTTAATAAGGCTTTACTATGTCTAGACAATTCAGATCCTGTGTCCCCGCTGAAAAGAATAATTTCCTTAGTTACAGCCACTGCTCACCCAACACTTCTGACAGAATTTGTAAAATTTGCCAACTAATTACACCCTCCAAAACATGTGTCCAGTTACATACTTGTTCTCCATCACACTGGCAACATTTACTATCTACTGGAGTAAATCTTCTTTGAAGTTTGCCTGGAGTACAAAAATACCTGTGCAAGCACTTCCAAGTATAGATCCTAAACCTTTTGGACTTTGTTGCATACTTGGAAGCCATACATATGCCCTCCCATTGTTCTCTTGTACATTGCTTTTCCATTCTCTCTTCCTAATGTTTTCTAACTTCCACTGATTGATTCTGATAGTTACCATGCAATATTTTATATGCCCTGCGAATTAAACCTTTAACAGCAGCTACTGTTCTAGACTCAACTACAAGCACCACCAAAAGAGGTCTTTAACTTAAGATTCCCCTATACCTTTACCTATGCTCTTATATCAATCCCTGGTATGGAAGGCAGTCTCCAACTCACAGACCAGATGTCTTCTTGGCCTTCATCCAACTCTATTAACTTTCCCTCTAGTTATTCGCTCCCAGTACCTTGATTCCTATGCCAGTCTTCTCTGGTAAATTCCACCCCCTTGCTTTTTTTTTTCCTTTACTCCTACTCACAGCCACTCCTACTGACAAAATCTCCTTTCTCCATTCTAATGTTGGCTTAGTTCATAGAATACTTTCAGCTACTTTATGAATAAAATATTTTCTATGCTTATTATTCTTAAAGATCTTCATGCAAAATCCCACTTTCTCTTTGTTGAACCTCCCCCCACTGCTACTTCATCATCATCATCCCTTTCCATTCTGAATTATAACCTTCTGCTTGTATTACGTATAATGAGCCTTAACTGTGTAGCTCTAAAATATCTCTTCATATCAGGTAATCCCTAAACCACCTTGTTCTATTGGAAAGATCAACTCATCCGACTTAACCCTTGTTCTCTTCCCCTCCCATATAAAATTATTCAAATCTTTATTAATTATTGACCACAACTTGTCCACTGGCTGATAAAAATATGCCTGACCAGTGTATAAAAATAAACTTACTTAGAACATTTTCAATGCTTCTATCTTATAATCTATATCCATATTCTGTATTATCTTTAGTCTCTTCTCACATAACCAATTGCTGCCAAAACAGAAGCCTTTTTAATCCATATTCCTAAATGCTTCATCCTATCATGTATGCATAAACATGGGTATTGCTGAACCATTCTGTATATAGGTACATAATTAATGGCTACAGCCTTTGTTTTATCTTCATTAATTTTATATCCTGAAAATAACTTAAAACACTCTCAAAATGTTCCACAACACTGATACATCCTTTCCTGGATTTATCAGGTACAAAATACTATTGTCTTCAAATAAAGCCATCTTTTCTTGATTACCATACCAATTAAATCCTTGTATTTCTGAATCCATTTTATTTGCCAATGGCTCTAAATATAAAGCAAATAAAAGGAAAAGTGGACACCTCTGGTCTTGTTCCTCTGTGCAAACACAGTTTACCAGGGAAGAACCCTCCTACTTGAATTCTTGCCTCTGATCCTCCTAATTTACATTAATTATGTCAGGGAATGCAATTTATTCCATTGCCATCCTCACAAATCCCAAATTACTCTGTTGAATGCTTTCTTTGCATCAAGACTCACCTATAGAAGCAGTGTTTTCTTACATTCTGCTTCCTTCTGGATCATCACTGTTGTATTAATGTCATCAAATGTTTGCCTCCCTTCCATAAAACCACAACGATCCCCATCAACTTTGGCAACATCTTTATTTTTAAATGTCTAAAAGAATGGCAAACACATTCTAATCATGGTTTAGAACTGAAATGGATCGGAGTAATGCTGAGTCTGAGTCGCATTTACCATATTTAGGCAATGCAGCCACCACAACTCCCTTCCAAATTATTGGTGCTAATCCTCTTTTTAAAATACTGTTGAACACAATATTCTAGATCGTTATCACTTTCTTCCCTCCTAGCTTACAAACTTCCACAGGAATACCATCTATTCCCAGAGACTTTCCTGCAATCTGATTATATGTCACCATTTTTATTTCCTCTCATTCTATCTTTTTTTTTTTCAAATATAATTTTTATTGGTGTTTGCAAATTTCATAAAAAGAAAAAAAGAAAAACAGAAACAAAAAGGCACAATACATTACGGGTCTACGTCATATGATTGACAGAACATTTGATCGAAATTCATTTGGTTGACAGCTCATTTGGTCAACAACCAGTATTTAAGGCACTTAACAGGGATTTGCCCCCCCCCTCCCCAATGTTGTGCAACCCTGGAGTTGTTATATACAGTTAGGGGGTTATTAGTTATTTTCATTTAAAAGCATGAAAATACAAGAAAAACTACACATTTTAAATGAAAATAGGTGTGCCCCCACATCCCCCCTAACTATATATATATATATATATATATATATATATATATATATATATATATATATATATATCAACTCCAGGGTCTCACAACATTGGAGAGGAGGGCAAATCCCTGTTATGTACCTTGAATACTGGTTGTCGACCAAATGAATGTTGATCTTATGAAGTAGACCCTACATTATATACAAATAACAGTCTTTGCTATATAAAGAGATTGTAATAATGAGAGTAAGCATACATATTATACCAGAGCAAAGCAATACCGAAGAAAATGCACTAAAAAAATAAAGAGAGAAAAAGGATCAACTACTATCCTAAACACTCGGATTTGCTAAATCAAAAACATAAACCTTAGGGATACAGAGTACTAGAGAAACCCCCTTATAACTAATGTAATATAAAAAGAAAAGTACAGTTTTGTACCTACCATAAATGTAGATGTTCGAAGATCCACATTGCTGCAGTCCTTACATATGGGTAGTCCGCTGTCCTCGGTCGGCCCGAATATCAAAGTATTAGGCTGACGTCGGTCAAGGCGCTTAAGACTGACATCAGGACGTCAGGGTACAAATGCGCATGACCGACGTCATATCCTCAGTCTTTTCTTGCCCCAGATGTCAGAAGACCCTAAAAAGAAAGGCCAAAACCAAAAGACAGCAAACAACCAACCACCCCTGCACTAATCATATTTACAATATTTACAATATTCACAACCCAAACCACACAACCTCTAACTACAGAGGGCAAGGAGGGAGGGTAAATTGGACTGCAGCAATGTAGATCTTCGAACATCTACATTTATGGTAGGTACAAAACTGTACTATGTTCTTCATCTCACATTGCTGCAGTCCTTACATATGGGTAGAATCCCAAAGCAGAGGTAAGGGAGGATGGCAAAATTATAAAGCATTAGGAGCTGCCAAAATGCCCTGTAAAATTGCAGTGGCAAAACCAGCCCTAGATTTAGAGTAAAGTGGAAGGTGGTAATGCTTAGAGAAAGTATGCACTGAACTCCAAGTAGCTGCCTCCAAAATATCTTTAGTAGCCACCCCTTAAAAAGCTGTAGAAGTGGCAGTAGCCCTAGTGGAATGAGGCCTAATCCCAGCTGGAATCTCCTTACCATGATGGGAATAACAGAAAGCAATACAAAAACCAATCCACTTAGAAATAGTTTGTTTTGAAACAGGTTTGCCCTGAGAACCCAAAGCAAATGAAACAAACAACTGCTGAGACTGCCTGAACCCTTTAGTTCTGTTCAAATAATATCGCAACTGCCTGTGTATATCCAAAGTGTGTAAAATCTTTTCCCCTTTATTTGGGGGTTTGCATAAAAAGTAGGCAAATGAATAGCTTGGTTTAAAGCCACACTAGAAACCACTTTAGGCATAAAGGAAGGATTAGTATGCAAAGATACCCTATCCTTATGGAAAATTAAGAAAGGCTCAACCGCCATAAGGGCCTGTAATTCAGAAACCCTTCTCGCAGAGGTAATGTCCAACAAAAGCAGTCTTCCATGATAAATATTTCAACTCGGCAGTAGCTGCAGGCTCAAAAGGTTGTAGAGTGAGTTTCTCCAACACAAAATTGAGATCCCAAGCAGGAGTAGGAGCTCTACGTGGGGGTCTTATATTCTTTGCCCCTCTAAGGAATTGCTTAAACAAAGGATGAGAAAACAATGGTGGGTCACAGTCATAGTGAGCAGAAATTGCTGCAGCATGAACCTTAATAGAGGAGAAGGACAAACCTTTGTCCAGTAACTCAGTAAGGTATTGAAGAGCCACACTTAAATTAGGCTTAGAAACATCAAAGTCCTTTGCTGTACTCCAAAATAAAAATCTCCTCCATTTATCTGCGTACACTCTCCTTGTACTAGGCCTTCTGGCCTCCAAAATAACATTCAAAACTTATTGTGGAAGCTGAGACCCTCCAGGGTTTAAAACAGAATATGCCAGGCTGTTAGATGTAGAGAGTGAAGTTTGACATTGAGTAAATGACTGTTCTCCTGAGACAGCAGGTGAGGAATCGAAGGCAAAGGCCATGGAGGCTCCCGTACCAGACTTCTCAGTAATGGGTACCAGTGCTGTCGAGGCCAATCTGGAGCTATTAAAATCATGTTTGGCTTGTCCTGTCTGACCTTCAGGAGTACCTTTGGGAGGAGAGGCAGAGGTGGAAAGGCATACACATGAAGATTGCTCCAATTGAATGAAAGAGCATCCACTTTCCAAGCTGTGGGATGAAACCTTTTTGTGCAAAACTTTGGCAGCTGGTAGTTTAGTGGAGAAGCGAACAGATCTATGTCTGGAGTTCCCCATAACACTGTCAATTTCTGAAATACATGAGGATCCAATTTCCACTCGTGGGGATCCATAATTTGTCTGCTTAACACATCTGCTAAGGAGTTCTGTGCTCCTGGCAGAAACCTTGCCTGAAGATTTAGCTGTAAACTGAGAGCAGTCTCCCACAAAATCATTGCTTGTCTGCATAGAGGATAAGAATGTTCCCCTTGCTTGTTGATGTACCACATGACAGTTGTGTTGTCTGTTAGAACCAACACCTGCCCTGGAAGAAGTAAATCCTTGAAAGCTATTAATGCAAACTGGACTGCTAACATCTCCTTCAAGTTGATATGTAGATGTTGAAGTCTGGCAGGACACGTGTCTTGTACCCATTTTCCATTCAGATGAGCTCCCCAAGCTTTGTCTGAGGCATCTGTCGTTAGAATCTGACTCGCCTCTGGCCGGGTCACAGAGAGTCCCTTGTTTAGGTGACATTCCTGAGCCCACCACAAAAATTCCTTTTGAATGCAAGGTATTATCTGAATGACAGTGTCCATATCTTGGCAGTGCTGTGTCCATACATTTTTTAGATACCATTGTAGCTTCCTCATATGCAGTTTGGCATTGGGAAGTACCAGAATACAAGATGCCATGAACCCCAAGGCTTGAAGGACTGTCCTTGCAGTCAGCCTGGACTGACGAGACAATTGATGGAAGTAAAGAGAAAGATTCTTTTGTTTGTCCGGGGTCAAAAAGGCCATCTGGGATGCTGTATTCAGTCTCACACCCAGAAAGCACATGTCCTGAGAGGGTACTAGACTGGACTTTATTTCGTTCACAGAATATCCCAGGCATCTTAACACTGCTATCACATACTGTAAATGATGAAGAAGTTCGTCCTTTCCTTGGGCCAGAATCAGGCAATCATCCAAATAAGGATAGATTTGTATTCCTCTTAGCCTGAAGAAAGCTATCACTGGAGCCAGAACCTTCGTGAACACTCTGGGCGCAGTAGATAAGCCAAAGGGCAATGCAGAGAACTGATAATGAGAAGTCCCAGCCCGAAAACGCAGATACTTCCTGCAACTGAGCCTGATAGGAACATGAAGGTAAGCCTCCTTGAGATCCAGAGTCACCATCCAGTGATCTTTGCCCAGCAGATGTAAAAGCTGTTGTAACATCAACATTTTGAACTTGGGAATGTCCAGATATGTGTTGAGGATAGATAAATCCAAAATTGGTCTCCACGTGTTCCCTTTCTTTGGTACTAGGAACAGGCGAGAATAAAATCCTAGGCCCACTTCTGGCAGAGGGACCGGTTGTATGGCCCCTATTTGAAGTAGCAGAGAAATTTGTTTGTGAGCCTCTAGTCTTTGCTGAGGAGGAACGTCCGGCATGCCTTTGAAAGGAGGCAAGGTATGGAAATAAAACTTGTAACCTTGGTGTATGATATCCAATACCCATCTGTCTTGGGTAATCAAATTCCAATTTTCCTTGAAGAGTGCCAACCTTCCTCCCAAAGGTGCTGCCAGGCAAGAAGGATCTGGCAGCTGAAAAGGTAGGTCATTGGGCCTGTTTACGAAAGGACTGGCCCCTGCCCTCACCCAAGATTGTGCAGGTGAACTCCCTGTTCTAGGTCTGAAAGAACTCTAAGCTCTGCCCTACCACGCCTAGATCTACCCCTAGACTGAGAATCATAAGAAGGATACGCCCACCCCTTAGCAGGCCAATTCCTACTAAACTTGAGGCTGAACTTGCAAAAATCTTTAACAGCCTGCATAGACTTAGCCTTGTCTTCCATTTTCTTCAAGACTGACTCCACAGGTGAACCAAACAACACATCAGACTGTAAAGGAGCATCCAAAATCCTTGTCTTAACATGGTCAGATAAATTCTGATCCCTCAGCCAGGCGTGCTCATGAAGAACTGAACCAGTGGCAGCCACCCTAGACGAGGCCTGTACAGCATCAAAACCACATTGTAAAGAATGCTTACCCACCTGTTCAGAGACATGCACCAAATCTTGTAATTCTTTACACTCAATGCCTTCCACCAGAGCATCCACCTTAGACTTCAATTGAGAAAGAAGATAGTTTTGATATTTCAACATGTGAAACTGGCAATTCAAAGCCCTCATAGCTAAGGTAGAAGATGTATAGACTTTCTTTCCCCATCTATCCAAAGCTCTGGCCTCTTTATCTGGAGGAACCGGATTTTTACAACAGAGGCCTTGACACCCTTAGGTCCCTGACTAACAGTTTCTGGGTCCGCCTAGGACTCTTATAAAGATATTTATGAGCCTCAGGCACCCTGTAATACCTATCCGGTTTAACAGGAGCAGGAGGCAAAGAATCAGGATTAAATGAAGCCTCTGCAAACACATCTTCCACAACATCCAGAACAGGGGGTATAGCCAAGGGCCTATGCTGGGGTAAAAGCAAAAATTCCCTAAGCCTTTTCCTGGAATCAGAGAAGTCCTGACCTTCCCACTTAAAATGTTCCCTCATGGAATGAAGAGTCTCTGAAAAAGAAAAATCCTCTGGAGGAGAAGCAGAAGGAGTCGAATCATCTGCATCAGAATCAGAATAAGGAGAGTACTCCTGCAAGTCTTCAGCTGAAGACTCTGAAACATCCGAAGCCTGCTCAAAACTCCCAACTCTGGCTCCACCCTAGGCCTCTTATCAGGAGGGGGCAAAGAACCTCTAATCAAAGTAATCAAATCTTCTGCCATTTTAAGCATGTGCTTCTTGGGCACAGACCCTGCTGAACTAGGAGTGACACCAACAGAAGCTAAACCTGGCCTGCCTCTGGGAGAAGCCTTGGAAACAGAAGGAGAGGGCCTAACCACCCTAGGAAGGGAGGGGAGTACAGTAACCTGAGAAGCCCCTTCAGCCTGACCTGCCTCCTGAGAGGCCACATCCTGCAATATCAAAGTCTCCCCCTGGGACTCCAGAGAAGCCTCCGTCGGAACCACCGGTTCCACTGACGCCTCTAAAGAACCGGTGTCCGGAACGGACGACTCATCTTGCCTGGGTTTAACTGCTTTGTCTTTGCGCTTCTTCGAAGAAGCGGGCGCCGGAGAATCCGACGGCATATTATAATTGCACCGCTTCCCGAAGACCAGCCTAGCACAATCTAACCTTTGCTTAATAGTGCGCTTACTGAACCTAGCACAAAAGCGACACCCAACAACGTCGTGCTCAGGCCCCAAACAAGGAATACACAAAGAATGATAATCCCTATGCGGTATCTGTTTCCCACAAGAAATACAGTTATTCACTTTTTCTGACATCCGGTAAACCACTGAGGCAAGAAAAAACTAAAATATTCCCCAACGGGGTACTTAGCCAACTTTGATTCGGTCTGAAACTCCGAACTCGAAAAATTTCAGAACGCCGAACGGCACTTGCAACGCTGCTTCTGCATCGGACCATGCGGCAAAAAAGACTGAGGATATGACGTCGGTCATGCGCATTTGTACCCTGACGTCCTGATGTCAGTCTTAAGCGCCTTGACCGACGTCAGCCTAATACTTTGATATTCGGGCCGACCGAGGACAGCGGACTACCCATATGTAAGGACTGCAGCAATGTGAGATGAAGAACATCGATGTACTCACCATAACGTTCCATCCAAGTAGTTGTACTTCATTTGTCTTCAACCTGTGGGATACGGATCCGTATCGGATCTGAGCCGGCAAATATTACTAGCATCACCTCCGAGCTCCAGACTCCTCCCCTTACCCATAATACACCTCCACAGCCTTCCATCCCCAGATTGAGTTTGCTGAGCTTACAATTAGAACCCAACCTGATAACATACTTGTAACCTATACTGCAGCCCATATGCTGAACATGTGCCAAGGTCTGGAGGAAGGAGGGAGGGACAGTTGAAGACACGAAGTACAACTACTCAGATGAAACATTATGAGGAGTACATAACTTCTTTATCTGAAGTAGTTTACTTTATTTGGTCTTCAACCACTGGGACAGAGTCCCCAGCTACTAAACTCCTGGGAGGCCCTCATGGAAGGATATTCCAGAGCACCAAAGGATGCCCTCCTTCTAGAAGTCAAATCCAATTTGTAATGAGAAATAAACATATGAGATGAGGGCCAAGTAGCTGCAGAGCAAATGTCATCCAAAGACACCCTAGACCAGAAAGCTGCAGACGTAGCCATGGACCTAGTGGAATGAGTTTTAACCTGACCTGTAGGAGACATGCCTTTGTCCTTAGAGACCTCCAGGATCCATGAAGAAATCCAACTAGCTATAGTGACCTTGGAAATAGGTTTGCCCAAAAAGGGTCTACAGAACGAAACAAACTGATCACATTTACAAAAATGTTTTGTCCTGTATAAATAGAATTGTAACTGTCTGACGTAGCCATGGACCTAGTGGAATGAGTTTTAACCTGACCTGGAGGACACATGCCTTTGTCCTTAGAGACCTTCAGGATCCATGAAGAAATCCAACTAGCTATAGTGACCTTGGAAATAGGTTTGCCCAAAAAGGGTCTACAGAACGAAACAAACAACTGATCACATTTACAAAAATGTTTTGTCCTGTATGAATAGAATTGTAACTGTCTATGAATATCCAACATATGTAGCTTGCATTCCATCCTGTTGGTAAAACTGGGAAAGAACACAGGCAAATTTATAGTCTGAT
This sequence comes from Protopterus annectens, assembly GCF_019279795.1. NCBI lineage: Eukaryota > Metazoa > Chordata > Ceratodontiformes > Protopteridae > Protopterus > Protopterus annectens. The sequence goes on along the minus strand of NC_056743.1, from coordinate 825,366,094 downwards.
TGATATTGACTGGTGATGCTACCTAAGGAAGAAAAGATGGGTTGAAGGGAAACTATCTTTATGAAAAATCATGTACAGAAATTTGATGGACAAGGCCTGAAATTTCAAAATCCTTCTAGCAGAATAGCAACCAGAAAGGCAGTTTTCCATGATAGAAATTTCAGATCTGCAGTAGCGGCAGGCTCGAAAGGTGGGGAGACCAGAGCTTGGAGAACCATAGTAAGGTCCCACGGGGGAACAGGATCTTTGACCAGGGGGGCGTAGCAAAAAAGTGCCTTTAATAAAGGCTATATACAGTCTAGAAGATGCCAATGATGCAGAATTCTTGCCCACATGAAAATGAGAAATAGCAGCCAAATAAACTTTGACAGTAGAAGAACTGACTCCATGCTGGAAAATATCAGCTAGGAAATCAAGAATAGTGGAAATAGGTGCAGTGAAAGGGTCTAAACTCCTCTAAGAGGCCCAGAAAGAAAAACGTTTCCACTTGCTGTGACAAACCTTTCTGGTTGAAGACTTATGAGCAGCTACCAAAATAGACTTAACTGAGGAGGAAAGTCCGAGAGTCCTAGCAATCACGGGAACTGGAGCAGCCAAGCCGTGAGCTTCAGGCTGTCCAGACTTGGATGAGGCACCCCCGATGGGTGTAAAATCAGATCCTGAATGGGATCTAGGATCCAAGTTGGAGCCAGAAGGTGAGACCAAAGAAAGGGGAAACCATACCTGGTGAGGCCAGAATGTGGGGAATGAGGATCACTTTGCTCCCCAGTCGACAAGCTTTCTGCAGAAACCTCGGGATGAGAAGAACTGGCGGGTAAGCATACAGAAGACTGGAAGGCCAAGCATGAACTAGAGCGTCTCTGGGGTACTTCCCCTGCACATAGTTCAGAGCGAAAACTCTTTCGCATTGGAAGGAGATGATAAGAGATCGCAGCAAGGTTGACCCCACTCGCTGAAGATCTGTTCCGCTACTGACAGATTCAGAGACCATTCGTAAGGCATCAGAATGGTCTGACTTAGCCTGTCCGCTAGAATGTTGGACCGTCCCAGAATGTGCGTTGTGATGAGAAAGCAACCGGTGGAGAGCGTCCATTCCCACACACTCATGGCCTCGCGACAAAGGAGGCAAGATCTGGTCCCTCCCTGTTTGTTGATATACCAGACTACTGATATGTTGTCTGACTGAATGGCAATCATCCCCAGAGGAAGAAAGGCATGAAAAGCCTGCAACGTTAGAAGGACCGCCCTCATCTCCAGGACACTGATATGCAATCTGGTCTCTATGGGGGACCACAGGCCTTGGACTGTCTTGCCCAAACAATGCCCCCCACCTGTGGTGGGAGGCATCTGTGGTCACTGTGGTTTGGGCCAGGGCTGGAACAAAGGGTCGCCCCTCCAAAATGTCTAGAGAGCTCATCCACCATATGAGGGATGACCGACACATGACTTAGGTGGATAGGATAGGTAAGTGGTAAATCCAACATGGACCACTGAACCGCTAGAGTCCACTGAAGAATCCACATGTGTAGCCTAGCACATGGAAAAAGAGTTATGGTCGCCACCATCGAGCCTAGGGCCCTCAACACTGATTCTGCAGTCGGGAGTTGAGAACTGTAAATTGGGGAGACATGCATCCTGAGGTTTTGAACTCTCTCCGAAGTCAGGAACACTTTGCACTGGAGTGTGTCTATCCTGGCAGTAATGTAATGTAATCTATCACCTGTACAGGCTCTAGTAGAGATTTGGATGTGTTAATTGTGATACCCAAACTCAGGGCAAGTGTCAGAAAGTAATCCCTGGTTTGGTACGGATAGACCTGAATCTCCTGAAGCCTCAGGTGAGCCGCTACAACTGCCATCACATTGCTAAACACCCTGGGGACTGTGGTGAGACCAATGGGTAGGGCTCGAAATTGATAGTGATTGGCCCCTAGCCGGAAGCGGAGGAACCTCTGGAGCTTCTGTGCATTATGAGATAGTAAGCATCCTGGAGATCTAATGAGCGCATCCAGTCGCTCTCTTGCAGGTAATGCATGATGGACTGTAGTGTGACCATCCGGAACTTTACTTTGGCAACTGACAGGTTCAGGAGTAGAGAGGTCCAGAATGGGCCTTAAGTCCCCCATTTTCTTTGGCACCAAAAAGAACCTGGAGTAGAAGCCCGATCCGGAATGATCTGGGAGGACGGTTTCGATGGCTCGTTTTCCTAGCAGCTTGGAACTTTCCTGTGCTGCTGACTCCCTTTGTGTGGGTGAAACATCCGGGAGGTGTTTGGGAGATTTGGGGGAACCCACGAAGGGGATAGAATAACCTCTGGATATGATTTGAAGCGCCCAGTGGTCCATTGCTATGGTCCATTGTTATGGACTCCCATGCCACTGGGTGCAATGACAATCTTCCCCAACTGCCTCCAGAGTTTCGCGGACCCCCTCGGCCTCTGGGCCGGCGCCCATTCGGTCCCCCTCTGCATCTAAGGGAAGAAGAGCCCTGAGTGTCCCGGGAATACTGAGACTTCCGGAACCACATCTTCTTTTGCCCTCTCTAACTCTGGGAAAAGGACCTTTGAGGGTTAGAGAAGCGGATCCTGATGGCAGTGTCTTCCCATCCTTCTCACTCTGGACTAGTGTCTCCTTGACGCTCTTACCGAAAAAGAGTAGAGCTGTCATAAGGGGCATTAGCAAAGGACGCCTTAAAGTGTTTGATAAATTGGCACAACCTGAGCCAGGCGTTACACCTCATGGACATGCCAAACCCAGCCACCCTAGCCGCTCCTTCCACAGCATGGGAGAGGAGTCACATGGACATATTTGATACAGCTTTCAGAGTAGCCATTTTCATGAAGAACGAAGCCTTGTCCTCCTGTGACATGGACTTGGGTGGAGACTCCTCCAACTCCTTCACTAGGTTGCGTTGGAGTCTCATAACATGGGCCAAGTAATTCAGCACCCTGATCAAAAAAGGTAGCTGAAGTATACACCCACTTCCCTAGGCAGTCCATCATCCGTGACTCTCGGGCAGGAGGGTGGACCGAGGAACTTTCCCGAGATAGTTCCCTCTTCGTGGCTGCTGCCACCACCATTGCATCCACTGGGGAGCCCTTGTTCCAGGAAGGCCTGTCAATGGGGGGCTTAAAACCTTATTGGGGGTGCTTGGGGATCGGCTCCACAGTATTGGTTTCCTTCCACACCCGCGAGGTGATAAAATCCACTAAAGGATCCACGGGAGGAGGACACCCATGAAGTAGACGGGCCCATGCCGAAAGCCTCCAAAAGCACAGATTCATCAGAGGAGGGCTTGGGGGCAGACCAACCTCCCCAATGGCACAGGATCTCCATAATGTCTCCAAAGGAGACATAGTCGGGAGATGATCTTGGGGAGCCCTCCCCATCATCTAAATATGTGTCTTCGGTTAGGGACTCAGGGGAGTCCAAGTGCCTCCTCTTGCACATATGCTTGCAAGGCACATCTCCAGTAGGGCTCTCAGAGGAGCACTCGCAAGCCATCTGTTCCTATGGGGGAACCGTCTGGGGCTCTTCAGGTATGGGCTATCGCTCTGTTAAGACAATGGGGACCTTAGAGCTGAGGGGGGTCTGGGCAGAGTCCGAGGGGGCAGTCAGGGGTCTTAATTCGATGGAGAGAACCCTTTCTACCACATCAAATGCTGGAGAGTGGATCTCCTGGGAAGCTAATTATGAGGCCGGTCTCTCCGTGTCCAACGCGAGAATTGGAGCCAGAGCCAAAGTGGATGAAGCTCCAAGGGAGGGAACCTGGCTCAACAACATTGGAGTTGATGGAAAAGGTTCCACTCCCTCAGATCCGACACCCAGGCTCCGGCTCCGAGAGCGGCTCAGATCCGAACTGGTCGGATCCGAGATGCTCCAGGCAACTGTCGGCGTCGAGGAAACAAGGACCATTGGTGCCGACCCCCTGACCAAGGCCAACCTTGGATCCGAGAACTCCAAAGCCAAAGGTTGGATTGGCGAAGGAAAACTGGGTTGGAAAAAAGGAAGCGAGCTCCCCCCTCCACGACCCCCATTTGGATCTGTGTACAGATAAAGCGCCGCATTATCTTATCCAGATCTATGTCCAATAAACAGCGGGGTCGGCCGTGATGAGGCCAGGGACTCCGACATGGCAGGTCGGGGAACTTAGGCCTGGGAGACTGAAAGTGCCTCCTCCGGCTCTGGGGAGAACCTTGGAGACCAGAGCCAAGGGGAGTCACAAATCCGTGCAGACTTGATCGGTGTCCTATTCCTCTTTCTTCGTCTTCGACTCTCTCTCCCCTTCTCTACCTCTCCTCTGCTCTGCTCTGCTACCACAGGCTTAGATGTAGGAGTTAAGTGTCCCAGCCTGGGAGGCCAGAGGAAGAGAAGTGGCAGAGGCAGTCACAGCAGCCGCTGTGACTGAAACCGAAGACGAGGAAGGCGGTTCAGTGGCAGGCAGAAGACCCTTAAGGGCCAACTTGGCCTTTCTATCTTTCAACGCTCACGGATTAAGCCCCACACAAATGGAGCAATTCACACTAAGGTGGGCCACACCTAAGCACAACACACAGAGTGTGGCCATCCGCTAGGGAGAGCTTATGGCCACACTCTGTGCAGTGCTTAAAGATAAGCTTTTCAGCCATTCTACAAAAAAGAAAGAAGCCTTAAAAAAAGATAGGCAAAAACTTTCTTTCTTTAAGCTAACAAACACACACCCACTCACCACACTAGACTAGAGACAACACTAAGGGGGGGAGGGTCACCACAGACAAACTACTCTAACTATAACAACAAACCTACACTTGACGCCAAAATTGATGGGAGGGGAGAAAGGGTACCTACACTAGCCTGAATCAGCTAAAAGAACAGAAATTTTTGAAAACTTACAGTAAGAAATCACCCACTGCTAGCTGGAGCTCTGGAGACACAATGTATCACAAATCGCGGCAAACGATATCTGGGGATGGAAGGCAGTGGAGGTGTATTATGGGTAAGGGGAGAAGTCTGGAGCTCTGAGATGATGCTAGTAATATTTGCCGGCTCTAATCAGATACGGATCCATATCCCACAAATTGAAGACCAAATGAAGTAAACTACTTCAGATGATATAATTATTCCTATTTAACCAAGGGATGAATAATGGATAAAGAAAAACATGTATGTCTGACTTATGAGTAAAGTGAGACAGGAAGGGGGGTAAAATTGTTAGCATAACACTATTTACACAGTTTACAACTATTTACAACATGGATGCCATAACAAGTGTATATAGGGACATCAAACCAATGTGATAAAAAATAGAGTATCGTCACTATTTATTTGTTACAGGATGGGAAAACTTCCACACAAAGGTCTTCACAGATTGTGATTATAGTAATGAATGTTGTATGATGATAACTTTGTTTGAATTAAGTCAAAGAGACTGCACCAGTATTTCTGGAAATGGTCCTTTTTCCTTTTACTGCTAGAGCAAAGTTTATGTGCAGATATACACTTAACTGCTATTATTTTAAAGGTCTCCCAAGAGATTACTGAGGGGCTCACCCAGTTCTTAGCTATAAAGTATTTGAGAAGGGCACACACAGTTATTAGGATGTGTCTATGGCCTCCTGTTAAAGGTTTCAGAATTATATTCAGGATTGTGGTTTGCCAGGAGAAGGTAGTCTTCTCGTAACCTATTTTTTCCAGTTGAACTCTAAGGAAGCACCATAATTTATATATGTTTTTACAACTCCAGACGATATGCAGTATATCTGCATGCTGGAGGGAACAGAAAAGACATGATAGATTTTTGTTGTACCCAAATTTTAATAGGACAGCTGCAGTATAGTACAAGTTATTATTGGTCATAAGCTGGGTATACATTAAATTCTTAAAAGGGGTTAGATTTAGGGTGTTCCGGATTGCTTTATATTTGGACTCAGTAGAAATTTCACCTTGTATGTCATCCCAGTATTTGGATTATAGAAGCAATTGTTGATATTTGATGTTTATTAAAAGCTTGTAGGCATGAGATAGCATTTTGTTCCTAAGGGACAGGGTTTTGATTATTGATTGTGTTAGAGTTGCATCTTGCCGACTCACTTTGATGTTAGCAAATTTTTGTTTTATTAGTGAATTAAGTTGTCTTAACATAGGGTCATATCTACTTGGGATCCCAGAGTCCTTTGACAACAGCAAAATTCTTAGGATGGTAAAATTGCCACACCGTGGCATTTTTAATTATGGGAAGGTTAGATAGGTCTATCATATTATTGATTTTTATATTTGGGTTTAGATGCACTGGTTGGAGAACCAGAAGAGTATCATGCAAATTAATAGAACGCAACAATGCTTGAAAGATATTTTTTAATGCAGGTAGAATTTTAGATTTGTATTCACCGTCAAGCTTTAAAAATGGGATAGAGTGAGGGTTTAGTTTGAGTGATTGCATATACTTGCACCAGATTTTGATCCAGGTTGGGATCCAAGTATCAACTGATGGTTCATAGTTCACAATTTGGATTAAACGGCTTGCATTTACAATATTGTAGTAGAGATTAAAATCGGGGAGACTCAATTCACCTTTTTCTTTTGGAAGTATTAGTTTTTTTTTTTATAAGAGATTCTGCTTGATTTAGGGAACCAAAGGAATTTTGAGACAGTGGTTTCCATTTTACTGAAGAAATGTTTGGGTATATTTAGGTTTATGGAGTTTAAATAAAATAATATCCTAGGAAGAATGTTCATTTTAACAATAGCAGTTTTTGATAGTAAGGATAGATTGAAATTTTTCCATCTGGATAGGTCATTGTTTATTTGTTCCCCAACTTTACTCAAGTTTGCTTTCATTAAATCCTGCTGTGTGTGCAAAAAGTTTATTCCTAGATATCTGAGTATTTGACAGGTATGTCAGACAGAGGGAAGTAGGATTCTAAGTGTTTACGAGGATTTAATGGGAAAATAGATGATTCTGTGGGATTTAGTTTATAATTTGCAGCATTAGAAAAGAGACCTTGATTTACAAATTTTGTGAAGATCACTATTCGGGATCTCAAGATGGAAGGGGAGCAAGGCTAGGTGCATCTGAGGCGGTTTCAAATTGTTTTATCATGGTGTGGATGGGAGGAGAAATGGCGTAGGCATTATCCTGAAGGAACAGTATGCTAAGAGTGTTTTTGAGGTGAAAAGAGTGTTGGATAGAGTGATGTTTATGAAGCTGAAAATTGACGGTGTAATGATGAATGTTGTTAGTGCATATGCTTCACAAGTTGGGTGTACGATGGATGAGAAAGAAAAATTCTGGAGCGAGTTAGATGAAGTGGTGATGACTGTACCCAAGCGTGAGACACTGGTGATTGGAGCAGATTTCAATGGGCATGTTGGTGAAGGGAACAGAGGGGATGAGGAAGTGATGAGTAGGTATGGTGTTAAGCAAAGCAATGCAGAAGGACAGATGGCAGTGGATTTTGCCAAAAGGATGGACATGGCTGTGATGAATAAGTATTTTAACAAGAGGGAGGAGGATAGGGTGACATACAAGAGTGGAGGAAGATGCACACAGGTGGATTATATCTTATGTAGAAGAGACAGTCTGAAGGAGATTAGAGACTGTAAAGTAGTGACAGGGGAAAGTGTAGTTATGCAGCATAGGATGGTGGTTTGTAGGTTGACATTGGTGATCAAGAAGAGGAGGAGTGTGAGGGCAGCACCAAGGATCAAATGGTGGAAATTGAAAAAGGGTAATTGTATGGTGATATTCACGGAAGAGTTAAGACAGGCACTGGGTGGCATTGAAGAGTTACCGAATAGCTGGGTAACTACAGCAGAACTAGTAAGAGAGATGTCTAGAAAGGTGCTTGGTGTGACATCTGGAAAGAGGAAGGATGACAAGGTGACCTGGTGGTGGAATAAAGAAGTACAGGAGAGTATACAGAGAAAGAGGTTGGTGAAGAAGTGGGATTGTCAAAGAGATGAAGAAAGTAGACAAGAGTATAAGGAGATGAGGTGCATGGCAAAGAGAGAGGTGGCGAAGGCTAAGGATAAGGCATATGAAGAGTTGTATAAAAGGTTGGACACTAAGGAGGGAGAAAAGGACCTGTACCAACTGGCTAGACAGAGGGACCGAGCTAGTAAAGATGTGCAGCAGATAAGGGTGATAAAGCATAATGAGGGAAATGTACTCACAAGCGAGGAGAGTGTGTTGAGCAGATGGAAAGAGTACTTTGAGGGGTTGATGGATGAACAGAATGAGAGGGAGAGAAGGTTGGATGATGTGCGGATAGTGAATCATGAAGTGCAGTGGATTAGCAAGGAAGAAGTAAGGATAGCTATGAAGAGGATGAAGAATGGAAAGGCTGTTGGGCCAGATGACATACCTGTGGAAGCATGGAGGTGTTTAGGTGAAATGGCAGTGGAGTTTTTAACTAGATTGTTTCATGAAATCTTGGAAAGTGAGAGGATGCCTGAGGAATGGAGAAAAAGAGCTTTGGTACCGATTTTTAAGAATAAGGGTGATGTGCAGAGCTGTAGTAATTACAGAGGGATTAAACTGATCAGTCACAGCATGAAGTTATGGGAAAGAGTAGTGGAAGCTAGGTTAAGAAGGGAGGTGATGATTAGTGATCAGCAGTATGGTTTCATGCCAGGAAAGAGCACTACAGATGCGATGTTTGCTCTGAGTGTTGATGGAGAAGTACAGAGAAGGTCAGAAGGAGTTGCATTGGGTCTTTGTGGATTTAGAGAAATCATATGACAGGGTGCCTAGAGAGGAGTTGTGGTATTGTATGAGGAAGTCGGGAGTGTCAGAGAAGTATGTAAGAGTGGTACAGGATATGTACGAGGGTAGTGTGACAGCGGTGAGGTCTGCGGTGGGAGTGACAGAAGCATTTAAGATGGAGGTGGGATTACATCAAGGATCAGCTCTGAGCCCTTTCTTATTTGCAATGGTGATGGACAGGTTGACAGACGAGATCAGACAGGAGTCCCCGTGGACTATAATGTTTGCAGATGACATTGTGATCTGTAGTGAGAGTAGGGAACAGGTGGAGAAGACCCTGGAGAGGTGGAAGTATGCTCTAGAGAGAAGAGGAATGAAGGTCAGTAGGACTAAGACAGAATGTATGTGTGTGAATGGGAAGGAGGATAGAGGAATGGTGAGGATGCAGGGAGTAGAGGTGGCGAAGGTGGAGGAGTTTAAGTACTTGGGATCAACAGTTCAGAGTAATGGTGAGTGTAGAAGAGAGGTGAAGAAGAGAGTATAGGCAGGATGGAGTGGGTGGAGAAGAGTGTCAGGAGTGATCTGTGACAGACGAGTACCAGTAAGAGTGAAAGGGAAGGTCTACAAGAGGGTAGTGAGACCAGCTATGTTATATGGGTTGCAGACAGTGGCATTGACAAAAAGGCAGGAGTCAGAGCTTGACATGGCAGAGTTGAAGATGTTAAGATTTGCACTGGGTGTGACGAGGATGGACAGGATTAGAAATAAGTACATTAGAGGGTCAGCCCAGGTTGGAAGGTTTGGAGACAAAGCCAGAGAGGCAAGATTATGTTGGATTGGACATGTGCTGAGGAGGGATGCAGAGTATATTGGGAAAAAGATGCTAAGGATGAAGCTGCCATGTAACAGCAAAAGAGGGAGGCCTAAGATAAGGTTTATGGATGTGGTGAGAGAGGACATGCAGGGGGTTGGTGTGACAGAGCAAGATGCAGAAGACAAGAAGAAATGGAAACAGTTGATCTGCTGTGGCGACCCCTAACGGGAGCATCCGAAAGAAGGAGACGACTATTCGGGAGCTCAAAATAAATGTTTAAATCGTCAGCAAATGCTGAGTATTTTTTCTCTATGTTAAAGACTCTTGGTATATGATAGGTGTTTTGGCTAATAAGTAGCAGGAGAGGTTCAAGATAAATATTAAAAAGATATGGTGAAAGAGGACAGCCCTGCCTAGTTCCATTAGCAATTTTAATAGGGTGGGACATTGTTTTATTAATGTACAGGGAGGTAGTAGCGTTGCTGTAAAGCATTTTATAGTGTTAATCATAAATTCAGGGAAGTTGAAGTATTGAATGTTTAAATATCAGAAGTTTAGGTCCACATTGTCGAAAGCTTTAGTAGCATCAAGCACGAGTGCGTATCTCGGGTGGTTATTTTTCAGAAATAACATTATTGTGTCTAAAGTGAGGGTATTGTTGCATAGTTGTCTTTGTTTCATGAAACCTAATTGCTCAGGGAAAATTGAGGCCAGAACTTTCTACATTCTACTTGCTAGGACAGATGTCAGCAATTTAATATCTATGTTAATGAGAGCAATGGGTCTGTAGCCAAGAGGGTTATGCTTGTCAGAATTAGGTTTCAAGATGAAAATTGTTTTAGAGTTGTTCATACATTTATTAGCAATCCTCATTTTTTAGTAAGTTGATAGTTAAGAATTTGGTAAAATTCACCTGTAAGGCCATCTGGTCCTGGTGCCTTGTTGGGTTTGAGTTTTTTGATAGCTAACTTTATTTCATTCAGTGTTATAGGACTAGCTAATAGATTATGTTTTGTGTGACTTAGTTTGGAAAAGGTTAGCTCATCAAGGAATTATTTATAGATGTCCTTATGAGTTTGATTTTTAGGGTTGTAAATTTCAACTAAAGCTGTCTGTGAAGGAATTAATAATTTCATAGTTACTGCATAGGGTACCTCTCATTCTGTCTCAACTGTGTAGCCTCTTCTACCTCTAACCTTGATATATTTAAGTCTCCCATAAATATTTCCATTTGTGCTCGAGTTCCACATTTCTCTGCTTTATGCAAATGTTTCATAAAATTTCCAAAATATCTCTAATATATCTACAAGATCTCTGGTTATTTTTCTGGTTATAGGTTCCCCAAGTCTGGCGACAACCTTTTCTCCTGTTGCCTAAGTCATTGTACAAAAAGTTTTTGTAATCTGAGTTATCACATAAAAAAAGCTGCTCAACAGGAATCTTTTTAAACTCATGCATATTGTCCTTATATTCTCGTTAGCACTCTGCATTTATGTTTCTTCTTGTTCTGAAAGATTCCTCTTATTCTGCAATATTTTAACGTCAGTCCCTCTAAATAATTCTTGTTACTTAATTATCTCTCTCTTTCTTTTATTTCTACTCTATTTTTGAACTCCACTTTCATTTTATCCCAATTACTAGCTATAACTTCTGAAGAAATTTCTAACTTCCCTAATAACTCTCAAATAATGCCCATTACCCATTCCTTAAATTCTTCTCTTAACAGGTAGGAGGGGAAGCACCAGTCTCATTTCTACTTCTTTATCCCGCATTTTTATCTTGGTCGTTATTGGTGCATGATCTGAAACAGCTGCTGGAGGTGGGTGAAGCTTTCTATTAAATGCACATGTTACTGTGAAACATAATTTCTGTCTAGTCTAGCCCAGATACTGTACCTTGTGGAATAATATGGACATTCTCGCATGGGTCCTACTAGTAAATTTACATCTTCCATACCAAATATATTCATACATTTCTTCAGAACTCTACCCTACTTTGTTATATTTTCCATTTCATGTCCTCCAGATACATCCGCAAGGTTGCAAATCAAGTTCCAATCACCATGTTTAGGTAATATTCCCTGCTAAAAGTGGATCATTTCCCCAAAAATTTTCTTAAGCTCTATAACAGCAGTTTTAGGTGGAATATAAATACATGCCAATGCAGTCTTCCTCTCTTGCCAGCAGCCCTTTACTACCACAAATCTACCATTATTTTTTCTCTCTTCTACCACCATTGAAGCTCCTCTAGCAATTAGTTTAAGTACCCCCCTTTCCTTTCTCCATGATATTCTGCTGAATAGCCATGCTGAAATCCTTTATCAAATTCACATGCTCACTCCTTTACAAATGTGTCTCCTATAATATTATTTACACTCTGCATTTCTTAATATAATTCAATACTCTTACCTTTTATATACATGTGAAGCCATTCACATTCCAAAAATAATATGGATAGTGTAGCCATTATGATAAGTTTATTCCCAGCTATTATATATGATGGCTTTCTGAATTATTATTTCCAGCTTTTGAGTTACATACACACACTAATGTTTGGCAGGTTGATCCTTTGTATAGCTGCATATTGCCACCTCCATGTGAACCTATGTCACATTTTACAGGACTTTTTGCTTTAATGAAAACCCCAAACACATATCCAGAACCAATTAACTTAAAACAAAAACAAACTGTGTAAATTTAAATAATTAAGTTTAACCCTCCTGATAGAACTGTCCCAAATCAACAGCTGCATCCATAGACATTACCTAACCTAAAATTAAGTTGATCTGTGCTAAGGTGCCTTTGTTCCTACTTGCACTAATTGCTGTCTGCTCTTATCTTTATTCCCTTCCCATATGTGAAAAACAGCTTATATGCTTTCAGAAAACATCAATTTTTAGCCTTTAGAAAATGTGCACTGGCTATCTTTAAATAAATTGAAATTATACACTATTCCAGTAAATACACCAAAGTATTTGGTACTACAGAAATTGCTCATATTCACTTTCAATAACTTCAAATTTTATTTTATACCAAGATGCTTGCCCTTGTACCTTTTACATTTCTCTCCGCAATGTCTAGAACTCTGAGATTTATTGCCTTCACCTGTAGACAAGTTTATCTTCATGGAAACCTACGAACAGAATGTACAGCTACCTTCAGCTGCAAACTTCTCAACTCACACTGAATATTTATTGGGTACAGGAAAACTTTCCATTATATTCACAATTTTATCTCATGTTTAAAGCCCACTTGCTTACACAAAAAAATTGTTGTTAGATTAAGCCAGGGACATTACTCCACTCATTCAACTACCGTTAGAGAAAAATCTCAGATCTACATATTATAATCAGTGCACCTTTATACCCCATCCCAACTGTCTAAGACTACAACATATTAACCTATGCATGCTTTTGACCAGCCTTTCTTCTCTTTTTAAGATGGTAATGCCTACATTTCTCAATGTGATGACTGGAGGTACTGCCAACCATGCCAGAAGAAATAGGGCAATGGATTTGTTACATATGCCAGCACAGTTAGCTGGAATTTTATAAACAATTATATGTAATTTGTATATCAAACTGATTTGTAAAGATGCTTGTGCTGAAAATGTATTTGTGAAGTTTGCTTGTGTTAAAATGCATCAACAATGTTCCCTGCTGGAAGGAAAAGAGATGTACATGCATTACTGTAACTGTTTAAAAGTATATATTGTAACAGCATATACTGGAAATGAAGAGGTTAATCTTAATCCACCCAACTTTCCAAAATATTCTTGAAATTAAATTACTTTATGGGTTAAACCATAAAGATGTTATTCCACAATTTTCTATGGAGCCAGGGATGCAATGTCTGTGCTAGAGAATAGGAAGAGTGAAATGGTTTTATGGTTTTTAGGACTTCCAGCAGCTGCACCACATATAAGCAATGCTCTGTGTGTATTGTAGCACATAGGTGGTAAATCTTGGTAGCTTCTAGTGATGGCGGAAAGTGTGGGAAACAGAGTCAGATGACCAGATGTGTGGGATGTCATTCTGTACAAAAATAATGTTTTAATATTAGAGGAGAATGAAGTCTCAGCATTCTGTATTCTGTCTTGGATCTGTCAACAAGGACCACTCACCCATCTTGCCTTGCTCTATTCAGTAAGTAGGAACACTAATTATTTTAGTCAGTCAATCAGGATAGACAGTGAGACTAGCTAAATACTGTTTTTCTACAACAGTGTGAAACAGTCCATCTGTGTTATTTTTAATACTTCCTGTGAATACAACTCGATGTTTACTGTAAATATATATTTAGCATTTTCATGTTTTTATTTTTAAATATATTTAAACTTTTCAATGTGGTTGGTCCTTTTTACAACATATTTAAGTTTTGAGAGTATTTGCATATAATTATTTGGTGATAACTCTGGCTACTCCTGAAAGCACTGCTGTTTGGTCAACATTACCATTTGTATTAATATTAACTTCACTCAGTATAATTGGGTACCCTTGTAAGAGCCTTAAAGTAGTTGGCAGGGGTTCTGGTGGCAGTGATAACTACCTTATAGTCTGGGCAGAAGGGGACAGAGCAGGTGAATCTGTGCCAGCCTTTCCCCGGTGTCTGTGGGCACGCGCAAATCAAACCTCAGAGAGTATGTGTTTCATGTGCTTGCAGCAGGGACACAAAGCACTGCTTTCACAGAAAGGGAGTGGGAGGACTTAGCTTGGAACCCCAGCTAAGGACTTAACTCTGAGTTATGCTACTGGGGAATCTTATTGGTGGTTTGCACAGATATAGAGAGGGACCACCCCTGGACTGAGCGTGTTCCCTGGGTGCACTTTAAGTGTGCTTGATGCAGACAGGTCTGCATCTGGAAAGGAGTGTATCCATTTGTACTTCAAGTGAACATCATCCTCCAGTGTCAGTGGCAAGGATTCATGCTCCTTAATTACAAGCCCAGTGTGGGGATGTCACACTTAAAACTAAAAAGGTAGTACTTATTTACTTCACTATCTTTATCACATACAACAAATCAGTGAAAATGGTTTACTCTATAACAAGCAATTTAAATCATGAAATGTTTTACACAAATATTAAGAAATGTTTTTTTTTACCTTGTGTCCTTCTAAACACTAATAACATTTAGTGGGGTATATGCTTTTCAGTCGCCTCACAAGTTTAACAATGTCAACAAAACTCTTCTTTCTCAGCCACTTTTTCTTTATTGTTGAGCTTCTTCCTATTCATCTTCATCTCCCAACCCCAGAGTCTGGTTCATATCCAAGGTAGTTTCAATTCTTCAAGTCAGCTCAGCTTTTTTCCCCGTCTCCGAAGCATTTTCATATGGAACACTAGAAAATGTTTTACTGGCAAAATCTCTATGGAAGGTTTAATATTTTGCCTGCTAGCTCTCTTTTTGCTGGACAATTTTGTGTACTTCCCCTTGGCCTGTTCTGCATAAAAAAAATACTTTGATCTTCCAATATCAAAATATTCTAAAGACAGCTGGATACAGTAGCTTGAATCTCACACCTGCTTCTCAACATTCACTGACTAGTGGAATACATTTCTGTTCTGCCTCATGAAGAGTGAATAATTTTCCAGAAATACTCTACTGTCTCCAATTTTTAAAACTTTGCCCTTCTGCCACAGTTTTGTCAGGATCAACTCTTTTTGCCATTAAAATTACATCTTTACTAATACAGGTCTTGGTTGCTTTCTCATGGGCAGGTTTGTAGCATACACAGCATTTGCTTACTTCAAATAACAAATACTGCTGTGGAGTACCGATCTAGTTGCTCACATGTGCTTTTACAAAAATAATACATGCTGTTTCTTCCAGTTTCAGTGTTACAGCAGAACATCTCAGGTTTTCTCTGTGTTCGGTCCTCTAACTCATTCATTTTTTGAAAAAGCTGTTCTTGAGCAGTCTCATTCTTAGCCAGCCTTTTCTTCATTTCAACCTCAGACTTTTGCAGTTTTATCAGTTCATCTGAATAGCTGTTTAAAGCTTCTTCCATTTTTCCAGCCTTTTATTTGAGTCAATATACTTTTTTCAATGTTTTATTTATTTTAATCAGCTCCTGAGTACATCTGATATCATTTTTCCTCTAAATTACTGGAAGACATCTCTTGCACCAAAGATGGAGCATGAACTGTGTTTTACTGAACTGCAGGATTCTTCGCAGTCAGTGTTTTCTCGTCAATTTTTCTAGTTGATTTTCTTCCAGGCTCTCCAAGTTTCTTCTTTGCTTGCATTCAGGCAGTGTATTTACTAGCCAGTAACTGAATTTTACTAAGACTGGCAGAAGTACTAACCCTTATCTCTCAGTTTCTTTTTCACACTGGGAAAGTTGAAATTAAGCTGTTGATCAGTGTACAGCCATCTTCAAAGAATAGTATTAATGTAATCTTGATGAGATGGATATCTGCATGAATTGCAAATAGGGCTCGTCAAGAATCACACAGCAGCTGAACAGCTGAAATTCCAGGTTAAAGTCAAGGTTGTTCCACAGGGCTCTGTCCTGGGCCTATACTTGTTTAGATTGTATATTTCTGATTTATCTTTTTTCATCTGAGGTTTTCTACAGTCTGTACGCATAGGACTTAAAAATGGGAAAATTGATTACAGCCATTATGGATAGGGCAGGTCTGTAAATGAACTTTACTAAACTGAACAGTTGGGCACAGGAGAATAATATGCTGATAAATACACCAAAAATAAGCATATCAGATTTGGGAGACAGATTGAAGGGTGAATATTTAGTAGACCCACTGAAACTGTCGATTCGTTTAAGGACCTTAATACACAAGTAGATTTAGCACGGAGTTAAATCTCATATCAACCAAGTCACTAACAGTTACATAAAGTATAGGCTTTATGAAATATTTACCAAGCTTAGGAAATCAGAAATGATGAAATCCTTATTTTGAAAGTTACATTAGACCCAAACTAAAGTATGGAATAATAATACAAAAAGCTAGCATGAGTAAACTGGAAAAAGTATAGCAGAAATATACCAAGTTATTGTGAAATATTAAAAAAAAATACGAACTTGCACTGGGTTTTATATTTAAAGGAGACTTTATTCAGATATCTGCGGTGATTAGAACCAACTATCTCAAAGAATTCTTGTGGTTATCAGAGAGTATTACAGAAGCATTGGACAACCTGTATAAGAAATTATATAGGAATATGAGATGTACAGCTGTTGCCTGGAGTAGAGTACCAAAGCAAGCACTAACTTAGATATTTTTAAGAACTTGGACACCTACTATGGGGTGGACTGTTTTGATATATTGGCAGGCTACAAGGGTATCACTGCCCGTGTCTGAAATATATGTATTTGCATATCATGGGCATCCAATTAAATTCAAATTTTAAAGCCAAGCTCTGTACTGCACAGGCATCAAGCCCTGACTATCAGACAGAAGCCAGAGTCTCAGTACATGCTCTAGGGCTGGAAGACCCAGACAGATTAGAGAGGGAGTAAGAGAGTTATGCCAGTTCACCCATCCTGGGTGGGGGAGATAGTGGTTCATGTCTGGCAAGTCTGTTCCCGTGCAACTGGAGACTCAAAAGACAAAAAATTGTGCACAGCAAAGGAATACGGGTTTTGTGTTCCAAACCAGTAATGACAGCTACTGTAGGCTATGTGTGATGGTATAGGAATAAATCAGGATAGCAAAGGAGACAATGGCAGTGATGCAAGTGCTCATGTCAACTAGCAGGTGTCAGGGTTAGGGCCATAAAAAGAAAGAAAGAAAGAATATACATCTATAGTGTATGCCCCAGCATGGTGTAAGCTGCTGAATCACCCAATAAGAATCCTCATCCTCTGAAAACATATACTGTTCTCTGGCAATACCTGCATTATAACTGTGAAAAGGCAAACAACCCCCAGAAATGACTGACTGCAAATCATGCTTACCCAAAGATACATCTGACTTGTATACAGAAACAGCCTGATCATCTGCCCTGTACTTGAGTTTCGGTTTCTTTTTTTTCAAGGAATACCCAAGCTGGGAGGAACAGGCTGTCCCAGACTACTGTCCCTGGCAAGACTTCTCTTTTCCCAGACAATTCCTGTACCTAAAAAGTGTCTGGTTCTCAAATACCTGTAACAGGTGCTCCAGCAAAGGATGTGTCTAACTCCTAAAACTTATAGCTGCCATTACAGCCACATCACAGAGAGTCGAGACAATAGGTAAATGGTTGGTGGAACTATCTTTATCCACTCCAGTCAATAGCTGTAGGCTGAGGCAGCAATTTTTCTTGCTTTTTCTTTCTTTTTAGGTATAGGATGAGTTGATGAAGCAGGAACAAGGACATTTATCCATGCTGTAGCCAAAGAATAAATCTGATTACTGGTACATAAGCTCTGTAACATTGGGCGAAGGAAATGATTCACCAGTAAGCACCAAGCACACTTTTAGGTTCATAGGTTCATACTAGGCTATCTGCCCTAGGGCATTTATAAGCCTAGCCAGAGTGTGTGTGGCTTTCACCACCCCTTAGGATGAGAATACTATACCCATTAGTTTGCTGTGCCTCTGTCCAGCAGTGATACAGAGATGATTCCCGGGGTAAACCTACGATCTCCCATCCACTCGTCAAGATTTCTCTTGAACAGAGTCAGTGAGGGGCTCTGCCTCACATGGACTGGGATTCTGTTCCATAGTGTAGGGAGTCTCTGGGTGATGAATCTGTCCCTCCAGCATGTCCTATTTATATCCGTGTTGAGGTTTAAGTCTCTTGCTCTCGTGGCTCTGGTGGATTTGGATTTTTTGAGGTGGAGCATGTCCATTAATTCCGGGTTGGACATGGCCTTGTATGTCAGGCACAGATCACCTCTGAGCAGACGGTATGCAACTGAATAGAGCTGGAGTTTCTTCAGTCGGGCATCATATGAAATATGTTTGAGCCCCTTTATCCTTTTGGTGAGGAACTTTTGGGGTCTTTCCAACTGCTGCAGGTGTCGGGTAAGGTACATTCCGAATGGGGCGTTGTACTCGATCATTGGTCTGATAAGTGAAGAGTACAGGGCTACAATGACCTCTCCTGATCTGGATGCGAATCCCTTCATGATCAGGTGGGCAATGTAGAAGGTCTTCCTAACCACTTTGGCAATGTGAGTGTCAAAAGAGAGGTTACTGTCAACTTGGGTCCCCAGGTCCCTGATAACTTCTTCCGTGTTTAATGGATTACCACCTATGTGGTAATTTGGGGTTACCTTGTTTTTCCCAAAGGGTATGACTATACATTTTTTGGCATTTAGCTTAAGGCCATGGCTCTGGCACCAGTTATCCATTTCTATGAGACCTCTCTGGAGGATGTCTGTGTCTGATGGAGTGTCAATTATGGTGCCCAGTTTGTAGTCATCTGCAAATTTTGTCAGCCACAATCCCCCTATGTTTGCCTGCACTTCAGAAAAATAAATGCCGAACAAGAGGGGGCCAAGGACTGAGCCCTGTGGGACACCACTCGTGACCGGCTTAGAGTCTGACATGGCACCAGCAACTCTAACCCTGTGTGTTCTGTCCTTGAGCCAGTTTGCAACCCATCTTGTGACATATGGGTTTACATCTAAGCTGGTGAGCTTTTCTATGATGCCCGAGTGGGGCATTGTGTCGAACGCTTTTGCTAGGTCAAGGTAGGCTGTGTGAACAGCCTTACCCTCGTCAATGGCCTTAGTGACTGTTTCGAAAAAGTCGACCAAGTTCAAGAGGCAGGATCTGCCCATGACAAAGCCAAATTGGGTAGGATCCAGTGTCTGTAGGTCCCCAATGTCTTTATTTATGAGTTCCATTATGATCCTCTCCATAGCTTTGCAGACAAGGCTCGTCAAGCTTATGGGGCGGTAATTTCCAGGGTCCATAGAAGCACCGCCTTTGTGGAGTGGGACCACAGTTGCCGTACGCCATTCTTTGGGTACGTATCCTGTAGTAAGGCTAAGATTAAACAGCAGCCTTATGTGTGGGTTTAGTTCCTCATTGAGTTCGTGTAGCACACAGCCGGGTACACCGTCCGGTCCCATTGATTCTGTGTTTTTTGCTTTAGAGAGAGCAGCTCTCACCTGGGCATCGGAGATGTTTGGGAGGCTAGACTCTGGTGGGATAGATATTTCTCCTTTTGGGGGGGGGGAGGGAGGGGAGAAATTTGCACTGAACCTGTCTGCCAGTATGTTGGCAATGTCTGTGGGTTCAGTGATTTTTTTTTATAATTTTGGATCAATTCTGAGCATATCTGGGAGTTTCCACCCAGGTTTCTAACATAGCTAAAGAAGGCCTTATGATTGTCTTTTGTGTCATTAGCGATTTTTCTCTCAAAGTTGGCCTTGGATGACTTTATGAGTGATCATAGTTTTTTGCTAGTATTGATCAGAGATGCCTTCCCTTTTAGGGATTTTGCTCTGTCATGTAGTAGCTTTCTCCTCTTGTTGTAGAGTTTGTTTATGGCTGGGGTCCACCAGACCGGGCGCCTGCCTTTGGTGGAAAGGGTCTTGATTTTATTAGAGATTGATTGATCCATACACTCCTGGAGGTGCTCGTAGAAGGCATTTGTAAGGGTTTCAGCAGCGTGGGTTGTGGTTTCCACTGGCTCGGGGGCCTTGAAGGATACCACTCTAGTCTTAAGAAGTGTGAAGTTTGCTTTTGAGAAGTTCTTCACTGTGGTCTTTTTTGCTGGGGGTGGGGGCGGGATGTGCATCTCCAGTGAGATTAATTTATGGTCTGATCTCACCAATGAGGGATATACTTCCGGTGTGGAGCATTTTGTCCCCATGTTTGTGATGATCAGGTCTAGTATATTTTCTCCTCTTGTGGGAATGGCATAGCATTTGAGTTTATGAACTCCAGGAACCTTTGGGCTAGGGTGTTGGGGCTTGAGTAATGTTCCCAGTCTATGTTTGGGTAGTTGAAGTCACCCAATATGATGGTGTTTGGAGAGACATTCATACTTTCCAGTGACTTCAGGAAGGCTGTGTGGGTTTCCTGAGTTTGAGAAGGTGGTTTTTGTAGCATGTTACAAACTGTAGGGCAGTTTTACCTATGGTTAATTGCACCTGGATGGTCTCTTCCCCAAACTAGTAAATACAAACAGTACACTGAAAATTGTCACCCGACCTTAAACTTAGTCAGAAATATAACAGAACATTTATTAGTGCAGATATGAGAGACCATTCTAATAAAGTTAAAAACATTAACAGGTGCGAAAAAACATTCTTACTATAAAAACAGAGCTCAAATACTTAAATATTTTTAGAAAATTTGAGTTTTCCACATAAATTTGAAAACTAAGTCAAGTAAACAGAGCATAAACACATATAATCCCGGACAGAAGGTGATATTAAGGTGAAATCCTACAAAATTTTTATTTATTTATTTTTTATATATATTAAATTAGATAAGAAACAATACCACATATATTCAACAAAAAAAATTAGGAGATGAGGTATTCCCAAAAGGGGTCTTTATCTGTTAGGCAAAAAACTTTTGACAGACTGTTGTTCCTGTGGAGTCAGAGATATGCTTCTCTTTGAGGGGGCCGGAAAACACTGAAGATTTACCTCACTCTAGTTGCTGAAATACTTCTTTCCAAAAAGGGTGCACCCTATCAGAAGCCAGAGTGAGAGGGAGGGAAGTTAGGGCTTTGGTAAATTGGCTGGGTGCTGTGTCCTTGGCAGGACACTACCCATAGGCTGCAGCAGTGAGAATGAAGAACTACAAAATTTTACATTATGTTAGACTGACTTGCATGTTACTCAGTCACTGAATTTGTACTGTACCATACTGTATTACTCCTTAATCCTGATATTAATAACACATACCTGCACATTTTATTTTTATGTGCATTTCTCTCATAAGATACAAATACATAAACATATGTACAGAGACAGCGACTGACATTATCCTCATTCTATATGAAACTTGCAATGCTTTCTTTTACATGGTACATATTTTAGAACTTTTCATATGACACTCCACAGAAAATGGGACCTCCCAGCGGAGTATTCTTGATTAATATATGTAAATAAATAAATCAAATAAATATGGTAGAATTTCAGTAATTAACTATATTCTTTGGCACACCTCCACTACATCAACAAACGTACAAATAAACTATCTCCTATACATTTACTTTTATTCCTTGTGCGAAGTGTTACCTATGCACAGCTTCCAGATGGATATGCGCATATCAACATATATAATTCTGGATAAATGAACTACTGCAACACAAAGCTGAAAAACTGCCTTACAAAAATTTTGAACTTGATTTTTGAACACTTACAGGAGCCGTCACAAATTCAACTAAATGCTGCAGTGTACACATTTAATTGTTCCATGAGTAAATATTTATTTTAGGAATGCATCAAAGGAAAATACACACATTTTTTTCCTCATTTAAAAGCCAGGAAAAATGCTCGCAGGTAGCCTGCTTCCACATATGTACATCAAAGCATATGATCCCTTCCATCAAACACACATTTATCCTATTTTACAAATATAATTAACTTCTAGTTCCAAGAGTCTGAGTTTCCATTTGGCTAAGATTTTTATGCATCTAGCGACCATCAAGTGTTTTATCTCGTGCAATAACAGATTCATCAAATTTGATCATAAGTGTTGTGCCTTTGTGCCAGTGGGCCGTTACTTTGGCCGGAAAGCCGCTGTATGTAAGTATGGCTTCCACAATACCAGCAGTGAAGGAGGCACAGTTCAGGGTGCTATTCTCTTTCGGTACGGAGATGTATGTGTTGATGAGGGGCTCCTTCTCAATAATATAATATGTTTTGTCATCGTCATTGGCTTGCTCCAGCTTGTCAGCTTCCTTCCCGAACAGTGCCTTCCACACATTAACTTTAATGAAGAGTAAAATGTTAATGACTTTAGTCTCACGTTTGCCATTTTTCTCTCTCAAAACCAGTGAATCCAAGATTCGGACTCCCACCTGCTGGCCAAGCTCAGACAGTTTGTTCTGCAGTTCAGATACAGAATAGACTCTGTTTTGGCAGTACTGTACAATCTCTGAAAAGAGCAAAGCAAACACACTAAGGCTAACCTCTGTTTTGGGACGGACTAGAGAGCGCTCCAAGATTGCGGATTTCCCACGGGTAAAACGAGCCTCCATTGCCTGCAAATATAAAAAAAATATACTCATCAGGTAAATTTTTATTTTATTTACAGAATTCAAAATTAATTTATAAAGTCTGCTTCACAGCAGCCGCTTAAAAGGAATACTGCACACACAGTTTCTTGCCAACTGCAAAAATGAGCTCTATGCAACAACTTCTGCTTAGAAATTATCCAGGTTCCCCTAGATTTCTATTTTAAATTCTTTAAGTTATTAATCGGGTAAATGGACTGGTTAGAGCACCATTTTCAGCAATAATTCAGGCCAAATGACAACTGATGCACACAGAGTGAAGAACACAAAATGACAATCTGCTTTGAGTAAAGCAAAGCACACACAGCTTGCAAAGTGTTCAAATATACTAAACAGGTTCCAGTACAATGGACAAACTGCATGGAATTCATAACAAAATTCCATTTGACCTCCCTCTTATTTTACCGATCCTATATGCGGACGATATGGTTTTTCTCACTCAATCATACTAACCCAACTTGAAAAGGATATTCATTCACTTAACATGTGGTTAAAACAAACTTCTACCCTACTGCAACAAAACAAAAAGTATGCTTTTTGGTACCCAACAGAGATTTGCTAAATGTTCACAACCCTTGTTATTAGCGTTGGTGAAAACATCCCAATTAAACTTCATAAGTTTGTTTGACTAGACCTCAACTTCCAAATTCATATGCTAAAACAGATATCAAATTAACACTTTACTACAGTGCAACCCAAACAGAGATATTGCAGGTCCCATGGTACCATTAAACGTCAATAGGGAATAAAAAAGTAGAGTGTTTTAAAGGGCTGGCATCCAAAACATTTAAAACCTAACACCAAGGAGGGACTTCTGTGGTGTCAGAAGCATTCTGGAATAGAAGTCTTTGAAAAAGTGGCACAAGTTAAATGACTTGTAAGGCAATCAACGTGGAAGAACTAGAGGAAAAAATCTATTTGGGTTGACTCCCCTAAAAGGAGAGGTTTTTTTCTTCCCATGTAATGCCATCCATTCTACACCCAAATCACTTTATACTCCCTGAGAGACTTCCGTTCTACACCCAAATCACTTTATACTCCCTGAGAGACTGTGACAAAGAGCTACTAAACGGGAATGAACAGAACCAAATGATGGGCCAGGTTTTAAAGAAACAAAGGCAGGAGGCAAGGCTGAAAAAGAAAGGCACATAAGCCTTGCAATCTTGAAGATGTAACTGTCTCTTTACTGGAAAGGTTCCAGGCTGAGTGGGTTCTTAGGCATGTGAGAGGATTTGATATTGTACCCTGGAATGCCTATTCAAACAGAACAGACTAGAAGCAGGGGTGCAAGACACAGCCTCTGCATAATTATACAAAACTTCGCTACTACAGAGATGTCAGAATCTGTTTCCAAAAAGGCTTGGAAGGTAACAGAATCTGGTTTGGTGAGCTTCTCAAAGAAGTCCACAAGATTTAATAGGCATGACCTTCTTTTAACAAAGTCAAACTGATAGGTCCGGTGTTAGCAGGTTACCCATGTCCTTGTTTATCATGTCCATGATGATGCTTTCTATGGCCTTAGATATGAGGCTGGTCAGACTTACAGGCCTGTAGGTATCTGGATTGGTGGTTGGACCTCCTTTGTGCAGTGGAATGACTGTAACCATCTTCCATTCCTTGGGCACAAAACCCAACTGTAGGCTTCAGTTGAAAACGGATTCTAGTGAACAAGAGAGGTCATGTTCCATGCGATTTACCAAGCATCCCGGATGTTATCGGGCCTCACTGATGCAGTGTTTTTGGTCTTAAAGTGCACAGTTGACCTGTTCCCTAGTGATGTCTGGGGGGGGGGGGACTGTGATATGTGGTATTTCCTTTGCATTAGTGAAAGGTGGAACTTGAGCTGAACCTGTCAGCCAAAAGGTTGACAATGACCTCGGTTTCCTTGTGGGTGATGCTATTTACAATAAGTTCTGCACATTGTTACATATTTCCCTTGAGGTTACAGTTAGCTTTGTGGTTGTCCTTTGTCTTTTCTTTAAATGTAGCCTTTGCAGTATTAATCAACCTTCTTAGCTGCCTGTTTATATTGGTCAGGGGGCTTTTAGTATGTTTGGCTTTGTTCCTCCTACACATGGCCAAGATTTTTCTTTTGTTGTATAACCAATTGATATTGAGATTCGACCAGATTGTTTTGTCTTTTTGAGTTTGTCTTAAAGTTAATACTGTGGGTAAAGCTTGACAGTATGACTGTACAGGTGTTTTGTAAATAGCTCAGCATATGCTGTGGTGTTTACTAGGTCTAAAGAGGCTTGGAATTTAGCCAAGGTGTTGCTTAGTAGACAGAGGTCAGCCTTGGAATAGTTTTTAAAAGTTTTTTTTTTTTTATTTGCTTGGTTCCCCCAATTTAATTTTTATTTTAGGCTATACTGCCTTATGGTCAGATCTGACAACCAAGGTCATTACACGGGGTGAGGAACATTGCTCCTCCACGTTCATGAGTGTCAAGGATGTTTGTACCTCTGGTAGGAGAAATGACCAACTGTTCCAGTATGTTAATATTAATGAAGTTTAGGAATTGCCGGGCTTGTGCATTAGAAATGGTGTAGGATTCCCTATCAATAGAGGGGTAGTTGAGAAGCCACATGAAGTCTGCAATGGAATGAATGGTGAGAGACTCTGGTACACTGAGATACAGAGTATGGGTTTCCTGGGACATGGAAGGGGAAGGGAGATCTACAGGTTGCAAAGATATGGTACGAGGCTCTGTTTACAGTGAGTTGCACATGTAGTTGTGCCAGCGAGTCGTACATTTTAACTACTCTGGATGTGAGGTTGTTTTTAAAGGAAAACGGAATTTATTATCAAATGCTCAACTTCTCAGTCCCTGCTAAGAATGAAAAACAATACAGCATTTAAAATATTTTAAATCGACTTTCTCCCTTAGAACAGTACCTTACTGTACTTTGGTGGCTTCACTTTCAAAACACTTTTATCCCACCCTGGAAAAGCTTGTTGCAGTCTCCAATTCATTGTCATCAAGGCCAATGAACACAGGTAGTTTTCTGGCCAATTCCCTCCCCAAACTGACATCACCACGGCCATCCTAAAACACTACCTATACTGTGATGTCACAGCTCCCTGGTCCTTCCCCTACCCCTAGAGAAAGTAAAGGCTAGAACAAGGAAACAGTAAATGAGTCAAGTCTCCTGCTGTGAGCTGTCAATCACAGCAGGTAACAGCTCAAATTACCTTTAGCACTTTAACAGCTAGGGAAGGGGGATGGGGGATGAGTCGAAGTAGTACAATTCAGGTTTCACAAAAGACTGCAAAATTTAGCTATGCTAAAAAGAAGCAGCAGTGAAAAGCATTTTGAAAGTCTGTTCTGTGGCATTTGCACCGTTTGTATTTTAAGTAGTCATCGAACAGCATGAAATGTTACTTAAAACTAACTGAAGAAAGACAGCAGTGCAGGCATGTAAAATCAATGCGGTGACAGGAGGTTTAGGAAAAAAGAGGCCTGGATGATGTAATGCTTTATATACAAGCACTGCATTGCAGGATGTCTAGAGGCAGATTAAACAAACAATCAGGATCACTTTAAGATCTTAGACCCCATGTGGTCATACTCAGAAATTACAAATAAAAATATTTAAAAACCTGTAAGTAGTCCCAGAGTGGTGTTAAAATGTAGGAAACACCAAACCATGATGAAATAAACATTTTTTTTTTTTTAAGTCTGTGGGTGCAGTTTTCCTTTAATATAGACTGAGACTCCTCCACCTTTAGTTCCCTCCTGTGCAGTAGCTGGTCTAAAGGTGTTAAAAGCATAACCTTGGACTGTTGGGGTACTTTCTGAGACTTTAAACCACGTATCCATTACTACACAGAAGTCTACACTCTCCAGGGAGACTAAGGCTTGCGAGGATTGGAGCTTCTTGTTAAGACCTTTAGCACTGAGCAATACCACCTTCAGATGATATTCCTTTGTAGGTTCAATTAAGTTGGAAGGTTTATCAATTTGGCCCTACCTAAAAAAGGTACAATTGGAGTGAAAAGGTCTCTGCTAATTTCCGAAAGCCTACAGGGGATAAGTAGACCATCCCTGACAAAGCAGCATGGTCTATCACCCACGTCATCCCAGGTCATCAAATACTGTACACCTTTGGACTGACACTAGAAGCTAAGCCAACTCTTAAAAAAAATCAGTCGTTTTCGGTTAGTCACATGGCATCATCCTTGGAGAAGGAAGTATACTGGTCAGTGCTAAGCTCATACCTGCCACCGAGTTACATGATCAGCGAGCTCGATCATGGCTCACTTCATATAGTCAAAGGAGATAGGTCTCAGATCATTAACACCCACATGGACAGAGTCATATTGGTACTTGTGATGCAATGACTCGAGTGCCTGTGTGACTTGACAGATCCCAGCCCAGGATATGCAGCTAACCATGACTCTCTTATTACTCAGTATGGTGAGGGGGACACTAGCAGGTCTCACTATAAAATCACCAATGACCAGGAAATCTGGATATGTGCTGATTTGCCTTAACAGCGTAACAGTAGAGGCATTAGATGCAGTGTTACTATGTGCGTCTGGGGGTTGCATTTTAACAGTGTTCACGTGATGGCCGAAGACCATTTTTTGACTGTACTGTGCAGGCATTCTTAGTATTTCAGGAAGGTTATCTTTAATTGCCTTAGCATAATTAGTTTTATGTACATTAGGCATGGTGCAAGTGTCACTGAGCCTCCACAGGTTTAGTTCTGGTTGTATGAGAAAGTTCTGCCTCCATTGTTAAAAGTGTATTTATGCCTCTCGCATATCTGTTTTACTAAGAAAAAGTGGGTTGTCAGTGTACATGAGGCAATTGCTGCAATGCCTCAAACACCCATCTCAACCAGACTGGCCAGAGAGAGCTGGGAAGCGCATATCCATGGCTACTGCTCTACTAGAGGTGACAGAAAGAAATTAAAATATTGAACAGGTCAATGTGCTATCGCCCTACTCTAATATGTGCACAAACCGGCTACTAATAAGCAAGTCAATGTGAAGACACTCCCAACCTTAATAAACTTTGCTGTCTCTCCTCCCCCTCACTTTATAGGTAGAGTTTGAATTATTACTCACCCCTGTGAGGCCTTCACTGATAGATTTCCACTGCTTGCCTCTCTGGTTTGGCTGGTTTCTTTGCATTGCACCTGGTTTACACCTATTGTGCTATCCCCCCTCCCCCAATACTAAGTCTATATTAGATTCCTGCTGTGCATGGAGCCATCTTTAAATTACTAGTCTCCCACCAGGACACAAGTGCTCTTCAGCAATTGAATTCTGCTTGCTGGTAAGCCATTAGACCTCAGGAATTTGTTAAAAAGTGTTCAGACTTGTACTTACTTTTTGCTTCCCATTACTTTTGTCCTGGTGGGCTCCGACTCGCTCTGTTCACCCTCGCTAACGCTCAGGCTCTCTCTGTTCCTCTGCCCTGCCCCCACTACCTGTACATTTATAGTAATCCCAGCCACATGCACAGATCAACCTCACATCACCTCCACCAATCACAGCTCCTCAAGTCAGATCACATTAAACCACAACCATTTTCTCCACCACACAATACTCCCAACCACTCACATTCCCTCTATGCATTACATCATCCCACACTACTTTCCCATCCACATATACTATAACCCTATAATTCCTATCCACACCTCCACCTAGAACCAACTTAAACTTTATAACCATGACTATCACACAACTAAGTCTAGTCTGTCTTCTCATAATTCTTTATAACTCCACAAGTTATCACTCTAGCAACATTCCTAAACTTAGTAGCACAACACTATATTATGCACTCTCATATACAGACACTGCACATTATAATAATATCTGCCCACAATTGTTTAAGAACTACATAACGCCAATTCAAAACTAAACACACATGCTCGCATTCCTTCCACAAAAAAAAAAAAAAAACACAATACTTTCTCACACTCATCACCAAACTCAAACATCTGTATCACCATTTCAACACCAGGCTCACCACAACTGGGAACATCCACCCCAACCCAGGCCCAAACCTATCCTGTCCAACACAAACGTCTCCAACCCAATTATCATAACATAACACCCTCACTATCTTCATCCCTGGACGAATCAACAGCAGCAGCAAAACCAACCATCTCTTAATGCTAAATATTAATATTAGAAGTATCAAAAATAAAATACCTGAACTCCAGGCCACAATAGCACACTACTCCCCAGACACAGTTGCTTTAAACCTGACTAAATAAAAACATAACTAACTCAGAAGTTCTCCCTACCAGCTACAATATCATTAGACAAGACAGACCACTCCGTAAAGGGGGTGGAACTGCCTTACTGTACAAGTCCAACTTAACGTTACGTCAAATACTAAACTCCTATCCCTCCCCCAATAATTGGGACATACTTATCTCAGAACTTCAGCTTCACCCTAAAAAGATCATCACCATGATTGTGATCTATATTCCACCTGGTAATACACCTGCTAGTCTTGAAGACTTCTTATCCTGGTGTTCTTCCACATACTCACAAGAAACCCTTATTCTGGAGGATTTCAACCTAGATTGGTTCACCTGTACATCAGAACCACCAAGTAATCTAATAAATATCCATGGCTGCCAGAAGCTAGTCCAAATTCTAACTAGATGTGATAAAAAATCTAAAAAGGGAATCCATACCTGACTGGGTCCTAACAACCCCACATTGTACCCCCACACAGACAGTCTCCCAGATACTTTAAGGAACCATAACATAATATACCCTATACATAATAGAACAAGGCTATGCAAAACCACTAACTATAAATCCACTAGAAACACAAAAAATTTCTCTCCTGAGGTCCTCAATACTCTACTCTATAACTGTGACTGGACCACTCTAAAAACCCTCCCACTTGACCAAGCTGTAGTATATTTCTACAACACCTAGACACTGTCGCTCCATTGCGCAAAATCAAGGTTAGAACCTCTACAAACACCTGGCTCAGTAAAGAAACCAAAAAAATCCTCAGGTCAAGAGAGACTGCCTGACTTTACTGTCAAAAAAACAAACAAAAAGCCTAACTATGTACCAAGAACTGCGCAACCGTGCAAAAAAATTAATTGGGCTGGACAAAACTCCTACTACACAACATTACAACCTAAACACCAATACAACCCCCAAACATTCTGGAAAAAAATGTAAACCAGCTACTAAAACCACCCAAAAGGCTACCCCCAAACCAACCACCCCTGGCACTAAAGTTCCCATCGAAACACAATTCAACTCCCATTTTGTGAACTCAATTCTTTCCTTAGTATCACAGGACAGTTCCAACCTCTCTATCCCCCACAACACAAATAATACTAATACAAGCTTTACTCTCAAAACAGTTTCCACCACCTCAATTAAAAGCATGCTCTCCAAACTAAAAATCTCATCAACAGCAGCCAACCTACTCCCCAGCTATTTCCTCGAAACTCACAGCAGATGCTATTGCTATCCCAATCTCCACTCTCATAAACAGATCAATTGTTGAAAACTATGTGCCCAAACTCTGGAAAATATCCTAGGTTACACTCGTACATAAAGCTGGAACCTCCACTGAAGTTAATAACTATAGACCCATTGCTATAGTCTCCTCCATGGCCAAAACCCTACAAAATGCATCCATTCCCAGGTGCTAAAATATCTCCTAGACAACAATATCCGGTCACCTACTCAACATGGTTTCAGTCCTGCCCATAGTACCACTACAGCCCTCCTCTGCTTCAGACACAATAAACTGTCTCAAAAACAAAGGCCTGCATGTGTCAACTCTGTGTCAAATGCTTTGGACATACCCAAAAAAAGTCTCACACCAAACCCTGCTAAACAAACTAAACCAATATCACCTATCAAATTCCACTCTTATCTGGTTCCAAAGCTACTTAACTGACAGGTACCAGGCTGTGAAATGGGAAAATTCTCTCTCTCCTCAGCTGCCCATAACTATAGGAGTCCCACAGGGTTCTATCTTAGGACCACTACTGTTCACAATCTTCACAAATGACCTCCATACAGCATGCATATATCATTCAGTACACAGATGATACTACCTTAATCTGTACTGCACAAAATATTCCCACCCTTCTGCAAACAACTCAACTAGCATTCTCCAACACTGAAAACTACCTTACCAAAGCCCAACTTATCCTTAATCCAAAGAAAACTCAGCTTATGATTATAACCAGTTCTAACAAAAACACTGATAAGTCAATTCACTATCTACTCCACTAATGCTACTCCAATCACTCCAGTGGCACAGGCTAAGCTATTGGGAATAACCATAGACTCACACCTAAAATTTGATAGTCATCTCAACTTAAACTAATAAAAAGTACATGCCAAACTGGGATCACTCTACCGTATCAAACCATTTCTTACCAACAACACAAGATCAGCCACTGCTCGCTCCCAGCTTCTATCCACCCTACACTATGCATCTCCCATTCTGACTAATCTCAACAAAACTGAACTAAGCAAAATAGAAGCCTGCTATAACAGAATTGCTCGCTTTGCTGCAAATTGTTCATATAGAACTCATCACTGTACTGCTTTGAGCCAGCTCCACCGGCTTGAACTGCCCAACCTCCTAACCTACAATAAGCTCTTCCTGTGTCACTCTATTACCTCCGCAATAAGTGTCCTGCCCTCAAAGACCTAGTACAACATCACTCAGCCAAAAGGCCTCTTAGATCATCAAGCAAACTACTACTAGAAGTCACCAACAGCTACAACAGCTTTGGAGATGCACTATATAGTAGTTCAGTGGCTAAAAAATGGAACTCTGTCCCCACTAGTACACAAAACACATCGTCCATAGCCTCCTTTAAAAACCTCATTAGGCAACATATCAAGCAAACTTAGCAGTGCAATGACTGCTCCCCAGGGTAGTGAAAGCGGATAAGGTACACATACTAAGCCTAGTGTACTTGATAACAGTTTTCACTTTTACTCACAAACACTGGCTAATGTACAATGTATGTATTGTACCCATGTACTATGTATGTATTCTACCCATGTTCCAAATTTTAGCTGTACACCACAAATCTATTATCTTTATTTTTAAATTGTTTTCTTGTTTCTTCTCCCCACTGTAACTGCTGATGTGCTACATACCACTGTAAAAACATGTCTATTGTAATTTGTGTGTATACTGATCATGTTTAAATATCTAAATGTATCCGTAATTATTTTTCTGTGTGGAGCTTTTCTCCCTAGGCCTCTGCTGAAAAAGGGCCTTTTCGGCTCAGACACCCCCGGTTAACAAATGTAAAATAAAATAAAATAATACAAGGGACTTGATAAGTAAGATTCAGCTATGTGCAAACTAGGTGTTCAAGAAGTTAAAAAAAAATCTGTCTAGACAGTAAGTGTATTTTAAGGAAAACTTACACAGCAAGAGATCAGTGTCTGCACACATTACAATGGGGAATTATGCTGCAAGATACTGGTGTCTAATTCAGATCACTGCTAGACACCTCCACATTGAGAGAAGCAGTTTTAACTAAGGACTGTAAGAAAGGTCAAAAAGTGCAGATATTCAACACAGAAACACTCAATTAATGCAGCTGTGACAAAAACAAACAAACAAGGCCCTGTGGCTGATCAAAAACAGCACACTCTTCTTTCCTTTACAAAACCCCTTGGCAGAAACTGACTCCAATCCCCTCTACTCTCGCTAAAGTGGAACCAAGGCTTCTAACTAAAGACTGTAAAAAAGGCCAAAAAGTCATCTTCTAGCAGTTAAGTTTGCATTCACTCTTTAGTCTCTGGTGGGGACAAATTTGTTTTTTCTATGCAATTTTTACCCCGTGCCTGCAGACTATCAATCCGCTCCTAACGGGACACAATCCATTTTCCTCGAACATGTGAAGTTCACTCAGGCTCACAGGGAGAGCTTCCTTCAGGCAGCCATTAGGATGCTTTATGTCCTCACAAGCATCCTGCCAATGAGGACAGTTTTGTAACAGCCCTCGGGTAGTGAACATCTGCAAACCACATCATTGTAGAGTATCGCAATGCCTTTCCTATGAGGCTAGCTGCAACACTGATGAGGTTAAAGACAGCCAAACAATCTTCTTGTGCTGTACTGATGACGCCACAAGTCTGAAACATGTCATGTCTACAGCTACTGTGGTTTTGCTTTACTGACCTGAATGTAATGATACAAAAAAAAGTATAACGTCATTGGCATTCAGAAGCCATGTAGCTGACACTGCTGTGTCCTTAAGGGATCATTTGCATATATCCTAGGGACCTCCTCTACAGGTGGTTTAAGGTTTTACGCAGTGAAGTTTCTAACCTGGTTGAGTCTTTCTTGCAGTTTGTACTGGATGTTTTTTCTGCATAATCTTTTTACCCTTTACTTAGATGTTACTTGGGACATTTTGCAGGCACTTTAATGTTATGGGAATCAGCTAGGTATAAAGCTCTCTGTTTCTAAACTATCGTCAAACAATCCACTTATGCTGTACCGATCACATCCCAAAAAGTCTGAAACAATGCAAGTCTACAGTTAGTGGTGTTTGGCTTTACTGGCCTGAAGGTATCCATAAAGACTTAAAAGTAAAAACTTATGGGCATTTTGAAGCCATTTAGCTGAAAATCTGCAATGTAATGACGGAGTCATTTGCATATGACCCATGGGCCACAACTACAAAATGTTTAAGACTTTACTCAGTGAAGTCTCTAGGCAGGTTGTTTCTTGCAGTTCTTTATATAAATAAATAAGACACAGAGGGAGATAGATACACACACACGCACATACATGTGTTTCTGTATGTGCCTTTGTGTATACACATTTACTATAATAAAACGGTTACCACAAAAAACATAGGCCCTTATGTTCAAATGGGTATATCTTTGACAGAAATGTCACATTACAGCAATCACGTGTGTGCAGTGAATCTTGAATTTCAAGATATCAAGTAGCACTGGTTTAAGAAGGGAGATACGTGAAGTGTGCCATACATACATGGGAATTTTTTTTTTTTCTGGAGTGTGCTATATACAACACTTTCTTTCCTTTTTTAATGCAGAGTGCCACACATTAACAATTCTCTCTCAAAATGTGACATTAGTAGCGAATGATACCCTACCCAATGTTTCATATAGACAGCGAGTTAAACTGACAACCATGTAGAACTAGAACAGTCCACAGTGACATGTAAAAACACAGTTGACTACTTTTAAGGGACGTATACACGTTTCCAGGTCTATGTCATTTGATCTACAGCTCATTTCATCTGAGTCCATTTGAATGCAAACTCATTTCATCTAAATTCATGCCACTGAAAACTGATTGCATAAAAAATGTTTTTCTGGAGGGGGGCTTATACCTCATACCCGCTTTACTTATGTAAGTAACTCCATGGTCACACAGCCTCACAGAAAAATTGGTCTACATCACATTATCGAAACCACAAAAAGTCGAATACTTCTTCACCGACCCCTATTTGTCAAATGTGAATCCGATCACTACAGCGAAAATCATTCCCATGGTAAGCAACACGTTGGGCCATTGGCCAACCAACCGAATGCAATAAAAACAAAACCTCCCCCCAGCTAAATATACCAAATCCAAGTTTTCACTACAGTGGGAAAAACGGCAAATTCCTGATGATGGCCCACTTGTTACTTACCATGGAAATGATCGTTTAACGGATTCAGAGCTCGACAAACAGTGGTCGATGAACAGGTATTCGACCTTCTGTGATTTCAACAATCCATCATAGACCCCAGAAAAATAACCACCACCTCAATGAACCAGTGCTTGAGTGAAAACAATCATCTGCAAATCTGAGGGTACAACATAATGCTGACCATTGCAGTTCACACATACTCTACTAGACACACTTCCAAGATTTCTGGACTTGTATTAAAAAAAAAAAAAAAAAAAAAAAAAGGCAGTGCTGTGCTACTGCTTCCAAGAGCTTTAATTGCGGTGAAGGAATGTCAACATTCAAGGATCCTTGTAAACTGCAGCTCCCAGTCTACTGGATGGGACTTCTTGTGAGATGAAGGCATACGCAGCAATAGCCTGTTCTGTTTTTGTGTTGGTCATCCACGTGGTTTTCTTCAACCTAAATGGTTCTTAAAAGACAGACAACATTTATGAACCACTTCCCCAAGAAAAGACTAGTAGTATCCACACCAGCCTTCTACAGCATTTTAACTTCTCAGCTATTTAAAGTCTTCTGTATTGACAGGATTCCAAAAGGAAACACCAAAGAAGGGGTGGAAGCCATGCATTTTTTGTTTTGTGTGTCTCATACCATCTCAGATGTCAGCCAATATCGTTAACAAAACATTCACAGAGATGTTTAGCATTCCAGCCACACTTGACTGTATGTCTGCAAATGTACTTCCCACCTTGGACAGTTATAGGAATACAAGCGTCAGTATTTGTTTCCCCAGTAATGTGAACCTGCTGCCATTATCAAACATACCTGCCAAACCAAAGTGTTGGACTTGCCCCATGTAATATTTGAAACAGGTGAAACCAACACCCTTTGGCCTGACTTTGGTGTAGACTACTCATTATACTGTTAACAAGTTATTTTCCACTGTCAACATTACAAGTGTCCTAGAATCATTGTCAATCACATGTTCGACTGTGAAGAAACCATTTTTTTCACTGTCAGCTCTGTAATACTGTTACATGTCGAATCTACCATGGGATGCTAAAGTCTCCTTACTCTTTAGACACTTTGCTTAAGTGCTTTTGTACTCAACAACTATGTAGCTGCTTCGGATGACAACATTTCACTTACTAAGTTACTTAGCAGGGTTCCTCATGCAAGTGAGATTGAATTGCTAGTGATGCAATTAGAAACCACAGTAGAGAGGAGACAGGGTCAATATAGTGCTACATACTTTTCCTTAGTGTTTCCCCATTTACAGCACATATAGTAAAACATAAATACCCTGTATTTATCACCGAGCTTCTTGGTACACATTTCTTTAAGTGGTGCATAATATCCTCCATCACATAACAGGACTATTTTGTGATGGGTAGCAAAATAAGCATCTACAGTCCCTGGTGCTAGTGTGAAAAGCCTTCAATTATTACTTATCGAGAAGTGCATGTACATGTCAACATGCATAGTACCTATACTGAACAATAGGAGCACTGCTTTTAAAGCTGATGTCACTGTCATGACATGCTGCCACTAGTCAGAATAGTGTGGTGGATTGGAACTGCTATACACAAGTGGAATGTGTTCAGAATGCATTAATGTATGTGTCTTCTAAGTAGTACGACCAACACTGCACGGCATATGCCTTCTCATGCACCATCTGTTTAAAGGAACATCTTTATGCACTTAACTTATATACTGCCTTGTGCATTGCCAGCCTGCTATTATATCTTCCACCCAGTGCATGGGCCCTACGGCAATATCATGTAGATGCATTTTTCTAACAATCCCCGTAATACAAACTATGCAAGACAGGGTAGGTAATGATGCTGTTACTGTGGACATGTAAAGTGCGACCCTTGTACAATGCACTGCAGTTACAGTAACAAGAATACTGTTGCCATTCTGACCAACATATTTACTGCTTTGTAGTACACTACTATGTACATATAATCCTTCCACTGGTGTACATAACTTAACACGTTACATTTGTATAGTACTGTTACATCTTTATAAGCTATCACACTACATTTGTTATACTAATATTACAGACCAGTGTGTCAAAGATGGTATATCCAAGTGATTTCATGTTAGATATAATGGCAACGGATATTTTTTGCACCTTCGATGTATGCAGTCAATGTTGTGGGCACAAAATGTCATCATGCTTCTCATTATAAACTGACCCATTTGCTCTGTCTAAGGCTGACATCAGATTACATAAACCCGACAGCAGATTATACAAGCCCATCATACAAAAAGCAGTCAAAGTTCTTGTATCACTGCAGAGGTTCCCACTCCTGGAAGCAGACATGCACACTGACTTGACTATCATCCACCTATGATTTCCCCAGTCCCCGCTCTATAGCACTCTGTATGCTCCAGTACACACTTCCTGGAAATCTGCTGTACAGTGCAGTTTGGCAGAGTCAAGCACATACTCTTGGTGCTAGTCAGTGCACTGTGACCTCATCTAAGGAATTAGCATAAGAAGCCAACTCCCACCCCCAAATTGGTTAAGCCCCACTTCCTCCCTCCCTACCTCTTTCCCCGGTTTGTTCACCCAGCACTTGAGCCACTAACTGAACTGGAGTTGTCTTTATGAATCATCAGGGCATCATCCATCTACTCCACACAGCTGAATGGCACTAACCTATGGAGCAACAAGCATCTGCAGCAGCAATACTCCCTGCTAAAAAACAAGCAGTAAAGTGTTTTATGTGAAGGTACCACATGCATATCTCTATCTTAAGTCCTACTGGGCTTCAAGATGTACAAATGTAAAAATAAATAAATAAATAAAACTGAAGTACATACTTCTACTTCTCACATAAATATTATTTTTGAAAGAAAGAGTATTTCACTGACTTCTGACTGTAAGGCAGACGCTTATATAAAACAGCACCTTCCAAAATTATGTAATAATCTGACACTTTTTTGGATTACTTATAATTATTTTTAGTATCAGGTTTCTCTTAACTGGTGTTAACCCCCTAACTGTGTTCTTTGGGCACAGACTGAAATAAAAATGGCTCAGACACGACTTTATAGTAAGGTCAGACAGAGGTCAGCTTTAGTAACCTATAAGAAATTAAGTGCAAGAAAGTTTCTTAAATCTAAGTGGTTACAGATTTCCTAAAGGTATGGTTTTTCCAGTCAGGAACTTCTGCAAAATTTTATACATTCTTTCAGGTGGCTTGATTGAAGGCTACAAAACACAGTACTTACTTCAATAATGGGTTGGATAAAATGTAAAAAGAGGTTAGAGAAGAGATTAGAACATGACGAAATTCTCCAGCAAAGCCTATTTTCTCCTCAAAACATGTTATAAGTAATACCAAACATACTGGAAATAATGCCAGATGTATTTTGACTTACAATAAAAACACTGTTGCTGTTAGGCAGATTATACATAAATACTGGCACATGCTTCAAGATGTCCCAGAGCCAAGTGATTTTGTCACCCATCAACCTAGGTTTTCACATAACAGAAACACCAACTTGAAACATACGTTGTGTTATAAAGAGCAACATAAGTTCTGGTGTTCCAGTAATTCCACTAAAAGAGGCACATATAAATGTGGCAATTTTTTTTTGTTTGTAAATACATACAGCCTTGTAAACCTTTTCTCTCATTCTGCAACTGGTGAAGTGGTTGAAGTTAAAGCATATGGGAAATGTAATATGAGGAATGTAGTTTACATAGCCAAATGTGACCAGTGTAACTTATTATGTAGGTAAAACTAACCAGAAAGTAAATGATCGTATATCTAGCCACATTTATGAAATAATTTGAGCCATACACATTAATGCTCTTTTTACACATAAACTTGAGCAAGGAATGCAGCATAATTTTAAATTTAGGATATTAGAAGTGTTGTTTGAGAATATAAGAGGTGAAAACATTTATACACAGAACTGAGAAAGCAGAATTTAACTGGATATTATGCTTAAAGGCTCATATTTCATCAGGTCTGAATGGCACTCTCTCTCTTTAAAACCTTTACTGAGAGAGAAACAGAATTGTGTTTGAATTTAATTGCATTTATCATGTGATTTTAAACCGCTATTTAAACCTACTTGTTTGTTCTTATAACAGTTCATATGCCTGAGGAAGCCCCCTGGGTGAAAGTTTTTAAACTTGCGTGCTTTTATTATTTTACATTAAATTGGGTGTTCTGTGCCCTACCTGCCTCGATTCCAGTTATTTTTCTTTTCTACATTAGTGTAACTATTAAGTATTAGAAACCAGGAGGCATCACTAGGGTGATCCTATAGAAACACAATGGAAGCATCACTAGTGTAATTGTGTTTCTAGAGTTAAACATCTCCCTTACATCTTCAATTACATCACAAGTTAAACTCCACATTTAGCCCATTAAACATTAAACATATGTAGCAGCAAGGCCTTCTCAGCACTACAACCCATAATTTGGAACTCCATTCCTTACTCAATTACAGTTTCACATTCTCTCTCTCCCCCTTCACTTCATACTTCAGAAAAGCAGTACTTGCTTAATAAGGCCAAATGTAAACAAAGGCCTTGAAAGAACTGTCAACAACTACAAGCATCTTTACAAAAGACTTATCTGGGTAGATGTGGCTTACCAAATACTATTGCATTCTTTGTGCAAGAAATCTTCATTTCATTTTCCTTACAGGTATTTCTCTCTGCTAATTTCTTACAGTCAAGTAGTAAACCGTGTTTTCCATTTCTCACTGGGTATAGTACTGAGTGGAACACATTTCTGAATAGAGTAATGGATATCTGCATAAAACATCATATTTAGCATGTCCACTATATGTATTACATGCTCTTCCACAATCTACTGTAATCAGGCTGTGGCTGAGAAAGAACCCCAAAGTCCAGTCCACCTACCTGCTCAAAGAAATAAATGACATCTGACTGATCTCTCTCATTTAAAAGAAAGATAAGGCATTTTATAGTTATGTCAAGAATCTAAATGGCAATGCTCAGATCTGCTCTGAGCTACAACAGAATGGCATTAAATATACTGATCCCAAGGATATTGCCAATATCCTGGCAGATCGATTTAGTGCCAACTTCACTCCCCTCTCACCCCTTGAAAGGGCCCATCTCAATACCAAAAGATTGCCAAATTCCGATAATCACAGCCACACAGGTAGAAACAGCACTCTCCAAAGCCAAGAATACAGTATCCATGGGACCAGATGATGTCCCAGGCTGTGTACTACATGAACTACAAAATGAACTGGCACCCCACTTAAGTGTCATGTTTAATCATAGCCTCACCTCAGGCTTCGTGCCCACTGAGTGGCGTACAGCTACAGTTATCCCGCTCCACAAGGGATCCCAGGACTACCGTCCCAGTCTAACAAGCCTGATCTGCAAGGGCATGGAACACATTATCATGGAACTTATAAACAAAGACATTGGCAACCTCCAGACACTGGACCCCACCCAGTCTGGGTTTGTGAAGGGCTGATCTTGTCTCCTGAATCTGACTGACTTCTTCGAATCTGTCTCCAGAGCTGTGGACGAGGGTCTGGATTTTTTTTGTGTAAGAAAAGGCTTCCATCATTCAACCCTACCCCACTGCCCAGACATATGGAGAATACGGGAGATTGTTATCACATGTATACTTGCCAGAAATTCCTGAAGCTCCTTCAGTATTGCTGTAGGTCTCTTGGTAGCCTCCCTGACCAGTTTTCTTCAGGTCTTTTCAAATTTGGAAGAACGTCCAGTTTTTTGCAATATCA
Organism: Protopterus annectens; assembly: GCF_019279795.1. Lineage (NCBI taxonomy): Eukaryota > Metazoa > Chordata > Ceratodontiformes > Protopteridae > Protopterus > Protopterus annectens. Next base: position 825,326,063 of record NC_056743.1, on the reverse strand, counting down.
CTGTTGTCCCACATTTTCTCCACTTTTTGATGACTGTCTTCACTGTATTCCATGGTATATCCAATGCTGTGGAATTTTTTTTTGTACCCTTCTCCTGACTGATACTTTCAACAATGAGATCCCTTTGATGCTTTGTAAGCTCTCTGTGAACCATGGCTTTTGCTGTAGCAGGCAACTGAGTAAATGTCAGGAAAATCCTACTAGGACAACTGAACTTCATTTGGGGTTACTTAGTCTCTATAATTGATGGCAGGTGTGCACCCAGGAAGCCTGAATGTTGTTGTGTCTTTCGGCTTTTCCCGGTTAGGGGTCGCCACAGCGGAACTCCGGTCCGCTAATGAGTGGTAGTTGATTTTTACGTGCCGAGTTACCAGCCCTGACGCACAACCTTCCACGAAGGTATGCTCATTCACACATGTACTGGCCATCCTAGAAAGAAGCAAATTGCCACTCCTAATGGAATTCAATAACAGACTGACAGACTGCCACAGTGAAATGTCTATGCAATCCCGAACAAAAGGCAGATTCTAGATTTCAGTGGTCAAAAACATCACCTCATGCAAGAAGTACACAAAACTGTTAATTCCCCAAGTACAAAAAGGAGCACTCTAACAGCACTTGAACAATCAGTGCTTTTGTGTAAATAACCAGCCAGCATAAACTCCAATATTTTTTTGTAAGGCACTCACTAACACCCTATAAATTATTTTTCTCCATGTCATTGCATCTTGGAGAAAGGACAAAATTTTAGCAAAAATTAAACATTACCTGCGTTAAGATGCTGCATTCTCAGAGAAAGAAAAAAGCCATTAACATTACAACACATCCTTATTACAAATTATACAACGACCCCCCCATTAATATTCTAAAACGTGCACACTGATTGGTTAGCGTGCACGTTGTAAATCAGAGTTATACTAATGGAAAAAAGTCTGGTCGCCCGGACTTTTTCCATTAGTATAACTCTTTTTTTTAAAGCAACAGAGAACACAAGATCTCCGTTGCTTTTTACACACTAGAAAGCAAGATCTCCGTTGCTTTTTTACACACTGTCTCGCTATGTTAAACGAGTTTAACACCTAACGGAGACCTTCCTATCTTCGGTGCTCTTTTTAACGGTGTCTCGCTATGTTAAATTGGTTTAACATATCAAGACAGCTTTAAAAAAAGCAACGGAGAATCTCCTTTGCTTTTTTTAAAGCTGTCTCGCTATGTTAAACCAATTTAACATAGCGAGACACCAAAAGAGCACCGAAGATAGGAAGGTCTCCGTTACTTTTTTTAAACCTAACGGAGACCTTCCTATCTTCGGTGCTCTTTTTAACGGTGTCTCGCTATGTTAAATTGGTTTAACATAGCGAGACAGCTTTAAAAAAAGCAAAGGAGATTCTCCGTTGCTTTTTTTAAAGCTGTCTTGATATGTTAAACTCCTTTAACATAGCAAGACAGTTTGTAAAAAGCAACGGAGAACTTGCTTTCTCCGTTGCTTCTGCCCACAGCTCTGATGTACTGCGCAAGTATACGCAGTAGATCAGAACTGCCGCAGAATACCAAACAGCTGCAGAAGGGCAGCAAGGAGGCATTATACAATGCCATTATTTAAGAAAAGTAATTATTTTTTTTTTTAAAATAATGTCATTGTATAATAGCAATAACCCACTTCTGGGTGTAATGCTGGATTTACCCATGGTTGTCTTTGTTTGGCCACTCGGGCTTCGCCCTCGTGACCAAACCACACCAACCGTGGGTAAATCCAGCATTACCCACACCCAGGCGTGGGTTATTGCTATAATCTATCACCACAACTTGAGCAGACCATAAACAAGTTATCTACCCTCCAGGAAAGCAAGAGAAACCTATGTCACCTCACATCAACAGCTCTTTTTGAAAGCATCACAGAATTATACTTTCATGTTCAGGTACGTACCCAATCAAAGATTGTCATTTCACTCAAAATTTACATGCAATTCAGTGCTGAAGTTGGCTTTTCAATAAAATGAGTTTTGGTAAAGGCAGCATCTTTGCAGTGACAAAAAGGCTGTCATTATAGAGACACGTATGATGTTTTACTTCTAACATACTGCCAACTTCATTCTCAGTCTCCTCCAAAGATGAGAGATACAGACACCCCTTAGAGAAAATTAAACTGACACTTCATAGTCAGAGTTTCAGAGAATTGTATGTGGCCCTTCAGATCACTTTTTATAAGGAAATATATAAAAAGAAAAACTCCTGTTGTAAAGCCAGCTCAACACTACTACGTTCTTTACATATACCATACTCTTCAAAAGTCACTTATCCACACCTCAGGATAGCTAAACATAATGCAGTTTGACACCCTGAACACCCCTTCAATATCATTAGCAGAAATGCATTATGTTGGGCAGAATGGCTTGCAGCTTGTTTCACCAGCACACACTGTCCCTAGAAATTCAGATCCAGATCATTTAACCATGATTAACAGTAAACACCCCAAAAAGATAAAATAAAAATTAAACAGGAAGTGAAAACCACATCACCATGGAAATAAGCTTTTAATTTTTGCAAAAACAGACCACTACAAACACATACCATACACACACACACACACACACACACACACACACACACACACACACACACACACACACACACACACACACAAAACCAGTCTCTCACCTCCAGATGTTTTGACTTGAATCAAGTGAAAGAAATTCTGTCTTTAGTAATGTATTTCAGCATGTTTCAAATACACAGCCCCTTGACAACCCAGTTGCAGTCACTTAACTGTGATCAAATGACAGATATGATCATTTGCTTTCCCTCAAACTAGCCATCATCAAGTTACCACCAAATGGCAAGGGACATAACAACCAACAGTCCTCAAGTTAAATAACGCTGACCCAATGTAAAAAAATGCAGTTTATTTCCTATGCACCCAACATCCATTCACCCATGGTCATTTAACTGTGACTAGAGGATAGTAAGGATGCAACTAACATACACAACATAGCCACTTTTTAACTTGTGCACCTCTGATGTTTAATTAACCTACTTTAAAAAATTCTGCCCATCACAGTTTATACAATTTGTTTCATCCAATACATTCTCCCATTGATCATTAAACTCTGAACAAATGATAGTAGAGCAGTGCTTTTCACACAACTTATGTCCCCTTAAATCATCACTTTCGAAACAATTTAGTATGCTCAAATGAAATTGTACACAAGGTTATGCATTCAGCTTCTTTCACAAACAGTGATTCCCTGTCCCCAGAGGCATTTACCAATGACCAAATTAAAGTGCTAACGTAATCTTATGTAATACGTCACTAGTCTTATATGAAATGATCAAACTTGGTTCCGGAGGAGGAGGTCTGTGCTGCCCCATAATCCTTCATGCCCCCAAGCCTAGAGCAACCTTCCAAACATCTCAGTTACTGGTAGCACTAGTATGCTGGAATATGACAAGCCAAATATGTCACATGCTACTAAGCATCAGATCCAGAAGCAGGACTGTAGTGCTGACTGGCTACACTACAATCCAGCTTATGGGTCTGTTTTTTGGCTTTTTTTTTTTTTTTTTTATTGCGGGATAAACTATTTTTATTTAATTTGACTTACAATAATAAAAAGATAAAATAAAAATTAAATAGGAAGTGAAAACCACACCAAGGACACAAGCTTTTAATTTTTGCAAAAACAGACCCCTACAAACACATTTATTATTTATAACTTTATGAATCAAAAAGCCGACTGTATCAAGGAATGTGGGCTATAGGAAGAGAAAGAAGCTGATGAGCGAGAAAGGAAAACTGGCAGAAACAATAAGCAGGAGCAAAAGAGAAAGCCTCCCAGATCACAGAGGTATGGGTTCTTAGCAGAAAGTTCAGAGCTTAAAGGGGGAACAATACTAGGAATTTACAGAACATAGCTATGAGGATTGCTGCTGCAAAGGAGTGCTTATACCAGTAGCAAGCTATCTGTATACAGTTTGGAAAAGTGTTAAAATTAGTGTTAGTTTAAAGTGGCATGGGTGACAGCGGAATAACAGTTTGTTGCTTAATTATTAAAGGATTCAGCACCATAGTGTTAAAACATCATAGAAAATATGAAAATTTCAGGTTGGCATGTTTAAGGGAAAGGAAACAGAAGACAGAGGAAGGTAGTGCCATAAATACATAACGGCAAGATTAGAAGTATTACTTTGGAATGTAAAGTGACTAGTGGGGCAGACAGAGAGAGAACATGTTACATAAGCTCAGTGACAGTAGTGATGCTTCAAAAGAGAAGCATCTGCAGATAAGGTAAGTAATAAAACAAAAGTATATTGCTGTGGCAAAAGACTGACACTGGTGAATGTGCATGTTCAACCTAAAAGCATCATACATGGATTAAAGGCAATACTGGGTGAGATTATAAAAGACAACAATAAGGGATTTTGCTCATAGTGGTGACTGGAACTTAACTTATGACAAATTAGATGAACCAAAGGGATTGAGAAAGTACAGGATTTCAAAGGAAGCAAGGTATCTGGATAATCACCTGAAGATGTTCAGCATTAAAGATGTAAAAAAAAGTTTGAATCAGGGAAAAATATACTTTTCTTCCCAGCAGTATTGTAATTGGGTGAGATTAGCTAGACTGTATATTTCAATGGAACACAGCACTCTGGTTGCTAATTAAACTAGTCCAATAATCATGTCAGATTACATACCAATAACGCAAAAGAAGGATGAAGTTGCCCAGCTCAGATACTGGAAATCTGCAGTTCACTTGATGAAAAAGAAGATGATGGCAAAGTAGGCAGGGTAAGAGAACAGTCTTCTTCTTTCAGCTTTTCCCGGTTAGGGGTCACCACAGCGGATCATCTGTCCACTCATGATTGGCAGTGGAGTTTTACAGTGTCGAGTTGCCAGCCCGGCGTCCAACCTTCCACAGAAGGCACTCACACCTAGGGGCAATTTAGAGTGTCCAATCCACCTATTGCACGTCTTTGGGATGTGGGAGGAAACTGGAGTACCCGGAGGAAACCCACGTGACCACAGGGAGGACATGCAGACTCTGCACAGAAGGCACCCCAGCCGAGAATCAAATGAGAGAACCTCTTGCTGTGAGGCGGCAATGCTAACCGCTGCACCACCGTGGCCACCCGCAGGGTAAGAGAACAGCAAACATTACAATTATTGATACAAGTGAGGAATAATTAAGGTGAGATCTCACAGTTGTAGGATATGAAAACTAAGTTGCAATACTTAGTAAGGGATACAGTAACAAAAGAATGGAACAGGAGTTAAGAGAGGCATAAAGAGTTTAGAAAAAATTAAATAGTATCAAGAAAAACTGGGCAGAATGACTGAACAGCAGAAGATGAATTAAGAGTGAAGGAAGAAACTGAAGAACATCTGGAGAATATCAGCGAATATAGAAGAAAGGCACTACCTCACATCAATTACGAAAACAATCCTAAAGACATGAAATTTTTGGATCCATGAATGAGACTGCCATATGGTAGCCCACTAGCACAGTGGAGAAGATTAACTCTGGCAGCAAATTCAATATTAAGAAGCAAAGTGGAGACATCAAAAACTACCTGGATAGAGGGCAAACAGAGGAGTGAAACATTATCAGATGCATTAGCATTGTCTCATCTCCTCAATGTCTTTTATCCACCTATAGCACAAAGGAGCAAGCAGAGTGTTTACAGTTTTCCCCCAATCTACTATCAGAGGACTGACTGACCATGATCAAGACTCCCTCCACAATATTCATTCTCCTTTGTCTGGCCTAACTCCCCAGATCAGATGTTAACCAGCTTGCCCAAAACTGTCAGATTGGGTTTGCTAATGAAGCAGGTTAGAAGAACCAGAGATGGGTCACCCAAACCCACTGTCATGATGCTGCTGGTCAACATCACAACAGGGAGATGTGCAATGGCATCTGAGGGAAATGCTCCCACTTTCATGGTGAAGCCTCCAAACAAAAAATAAAAAATAATACAATAAAAACACCCCTACTCTATAGTACTTGGCTGCTGGCATGGCAGTGGTGTTTCCAGACACCCAGCAAGTTCCCACACCCTCTCCAGTGAAACAGGCAAGCAAGCACCACTGCCATGCATCTTCTACCCACTTAAGCATATTCTAAACTGTTAGCTGAACTTGGGTCACCTGGATCAGTCAAGAGCTTCACTCCTCTGTATCATCAAAGGTTTCTGTGGTTCACATCCACTGGTGTTATGTTACTTCGGTCATGGAAACAAAATGTAACAGGAAAAAATAGAGAACACTTTTGGTATCCCTCAACATCACAGAAGTAGCCTACTTACATTAATTGTTTTAGTGATGTCATGAAACAGGATGTTTAAATGTGTGTTGAGTGCGGACAGCTTTATTCTGAAGAAGTTCTATAAGCAAAAGAACAAAAGCAGTAAAGTATTTGTGCCTTTATTCCAGCTGTTCTTTGTGGTTTTGGGCTTCATTTTTACCAAGATGATTTTCTCGGTTCTCATCTTAGTTTTTGCTTATACTAATGCACCCATAAATGACAGCATGCCAACTGTATTACCCAAACACATATCACTCACCTCTAATCCACAGACCACTGAAACACATCATATAACAATTCTGTTTGCAATATAAACATTTTATGTGATAAAGTAAACCCACAGAGACTAAAACGTAACATAAATTTGTAGGCAGAGAGAAGAATCAGAACAATTCTGTTGCAACATTACAAAACCAATGTAAACAAAAAATTAAAGACTACAAACTGCAGTGCACTGTAAGATGGTGGACATCCTTCTTAATCATGCTTCCTGTCCTGTTTAGTCTAAGGTAACTTGGGTAAACAGTTAAGGCAGGGAGCCAGACACTCTTTCAAAACTTGCAGATAAACATGTACGGCAAATAAGAAAATAAATCGGACTGCATTCTGAGATGCTTTGTAAGTGGCATCCCATCTTCTTCTATTAATCTATAACTATGTAACCCAGATGGCATAAGTGCTGATTATCAGGGATGGTCTAGATTAGAAGAAATTTTTCATTAAGTAACTTGCACATAGTTACAGTCTGCAAATGGAGTGAGAGAGAAGGAAATATTAGACTACAGAATTAAGGTTATGAGTAGCACATACCCTTAACCTGTTGAACTAAATTGCAGATAGCAACTCTTAAAGTTCAGATTGAAGTAATTCAGCTGGAGGCCCCCTTCACCTACAAACAAGAAGAGCAAATAAGTATATCCGTTTGTTGCTTAAAAATTAGTGCATTAATACAATTCAAACACTGAAGCGGCATTTTGCATAGTAGCTGTTTGGAGGATAAACAGACTGTGGTCATTATGCTCATCTTAATGAACAAAACAATGATACAATAGTATGAGTAATGCACATTTTTAAACAGCTGATTAGAGTTTACAGCAGGTATTAGTCTTTACAGTACCATTTGTCTATTAAAGTTGGAACTGTGTCAATAACACAAATATGCAATGTTCCTTTGCCAAGTTAACTATTTCTTCTGTCGGTGTGCGTGCAGAAATGGTCATGTCTGCTGTTCATCCGCTGAAGTACTAAATGGCTAACAAATAGAAAAAATATGACAGGGTGATACAGTAAAGTAGCTCGTGAAAGTAAAGCCTACACATAAAAATCCACTGCCTTCTGTTGAACCCCCAAAAAACGAAACTCCTCCTTTTCAATCCTACTCGTAAGACCGTCCCAATAGATTTCTCAGTTATATCCACAAATGGTACTCCCATATCACCTGACCCAACTACTAAACTACTTGGTATTACCATAGACAACAATCTTAACTTTGACACCCATATGAACAATACTATAAAAAACATTAATAAAAAAGCTAGGCTCTCTCTACAGAATCAAACCGTTCCTTTCACCAACAGTCAGAAAAACTATTGCTTATACCCATCTAATCTCTACACTCCTCCATGCCTCACCCATATTTACTAATTTATCTAAAAATAACCTCGCCAAACTGGAAAGCTCCTACAATAACATTGCCAGGTTTGCTACTGGCAACCCATTCAGAACCCACCACTGCTATAATCTTAAGCAGCTTGGATGGCTAGAAATTCAGAATCTGCTTAAATTCCACCAACTAACCATTGCCCAAAAGACTCTTTACCAACCTTCCAGTACTCCTATATTAACTAACCTCATCTATCCCTATAAGAATCTGAAATCCTTGCGCTCATCACACAAACGTCTTGCAAACACCTCTAAATCTAATAACAAAGCTGGGGACTCCTTTTCAGCAACACTGTTGGAAAATCCTGGAACCTTCTCCCCAGTGAACTTTCCTCAGTTTCCTCCACGTCTCTTTTCAAAAACAGACTGAAACTTTTCCTAAGAACACACTGGCTACGCCCCTGTACTAAACCTGACTGATCATTTTTCTATGCATAACAGGTACTGCCTACCCACTACTTCCCTACAACTAGCTCTACCTTCCTTCTTGCCACTTTACCTTTTTCCTATTCCTTACCCTTCTTTTCATCCCCCAAGCTTACTCATAGTGTGAAAACTCTTATTTATATAAAAGACACACTTATGCCTCTTTTATTTTGACTTTCTGTATTCTACCTGTAATCTGAACTGTACCTGCCTACTGCACTGCAAAGTATTTCTGCCCTCTCTGTAATTTTTCCACTGTACCTGCCTTTGGCACTGTGAAGTATGTCTGTCCTCTTTGATTTTTTCCGGCCTAACTTCTAATGTTTTTTGTAAATATAAAGGTTTTATTTCCTCTTATCCTAGACTATAGTATATTAGACCTATTTTAGTATTGTACCCTAATTTTAAAATGGGAGGTACTTAGATCTCTATGATAATTTCTGTATTAACCTGTAGCAACATTGTATGTAAAAATGTTTTTTGCTATTTTTTGCACGGAGCTCATCTCCCCGGGCCTCTACTGAAAATGGACATGTAAAATAAATAAATGTAAAATAAAAATAAATACACATTTATTTGCATGCTTTTTTTTGCGTGTGTGTGTGTGTGTGTAATGTATATATATATATATATATATATATACACACATACACATATATATATATATATATATATACATATACACACACACACACACAAAAAAGTACACACACAGACATTATAAACATGTACACACATGTAGCTAATGAAATTAAATGGTTGCCATCTTTTTTATATATATATGGCTTGCCAAAACTGCAGTCACTGCAATGACAGTCAAAGTGGTTAAGATTGTTTACAATCTAAAACTGTGAAAAGCTTCTAATATTTCACATCGTTTTTAACATTTGAGGTTAAACATTCCTTCTCTTGAATCTGAACTTTCAGTTTGGTCCACTATTGAATTAGAAACAAAACTTTTCTTTTTATCAAGTGATACAGTATGCAGAAGTACACACATTCTTTGGGTCAAGTGATACAGCGTGCAGAAGCAATATGCACAGAAAATATTTCATCAATAAGAAACATTAACGATCTTTAGAAAATAAATACATATACAGACACACTCCCCTGCCTTTAATTAGAAGTATGCACTAAATGTGTACACCATTGAGTTTCTCAAAAATCTGCGTCATCCATCTCATATCTGTATTTTTCCCCTTGTTATCTTACACCTACCATAGGAACAAAATTGCTTTTTATAAACACTAATGTAAATTCTTAGCAGTCCACCAAACTGCATGTGCCTTTCACGCCAAAAGGCTTAACGTGTTGATGCTTTGAAAACTCATTCATCTCTGGTCTAACTTTCTGTAGCAAACTTTAAAAAATTCCAGTTACTACAACACAGTTCTGATCATTTTATCCTTCCTATCATTATGGAACATGCTTAACTTATGACAGTCTCGCTGATTTATCGTCCCTCCTAACATTTGCTATACTACACTAAATACATTAAAGTCTTCTACTTCGTAAACAAGTCAACCTGTAGGACTTATAAAGTAAAAATAAAGGGCTGTCCAACAATCTAATGTGTGCTTAAAACATAATTTTACACAAAGAAGTTAAAACAGCTGTTTTGTATTTTACTCCAAATAGCATTACGGTGAAGTATACATATGTACGATTAGATCTTATAGGTTTGCAGATCAGAACTGCTCAGTTTATCCCGTGTGCATATGCAATGCAAACTCATAAACACCCCAAAAGTGTTGTGTTGGCAAATAAAATACTTACACACATAAATTATGCTGCTCAACACTGGCCCTTTCTTCATTCATGACATCTTGTGTGTGACGTACAATGGGACAATATCACTTAAAATTACAATCACGTAAAAACTATTGCAGATAAACTATAAAACCAACTCCATCAGAAACAACTATACAATATAGAGATAAACCCAGTTGTTACTAATGATTACCTACAGATAAACAGGAAAAAGAAACGCTAACCTGGATACCCCACCACTTTCCAAATGAATTAAACAAACGGGACACACTTATATTTACATGAAGTAATGCAGACTGAAAAACCAACCTCCAAGTTTCAACAAATGCGAGAAATATGTATAAAAATAATATTGACTACCATAACAATTTTCAGACAACGATCCGTTCCTAAAGCGCATGTGCGATACCGCACTACATTTTGGGATTTTAGTGTCTGAAATCACGCTACAACATTACGTAGTACTGTGCGCCACAAGACAGGATTTTTGCAGTGAGTGGGTGTGCTTGTAGTATTAGTTGTCACTGTTTGTATATGTTGACACTGGGGCTTTTTCAGGCTACTTCCACACCTGAGTACTCCCTCCTAGAGGGGTACTCTTTTATGAATTACCCGTAAAATGTTTTCTATAATTTTTAATAATGTTGTTGTTGTTGTGTCTTTCGGCTTTTCCCGGTTAGGGGTCGCCACAGCGGAACTCCGGTCTGCTAATGATTGGCAGTTGATTTTTACGTGCTGAGTTGCCAGCCCTAGCGCACAACCTTCAACGAAGGTACGCCCATTCACGCATGTCTCCACGCAGAAGACACTCTAGCTGAGAGTTGAACCTGTCAGCGTCTTACTGTAAGGTGACAATGCTACCGTAAAGCTTGAAAATATGTTTGCAAAATAATGCGGTTTATCATGCGTTGTACGCAAAGCTGCTTTGCAGTTGTCACCCAGGTGTACGAGTTGTAAGCGTACGTCCCTGCAGTCCAGAACTTTGCAGAATGCAATTATGCACCGCATAACATTTTTGATAAAGTACTCAAGATTAATGGGACTCAATAATTTCAGACGTTATATTACATACATCATGCAATTTGCTTCTTATAGTTCACAAAGATGCATGTTAGACCATTTTAAAAATTGTGTCTGATTCTTGGGCTTTGACCCCCCGTTATTTTTGGCTTTATACAGAGTTCTTGAGCAAATAAGTTGAGAGGTATGGAAGAAATGTGGCGACGAGATAATTATATAACATCTACACCAATATTTACAGGAAGTTTGTATACTTCACTACTTTTTTTGCCCTTTCCCCTCAAACAAGTTTTGAGTTTCCGGTAAATCACTGAGGATTGCAGTCAAGTCAATGGCAGACATTAAGGATCATTGATCAGAAAATGCCTGTGGATGCAAAACTTGTTAAATTCAAATTTTAAGTGAATCACAGTAATATTTAAAATGTTTTATTTATTTTGGGACGTTTAACACTATTATTTTTGGCTTTGTCCCTGATTCTTGAGTTTGAGAATTTTGCATACAGGGATTCAGAAGATCATGAATATACATTTGTCCAAAAATGTGTTTTATGTTGAAGTTGCAACCACCTGTACCTCTCCCTTACAATTTACTACACATTTCAATAACTTCTGAAGTCACTGTTACTCCATGGAAAACCAAGTAAATGTCTTTCACACAAAAAATACAATTTTACTCTCACTGTCTTGAGATTCTCTGAAGTGAGGAATTGTTTTAGGAAAAATGTAGTGCTACCTCTGAGGAATTTTGTGGGATTTTTTAAAGTCAGATGTTCAGGAAATTCAGTTGGAACGAGCCTGTCGGACTGAGAGGAGGTGTGAGTGAACCAGAGATGAATACCTTGGTCACCAATGATGATTCCATAACAGATCACCCTAATATCGCTTTTCCAGTGATCAGGATGAATAGGGCCATTAATACTGAACACATCACCAGTGATCGGGATTACTCCTGAGGTAAGCCGAACTGACAAGTGTGAAGAGGAGGTGAACAGGGTGTGATTGGTACCATTATGGATGGCCAAAACAGTAAAACAGGAAATGTAGTTTTGATCGGCTTAAGTGCTTTGACACAGAGGTGGATGTTTCAGCATTATTTAGTGTTTCTGCTGCTCCTCCAGATTATAGAAAATAATACTGCAACAATCATTCCTACTTGAACTAGCTGCCAGTAATGACAAGATTATTGACTTCTAGATCCATTTGGTCTGTGCATGCACAATAGAACTATTGTGCATGCTCATATGATCAGTGATGCAGTGCACTTAACATTTGAATAATATGGAAGTTTATAAGCTGCCCTCTCCAATGGAGATCTGAACTGACAGAGGAGCAACCAGCTGAACCAGTCATTATACCAGGGAAGGAACTCTAAACAAAGGTGTCAGGCTGATGTAGATAAGCTGTTTTTATATTAAAAAATAAAAATACATGGAGAATAATGAAAGGAATGGGAGTTAGGAAGTGCAGCAACTCCATTTGTATCTGTTTGGCATGGCTGTAATAATTCTGGGAAGGCCGTAGTCCTTAAAGTCAGTTGGAGTGTGATATAACTCATGAACCTTTAATGGTCTATTTAATGTTTGCTTTATTTTTTGTTTTGGGATCTGTGTAGGTTTGTACAGTCTTCATTCACATTTTGTTAGTAAATGTTTCAGGAATACAAACAAAACCCAAATGCGGCAAATAAACACAAAATTAAAAAATAACCCAATAGCTGGCAGAAAACAGCAAATGAATAATAGTCAAAACTTGAAAAATTCACTATAAGGTATTTAATAAAAACATAAGCACTTTCATGGCCCCAACAAGCTGCTTCATCAGATATTTTAAAAATATATCAGTTGCACTAATATATGTTACATCCACCTATCACAACACGCTGTGTCAGCGAACAGTTGATTAAAGTGAGAGATACAACTAATACACAGCACATAAAATAACAATAAAACAATAAAAATATTAGACCTAAACTACATAAATTTAATTATACTAAGCCCATTAATACATCAAAAATGTGTTCAACTAACTCAGACCATGTCTCTACACAATACATGGAAATGTCTGCAATAACAAAACTATCGCACATCCCATGAACAATTCATATAGACGCTATATTACTTAAGACGTCTCAATCTCAACAAGTAATATAGTGTCTATATGAATTGTTCATGGGATGTGCGATAGTTTTTATTAAATACCTTATCGTGAATTTTTGAAGTTTTGACTATTATTCATTTGCTGTTTTCTGCCAGCTATTGGGTTATTTTTTCGATTCAGGAATACAGCTGGAAAGGTACTCTGAAAGCCTGTTTTCATATGCCAGTTGAAGCATTTAATTCTTACCTTCTCCTGTGAAGTAACAATCAAAACCTGGCCTAGTATTAGTCAACTCCATGGCTTACAGGTATAAACCCCTGACTTTGCTAGAGACAACTAGAGTTTAACTAGCAGCTGAAGTACTGGAGGAGCTTACAGAGGGGAGTGGCTAACACCAGCTTTCCCAGCTTGCATTAGTAGTACAAAATACTATAACTTTGGACTGCATTGGTGGAAGCACACATGCATCTTCAGGTGTGGTTCTATTAGCTGCAGCAGGGGACTCTAGGGCTAAAAGTAGAAAATCATGATCCTCACCATAGTTGGTGGCACCACTCTTGGTTCCTGAGTCTTATTCCAGAGGGAATACATGGGCTGTAGGGCTCTCATATTTTCCTTGCATCAATCCTTTAGAAATGCACAGCCTAATTTTACTACTCCATAATTCCCAATTTGTACATATTAACAAATTACTTAGAAAACACTGTGTGCATATTGTAACCATGTCTTCTGTATCGCTTCTACAGTATTATCAGTGTAACCTACCTTTATGTATCTTCTGTAATTTTTGGGTTGTAACTGAAATTGGTCCATTTGGGATCAGTGCAGTACCCTGGTTAACATACTAAAATAAATAAATAATATTTCTGGGGTACCAAATGGATAAATAGTTGGTTCGCTGAGAGGCTAAGATGGTCAGGGTGAGAATCAGACAAAATAATTTATCTGGCAGTAGCGGCTAAGGAACTTCATCCTGTCTTACACGGGTGTACCAGGCATATGTCATGTAAACAATGGAATACAGATTATTTCTGATGACACAACATTTTGGACACTTGAATGACTAAATAACTAATCTTCAAATACACAAATGAAAGGAAAGGAAGCAACTGAGCTAGCAAAGTAGGTAATAAGTCCATTAGAATGTGTGGTAATCATTTTACTAGCTATCCAATTAAAGGGTTCTGCAAAGAGAATTTTAGTACATACTTTGCATCCACAATTGTATGTTTAGGTTGCATACCATAAACAAAGAACAGTTAGTCTGGCAGGGGAAACAGTATAGGAGTTTGGTGCATAAATCTGAATTTTTTTGACTATACCTGTGATCCCGTAGTCCTGAATTGGATTTCTACAATCTCCATTCCTAGTCTGTGTGATTCTGAGAAAGTCTGTTTACCGGACTGGTGCTTCCAGGACCCAACTAAAAAGAAGCTATTGTGCTTAGTAGTCTTTCTTCCATAAATCCCAGAATCACCGCAGACATCAAGAATGACTAGATTCAGGAAATGTGTAGCATACATAACACAATCTCATCATCTCTCCCACTCTCTCTCTCTCTCTCTCTCTCTATATATATATATATATATTAGATATTTATTAGTGTAATGGTGTGGTTAAGTGGTGTGACTGCTTAATAATTTTGAAAAACTACTGATCCTGTATAAAAAAGAAGGGGAACATAGAAGAAGCTGTTATGTAACCCAGAGTTAAGCATACAATCTACATCTGAAGATTACTGTCCTTAATAAGACTAAGTTCCCATCAGTGCAGATGATGTAACAAGGTTAGAAAGGTGTGACATAGCTCTCAACCTTCCATCTACAAAATGTGTAACAATACCTCTCATAATAGGTTCATAGGTTCATAGGTTCATAGGTTTATACTAGGCTATCTGCCCTAAGGCATTTATAAGCCTAGCCCAAATTATTGTGGCTTACGCCACCCCTTATATGAAAAAATACTGTGCCCATTAGTTTGTTGTGCCTCTGTCCAGCAGTGACCCAGAGATGATTCCCGGGGTAAACCTACGATCTCCCATCCACAGGTCTAGATTTCTCTTGAACAGAGTCAGCGAGGTGCTCTGCCTCACATGGACCGGGATTTTATTCCACAGCATAGGGAGTCTCTGAGTGATAAATCTATCCCTCCAGCACGTCCTATTTATATCCGTGCTAAGGTTTAAGTCGCTTGCTCTAGTGGTTTTGGTGGATTTGGATTTTTGAGGTGGAGCATGTCCATTAATTCCGGGTTGGACATGGCCTTGTATGTCAGGCACATGTCACCTCTGAGCAGACGGTATGCGACTGAATAGAGCTGGAGTTTCTTCAATCTGGCAGCATATGACAGATTTTGGAGTCCCTTTATCCTTTTGGTGAGGAACTTTTGGGGTCTCTCCAATTGCTGCAGATGTCGGGTGAGATACATCCCGAATGGGGCATTGTACTCGATCATTGGTCTGATAAGTGAAGAGTACAGGGGAACAATGACCTCACTAGATCTGGATGTGAATCCCTTCATGATCAGGTGGGCAATGTAGAAGGTCTTTCTAACCACTTTAGCAATGTGAGTGTCAAAAGAAAGGCCACTGTCAACCTGGGTCCCCAGGTCCCTGATAACCTCTTCTGTGCTTAGTGGATTGCCACCTATATGGTAGCTTGGGGTTACCTTGTTTTTCCCGAAGGGTATGACTATACATTTTTGGCGCTTAACTTCAGGCCATGGCTCTGGCACCAGCTATCTGTTTCCGTGAGTCCCTTCTGAAGGATATCAGTGTCCGATGCACTTTCCACTATGGCCCAGTTTGCAGTCATCTGCAAACTTTGTCAGCCAAAGTCCTCCCATGTTGGCCTGTACTTCTGAGAAGTAGATGCCAAACAATAGGGGCCAAGGACCGAGCCCTGTGGGACACCACTTGTGACCGCTTGGAGTCTGACACAGCGCCAGCAACTCTAACCCTGTGGGTTCTGTCCTTAAGCCAGTTTGCAACCCATCTTGTGACATATGGGTTTACATTTAAGCTGGTAGTTTTTCTACAATACCCGAGTGGGGTATTGTGTCGAAAGCCTTTGCAAGGTCAAGGTAGGCTGTATGGACTGCCTTTCCTCATCAATGGCCTTGGTGACTATTTCAAGAAGTCGACCAAGTTCAAAAGGCATGATCTTCCCTTGACAAAGCCAAACTGGGTCGGGTCCAATGTCTGCAAGTCCCCTATATCTTTGTTTATGAGCTCCATTATGATCCTCTCCATAGCTTTGCAGACTAGACTTGTTAAGCTTATGGGGCGGTAATTACCAGGGTCCGTGAGGCCACCTTTGTGGAGTGGGACCACAGTTGCCGACGCCACTCCTTGGGCACGATCCTGTGGTAAGGCTGAGATTAAACAGCTGCCTTATGTGCGGTTTAATTCCTCATTTAGCTCGTGTAGCACACAGCCGGGGACACCATCCGTCCCATTGATGCTGTGTTTTAGCTTTAGAGAGAGCAGCTTTCACCTGCGCATTTGAGATGTC
The DNA here is from genome assembly GCF_019279795.1 of Protopterus annectens. Taxonomy (NCBI): domain Eukaryota; kingdom Metazoa; phylum Chordata; order Ceratodontiformes; family Protopteridae; genus Protopterus; species Protopterus annectens. Next base: position 825,309,269 of record NC_056743.1, on the reverse strand, counting down.
CGGGAGGCTACACTCGGCTGGGATAGTTATCTCTCCTTTAGGGGAGAGGGGTGAAGTTTGCACTGAACCTGTCTGCCAGTATGTTGGCAATGTCTGTGGGTTCAGTGATTTTGTATCATTTTGGACTAATTCTGAGCATATCTGTGAGTTTCCACCCAGGTTCCTAACATAGCTGAAAAAGGCCTTATGATTGTCCTTTGAATCCATGGCAATTTTTCTCTCAAAATTGGCCTTAGTTGATTTTATGAGTGCTCGTAATTTTTACTAATAATGATCAGGGTGACTTCCCTTTTATGGATTATGTTCTATCATGTAATAGCTTTCTCCTCTTATTGTAAAGTTTGTTAATGGCTGGGGTCCACCAGACTGGACGTTTGCCCTTTGTGGAAAGAGTCTTGGTTTTATTTGGGATTGCCTGATCCATGCAGTCCTGGAGGTGTTCATAGAAGGCATTTGTAAGGGCTTCCAGAGCTTGGGTTGTGGTTTCCTCTGACTCAGGGGCCTTGAAGGATACCACACCAGTCTTGAGTAGTGTGAAGTTTGCTTTAGAGAAGTTCTTCACTATGGTCTTTTTGTTTGGGGTGGGGGCGGATGTGGATTTCCAGTGAGATTAGTTTATGATCAGATCTCACCAATGAGGGATATACTTCCGTGTGGAGCATTTTGTCCCCATGTTTGTGACAATGAGATCTAGTATATTTTCTCCTCTCGTGGGAACAGTGACTAGCTGTTCCATGGCATTTGAATTTATGAACTCCAGGAACCGTTGGGCTAGAAAGTTAGGGCTTGAGTAATGTTCCCAGTCTATATTCGGTAGTTGAAGTCACCCAATATGATGGTGTTTGGAGATACATTTATACCCTCCAGTGTCTTCAGGAAGGCTGTGTGGGGTTCCTGAGTTTGAGAGGGTGGCCTGTAGCATGCTACAATTTGTAGAGCAGTTTTGCCTATTGTTAGTTGCACCTGGATGGTTTCCAAGCTTCATGCGTTGCCACCAACCTGGAGGTGTGAGTATCCTTTATGAATATGGATACACCCTCCTTTTGTGGAGTGGTCCGGGTTTTGGGGCCGAACGCATGATATGAGGTAAAACCTAATAGTGCCGGGTGCTCTCAGGAGCCTTGAACCAGGTTTCAGTTACAGCACAGACATCGATGTTCTCCATACTGAGAAGGGCCTCGAGTGCGTGCATTTTGAGATTTAGACTTCTGGCATTGCGCAGCATTACCTCAATTTCTTCCCATTTTTGTTTTCTAGGGTGCTAGGTTTAGAATTTGAGCCTTGCCTAAAAAGGCACTATGGGGTGGCAAGAGCCTTAGCCAATATCCGAATCCCAGGGTGACAGGTGCAAGCCGTCCCTTGAAGCAGCGTGGCTTGTCAAGCATGTCATCCCAGGCAGACAGACACTGGATCCCCTTTGAATGACACCAGACATTAAGCCAATTGTTAAAGCTGATCATCTTGTCTCTATATTGTGGCATCATTCTTGGTGAAGGAAGGATACTGCTCAGGGTTAGGGTCATACCTGCCTGGGCTACATAATCAGAGAGCTCCTCTATGTCTCTTTTCATGCAGTCCAGGGAGGTATCGCCTCAGGTCGCTCACACCAGCATGGACAATGACTGTGTCATATTTGTACTTGCTGTGGAGTGACCCGAGTGCTTGTGTTATGTGGCGGATTCTAGCCCGATAGGCAGCTTACTGTGACCCTCTCCTTGTTCAGCCTGGTGAGTGGGACGCCAGTGTGTCTGACTATGGAGTCACCTATGACAAGTATGTTTGGTGTTGTATTTGGCCTTAAGGGCTGTGACTGCTTTGCACACTGCTTTTGTGGTTTATGTGTTGCTTTTGGGGTGTCTTGAGGTAGCAGTTGTTTGGGTGTCTGCTTTGGAGGCCTCTGCTGTTTAGGTAAATTTTTACTCAGAGCCTCCGAGTATGTCTTTGTGTGTTTATGTGTTTGATTCAGTGGAGTGGTAGCATTATGTGAGGCTGGTTTTGTGGTGTGTGTAGTTGCCTTCTCCTCCTGTCTGGTCTTGCCAGTCCTGAGTTGAGAGAGCTCAGCCTCCAGTTTGGCTAAATAGCTGCATCTCTCGCAAGTATTTGTGTTATGTGGGAGGAGGAGAGGGTTGTCTGTGTACATGAGGCAGTTATAACATTGCCTCAAGATTCCCAGATTCACCAGCTGGACCGAGAGGAGATTGACAACTGACCTTTGGACATGCTAGAATAATATTGGGAAATCCTTAATTGAAAACAAGGGCCAGTGGGGAGTGAGGGTGTAGTGCTTTTAATTTTTAGTGCTGACTTATATAATTGCTTTAGTGAGCAAGTGCCAGGTAACTTGAGTGCAATGTGATACAAGTAACTAAATGCAAAACGACAAACAGTAACTTTCTTTCAAGTGAAACAAGGAAATAAGTACAGTAAGCAATGCAGATATCACTAGTGATCCACAGAAGCTGAGAAGTTATGATTAGGTGAATTAGCTTCCAGGGAAATAACAAGCAAACAAACAACAAGTATATAAACAAAGCTAGATTCAGTAGGCCTGGATCTAGTCTATGATAGAGCAAACAAGGTGAACCAATTTCAGTAAGATACAGTTCAAATATTCAGGCACTATAAACCTTTAACCAGAAAATTCCCAGCTCAGAAGGGCAGAGTCCAGCCTCTTCTCCCACAAGAGTGCAGTCCACGAACCTTCTTAATGTAAAATAACTGGCCTGAAGCCCAAGTGCCTAAACCAGAACTAATACACTTGGACACTGGGCTCTCAATCAGCAGTTCCCAACTTAGAAGGATGAAAGCTACCTGTCCTGCCACCACAGTGCTTGCCACAAACCTTCCTAATGTAAAACAACTGGTCTGAAGCCCAAGTGCTTAATCCAAAAGACTTGAATGATAGCTACACTTTAATCAAGTTACAACCAAGCAGTAATAAATACCATTGAATACTTTAGAGAATGTCTGGATTAGTGCTCAAGTTACACAAACAAAGCTAGATCCAGCAGGCCCGAATCCAGTCTGCCACAGCAAACAAGGCGCACCAACTTCAGTAAGAAACAGTTCAGATATGCATGCACTATAAGCCTTTAACCAGAAATTCCCAGCTCAGAAGGGCAGAGTCCAGCCTCTCCTCCCACAAGAGTGCAGACCACGAACCCTCTTAATGTAAAATAACTGGCTTGAAAGCCCAAGTGCTTAAACCAGAATTAATACACTTTTAGAATAACAGACACTGAGCCCTCAATCAGCAGTTCTCAACCTAGAAGGATGTAAGCTACCTGTTCTGCCACAACAGTGCAGACCACAAACCTCTCAGTGCAAAACAACTAACTGGTCCGAAGCCCAAGTGTTTAAACCAAAAGGCTTAGAATGAGTTACACCAAGCAGTAATAAATACAATTGAGTATTTTAAGATGATGCAAAAGTAAAAAGAAGTAGGTAAAACACAAGTACAGTAAAAGCAGATGAAATTTTTTTTTTTTTTTTTTTTTTTTTCTGAACAAGTGCTGAGATCAAAGAAACAGATTTGAGTGCTGAAACTAGAAAACTGGCTAGTTACAAGAAAAAAAAACAAGCTAGAAGGCTTCCCTCAAACACAGAAGGGCTTGGGGCTCAGAAGCCTACAAATAGTCTGTACCACTTAACAAGAAAGGCAGGAAATAAGCTTAATAAGCTTAATTTTTTTTTTTTTTCTATTTCCCAGATGCTCTCTTTGTACACAGTAGGAGTGCCTGAAATCAGAATATGATCTCACTGCACTCAGTTGAGTGAGCAAATGAGATGGGCCCAGAGGCAGGCTGAGGGGCGGGCAGTTTCAATGCCACTAAGATTAACACCAAAACAAAAACAGGGCGGGTGGGTGGGAATAACTGATGAAGAGCAGAATAACCAGTTAAAAATTCCTTCAACACTCCTTCATACACAGTTTAAATCAATTTAAATACTGTATTTTTTAAAAGTAAAAGTGCATAAAAAGGTACTTAAATTCTCTTATACGTCCAGTTTAATATAACCAAGTTCTTAGCTTGCCAAGCTGAAGTTTTAAAGCAGGAATTATTTCACATGCACCAGTTTAAATATGCAAGGACAGGAAATCACTGACTGTGGCTACCCCCACACCTGTAATTACTAGCAAATAACAAAATTCAGCCAACACTAGCTTTTAGTTCAAGTTACTGAAGAGCAGAATAACCAGTTAAAAATTCCTTCAACACTCCTTCATACACAGTTTAAATCAATTTAAATACTGTATATTTTAAAAGTAAAAGTGCATAAAATGGTACTTAAATTCTCTTATACGTCCAGTTGAATATAACCAAGTTCTTAGCTTGCCAAGCTGAAGTTTTAAAGCAGGAATTATTTCACATGCACCAGTTTAAATATGCAAGGACAGGAAATCACTGACTGTGGCTACCCCCACACCTGTAATTACTAGCAAATAACAAAATTCAGCCAACACTAGCTTTTAGTTCAAGTTACTGAAGAGCAGAATAACCAGTTAAAAATTCCTTCAACACTCCTTCATACACAGTTTAAATCAATTTAAATACTGTATTTTTTAAAAGTAAAAGTGCATAAAAAGGTACTTAAATTCTCTTATACGTCCAGTTGAATATAACCAAGTTCTTAGCTTGCCAAGCTGAAGTTTTAAAGCAGGAATTATTTCACATGCACCAGTGTGGAACAAATGCGCAAAATGTGAAATACCTACTAAGTACTAACTAACAACTTCAACTAACAAGCTCTCAACGTAGTTAAAATGTGTTACTGTATACATAAAAAAAAAATTGGTAAATTAATATGTTTCAGTATTATTTACCACAGAGAATAGTTAAAAAAATTGTAACAATGAATATGTAACTGACCCTTTCAATATGGAACAGTGTGAAACATTGACTTTTTTAAAATTCAAAATGAGAAACATTCCTCATAGTGAGGTACACTTGAGAGATATGAGGGAGTGAATACTGGAAAGCTACTGTTACAATAGCGCCACCCTGAGGAGAATTACCACCTGTTTCACTCTCAGATCAATGCAAACGACGTTTTTCCATCCACCCATTGCTGGCTGGGTTAGATGATATTTATACTAAGTAGGGGAAATTTCACCAGAGCACCTGGGCATTTCTCATAATCTTTTTAATAAGTGATGTGGAAACTTTTACATCTACCTGAGGTCAGGTACATAGGGCCTTGGTTTAATGTATCATCAGATGGATGGCTCACTCAGGAGTGCAGCACTTCTCATGCTGCACTGTACTATCAATAATGAAAAATGAATCCAAGCATTTGAGGTGAGAATAGAACCCACAGCCTTCTGCTCTTCCAGCACCAAGTGTGAGCTTCTTTTATATATATATATATATATATATATATATATATGTGTGTGTGTGTGTGTGTGTGTGTGTGTGTATGTATATGTATGTATATGTATATATATATATATATATATATATATATATATATATATATATATATATGAAGCTTTTTTGAAAATACAAGCACAGCTGTTTTTATTTTTTTCTTACAGGCAGTAGTCAGATTTATTATATCAGGCAGAAACATATTATGCTTTCAAAAGATTTAAATCATATGATCTACAAAGAAAACATTTACCAACAGTTGTCTTTTACTTTATGAATTCTTTCTTATAGTTTAAATATAAAAGAATAAATCATAACCTGCCATCTTAACTTCTTTAATCACATTTTCCTTCTCAGACTGTTCTTATGTGTGCCATTACAACAACATACAAATTCCACACTTCTATTTTCTTTCTTCTGACATTCAACATTTTTAAAGAAAAAGCTACACACTCATCATTTTCTTTAGGTACTGGGCAATCGGTCTGCAGATCATTACAAAATTAGCCAAAAGCCCTATTTAAAAGATCCCACTAGTCTCAAGGAGAGCTAGACAAGGGGAGATTTTGAGGCTGCTCTTCCAATTATTTAGGTTTACCTTGTGGGTGGAAAACATGCTACTCTGCTTGACATGTAATGGACGTCTGTTCCAGAGGTGAGGGATACATGCCAATATGTCCCATTTATTTGTTTATGAAGGTTTAGTTCCTTTAACCAGGTACTTGAGGTACTATTTGTCTTTTGGAGGCATAGAAGGTCAAATGGGGTTGTATCTTTCATGACTCAAAAGGCTATACACAAATCTCCACAGATAAGTCTGTAAAAGAATGAGAACAGAGACAGGGCTGCCAGTCTCTTCTGATAACAACGATTTTTGAGGCTGTTGATCTTCTTAATTATGAATCTCCAACATCTCTCAAGCTGAGTGATATGTTTAGATAAATATGTGCCGAAATGTACATTTTATTTAATAATGGGTATGATGAGAAATGAGTAAAGGGGAATTAAGACTTCTCTAAATCTAGGGGAAATGCCTTTGGAAATTACATTAACCAAACAGAAAGCTTTCCAAACTACTGTGGAGATTGTAATTGTTTTGTATGGTAGCTATGTATATAGCACAAGTACCTGCTTCTTTGGATGGAATTTTTTTAACATTGTCAGTCTTGCTAGGCCCTGCAACTTCAAGATGTCTTAACTTTCATGGCTGGCTCTCATCTTGTAAGTGTCAGTTCATCTTCTGCAGGATCGTTCTTTGTGTTGCTTCACCTTATCTTAAACTATGATTTCCCTATTCAATATTGGATACCTGAATATAGTCACTTTGCTCTGCCTGTTTTGCCTGTCCAGATACAGCAAGTCAAATAAGTGGCCAAGGGATTCTGCTTCTTTTTCTGTCATTCTGGTTTCTTGGCTAAGACAGTCAACGGGGACTTCTTATTTCTGTTTATGTCTGCTACAGGCTTTAGTTTACTGCTCCATCTCATGATCACTCCAAATTACTGCTGTGGAGAATAAAACTTTGCACTCTAAGGGACTGATTTCTGATTTGCAAACAAATATTTCTTCTCAACATGCACAGGTTGCAATTCAGAGCACATGCAAATGACAAATGTTGAGGCCTGCCACTCTGATGAACAGTTGATTCCTTTTTTAGTGTTTAAGTCCTTTACACAAATCTCTGCTTTCTGATCTTCCTCATTACTTGCATCCATCATTTTCAAGAACTTTTCAAGCCCACATATCTTATTTGGATTAATTCTCCTGCCTCAGTCTGCATGCATATGGTCATGTCTGTTTCACCAGCATACAAAAAATCCATCCTTCTGTTTCAGTGGAATTTAACCAAGCATTAGACTATACAGTGAATTACATGCATAATCAAAAGGACTGAATGAAGACGTGAGGATGAGGTTGAACAACACATTTACTGAGAACTCTCTGAGAAGTCACATGGCTTACATACCCATGCACTGGTAATTCCCTCTTAAAGTCACCTATATAGAGATACAGACATTTTGACTGTTTAAAGGATGTTAGAAAGTTGTGAAAACATTTTTTGTTTGTTTACTATAATAGGAGGCTATTTTATTACGAGAATGTGGTTTACCTTGCTGCAGTACTGTTTAGTATACCGTTTTAAGCCACTCTGGTGGCATAGATTGATATAGCCCTGAATAATTAAAAAAAAAACTTTGCTAGAATCTCCCTGTGTTCTGATTGAGTGTGCTTCTCAGCTGATAAGTATATTTTTTGACACTTTTTAACTGTTCACAGTTGAATAAAACAATAATTGAATTCAGTTCAGAATATATTTTGAATAAATTGCATTTATTTAAACTGTATTTACTTTAATACTGCTGCACACTCGTGTGCTAGCTTGCACTGCACTTGAATTCTTTTTAGTGCTGTTTTAGCTGCTTTTCTGTTAAAAAAAAATCTAAATTCTAAGCTTGTTTCCTGCCTTTCCTGTAACTAGTCTATTCCAGATACAGATTTGCTGTATCCAGGACTGTATGTAAGCTTCTGAGCCCACCAAGCCTTTCCTGTGTTGGAGGAAAGCCTTCTAGCTTATCAGTGGGAGTGGTAAGCACTAGGTAGCCTATATACTGCAAGAGGAGTGGTTTCCTGGGTCAGAAATTGTAGTTTATTGGCCGTTTGGGCAATTTTTCCATCTCTTTCAACTTTCTGGTTTAAAAACCCACATTTGCGCTTGTTTCCCACCTTTCCTGTAACTAGTCTAGTCCAGATACAGATTTACTGCATCCAGGACTGTTTGTAAGCCTCTGAGTGGTGCCAAAGTCTGCTCTTCAATTTTTCCCTTAGATCTACTAGTTATCTCCTCTCCTGCACTTTTACTAGTTTATTACTCTAGCACTTTACCAGACTTCTTGTAGCAATTATTGTAGTACACAAAAGTGCTGCCAGCACTAAACCTTCTACAAGGAAACAGCTCCAGTACTTATTATTAATGCCCACCCCTCCAGGCATGTCTAAAGGTCAGTTCCCTGTGCTTTCTCTTATTAACCTGGTGAACTTGGGCATCCTGAGGAAACGTAGCAACTGCCTCATGTACACTGACAACCCTCTCCTCTTACCTCCCAACACTCAGACTTGCGAGAGATGCACTTATATAGCCAAACTGGAAGCCATGCACTGTCCAGCCAAGACCAGAATAGCTGGTCAAGAGAAGAAGGTCAACACTTGCACCACACCACATGGAACACATAGCCCTCCAGAACACACACCAGCACTGCCTTCACATAAAAACACAAACCGCACACCCACCTACACAGAGGCTCTCAATAAAAATCTACCCAAACAGCAAAGACCTCCAAGGCAGAAATGCACTCGGCCACCACAACACAATACTAATCACGAGACACATAACTCTCCTAAACAGTGCGCCACTCAACCAAAGCCCCCAAGGCAAAACAGCATGCCCAATACACTAGTCATAGGTGACTCGATAGTGAGGCACACTTATATCCCACTTACTAGGTTGAATAAGGAGAAAGTAACAGTCAGCTGCCTGTCAGGTACCAGGATCTGCCACATAACACAGGCACTCAGGTCCCTCAACAACAGGTACAAATATGACTCTGTCATTGTACATGTGGGTGTGAATGACCTGAGACATACCTCCCTGGACTACATGAAAAGAGACATGGAGGAGCTCTCAGATTATGTAGCCCAGGCGGGTATGACCCTAGCCCTAAGCAGCATCCTACCATCACCCAGAATGATACCACAGTACAAGCAGAAAATGATTGAGTTCAACAACTGGCTAAGTTTCTGGTGTCATTCTAAGGGGATCCAGTATCTGTCTGATTGGGATGACATGATTGACAGACCTCAATGCTTTTCCCAGAGATGGCCTGCATCTGTCACCCCTGGGCTTCCGGATACTGGCCAAGGCTCGTGTCACCCCTATAGTGCCTTTTTTAGGTGGTGTTCCAAAGACCAAATTACCACCATAACAGCTACAAACAAATGCAACCTGAGGGTCATGCTGCTCAATGCCAGAAGTCTAAATCTCAAAATGCACTCGCTCGAAGCACTCCTTAAAATGCAGAATATCGACATTTGTGTCATAACAGAGATCTGGTTCAAGGCAGCAGAAAGCACCCCTGCACTACCAGGCTATAACTCATTCCACACCTTTCAGCCCCAGAACTTGGACCAAGGCTCCAAAGGCCGTGGTGTTTCCATATTCATTAAGGATGCACACACCTCCAGACTGGTAGCCCAACATAGCGCATCTAAGATACTTCAGGTGCAGCTAACATTGGGTAAGACAGCGATTCAGGTCGTAGCCTGCTACAGATCCCCAACCATGTCCAAAGACCCACACTCCATGTTTCTAAGCACCCTGGAGAATATTAGAGTCCAACCTAACACTGTCATAATGGGCGACTTCAACTACCCCTCCATTAACTGGGAAAACTACTCATGTACCAATACACTTCCCCAACATTTCCTGGAATTCATTAATTTCAACCCTCTGGACCAGCTCGTTCTTACCTCTACTAGAGGTAGCAACATCTTTGACCTGGTCATTACTAACATGGGTGACCGTTGCTCTACACCAGTCATCAACTCCTCCCTGGTTAGATCCGACCACAAACTAATCACCTTGGAAATCCACATCCCTCCCACCCCCACCCCATCCCACCCCTAAAGGTAACCACCATGAAAAACTTCTCCAAAGTTAACTTTGGGCTCCTAAAAACAGAGGTGGCTAACTTCACAGCACCCATGCAAATGGAGATCAGTTACATGACCGCCGAATCATACACCAATGCACTGTACGAATACGTACGCAAATGCATGGATCTCACCATACCCAATAGAACCAAGACACTCTCCTCCAAAAAAAGGAAGCCAATCTAGTGGTCCCCTGCCATAAACATACTCTACAACAGAAGGAGGAAACTGATGTGGAATAAGGTTAAGTCCCAAGACCGGAAAAACTCCCTTATCAGCCTCAACAAAAAGTTGAGATCCCTCATCAAATCCTCTAAAGCTAGCTGTGAAAACAGAATTGCAGCAGATAGTAAAGACAACCACAAGGCCTTCTATAGTTATGTAAAGAATCTCCACGGCAATACCCAGATTTGCTCTGAGCTACTGCATAATGGTACCTCCTATACCGAGCCAACAGATATTGCCATTATACTGGCCGACAGATTCAGTGTCTTCTTTACCCCTCTCTCCCCCACAAGGGACCAGTCACAATACCAGTAGATTGCCAGGCACCCAGTATTACTGCTGCACAGGTTAAAACAGCGGGTTCCTATTACCAGATCAAAAGACCGTAATCACAAATACGAAAAGAGTGACACATATTGCATGAAATACGGAAACACCGAACGTCCAAAACAGTGAAAATTTAAATGTCGAAGTGTAATGGTTGGCCCATCTGTGGTATAGCTCTGTAAGGTAAGTGTGCGATAGATAGGACTTAGGGTTAGGATGTAGAATTCCACTGATATAGCTAAGAACAAAATTGATCTAGCCTCAAAGAATTCAGGAAATATATAAAACAACTTACACTAATCTTAAATCCTACCAATCCAAAAAGGATTTCTAATTTTCTGATAATTCCACCTACATACACCATCTACTGACTTCTATAACTAACATTACAAATGCATTTATCCATGTATCCCTACCCACAGATGAACAAGTCATCATCTCTACCCCTACACTATACCCGCCTGCCTCATATGCAGCAACAAAATTCTATTTTTCATAAGTAACAGCTAAACAAGCCAAAACCCTACTGCAGAAACTTAACAGTTCTGGTACCAGATTTTTCAGACTTTAATGTCTTAAAATTAGCATCTGATCTCATAGCTAAACCTCTTGTTCACATTTTCATCCATTCCTTAACCACCATATCTGTCCCCCACAACATTCAAAGACAGATTACTTCACTTTTAAAAGTCTGTTCTCTCAAAGTGCTGAATGACTTTAGGCTTATCTCCATAATCTCTTCCCCATCATAAATATCTTTGAAAAACTACTGCGCAATCAAACACTGAACCATATTAACAGCAATGGTTTATCTCAGTTTCATTTTCCAAGTCCTGTGGTTGTCCAGTACCATTACGGGAATGTACCCCATTCGTTAGTCAGGGTATGATGAGAGTTCATGAAATTCATATTACTTTGCGATGCTCAGCATAGTTTCTGTAACACTTTCACAGCCCTCTTAATGGCTAATGATACTATATATTGCAACATGACTGTAGGGAACATCACACCAGGTTTGTTCATATATATGACCAACACCTTTGAAACTGTGAATCAGTCCATGCTCCTCAATAAGCTAGCTAAACTTAAATCGGACCTTAATACTATTCTCTGGTTTCAGAATTATATACATAATATATCTTTCTAGGCATGTTACAGTAACTCTCTTTCCTCCATTGGTCTTCCCACAAGGAACCAGTACCACTGCTATTCTCTATCACTGATCTCACTTTGAGATTACTAATCTCAAACTGGTTATATATGGACATTATATATTTCTTACAACTCAGTAATAACCTCCTGACCTGCAATCCAAGCTGCAACAAGTCTTTGCTAACTTGTATAACTGGACTTTCTCCAGCAAGCTGTTAATCAACTATAAAAAACTAATGTAAATACCTTTGCAAAGATTCATAGATTGTTACTATGCTATCAACCCAGGGGGGCCTTTCTAAGCCTAGCCAAGTTTTCCTGAAAGAATAATGATGTCCTGATGTATCAGTAAAGAAACTACACAATATCCCATCCATTCACATAACTGATAAAGGTAGCACTATTCGAACTTTACTGAAAACAATTCGGCCTTATCATTGACCCTTCTCTAACATTTACTGCACACAGTTTTACATTAACAGAACTTAAACTTTGCTATAAAATTGCAAACCTTCTCTCTCCAAAAGCTGGCACAGCTATTCCTAAGAATGTACTAATCTTCAACCTTGAATATGGATTTTGTTTCTTTTTCCAGCACCCAATATACAACATCAACAAACTACAAACAGTAGAGAATAAAATCTGTAATTTTATCATTTTTACAGAAACTTTACTCCATCACTGCAGTATGCTTGAAAGTGCCAGTTGGCTGACAGTGACAGAAAGGGCTACCTTTCTCTAAGGTTCCTAGGTAAGTACTTGGCAATCAGTCTGCAGACCATTTCAAACCTAGCCAAAAAAATATTCAAAAGTTCACTCTAGCCTGAAAGAGGTAAGACAAAATAGACTAGGAAGGAATTTGAGGCTGCCTATCTAATTATCTAGGTTTACCCTGAAGGTAGCAAGGGGGCCACTCTGCTTGACATATAGTTAAGTTTATTCTTGAGGGAAGGGATATGTTGGGATATGAACCTGTCATGCCAGAGTCTCTTATTTATGTGCTGATGAAGGTTTAATTACTTTAACTCATATCTGAGGCATCATTAATTCTTCAATAGAATAGAAGGTCAAACAGGGTTGGAGCTCTCATGGTTTAGAGGCTAGACACAGATTTCTAAGGTGGAGTCTCAAAGAGACTGAATGCAGTGAAAGGGCTGCTAGTTTCTCCTGATAACTAAGATTTTTGAGGCCAGTAATTTTTTTTTTGTTATGGATCTCTCAGGTCTCTCAAGTTGTGTGATATGTTTAAATAATTACATGCCAAAAGGTGCATTATATTCAATAATGGGTCTGATAAAATACAGATAAAAGGGAATTAAGACTTCTTTGTATCTAGTGTTGATGCCCTTGGAAATTAGATGAGACAAATAAAAGGCTTTCCAAACTACTCTGGACACATGATGGTCAGATGATTAGGAATTATCAATAAGAGTGCCTAAATGCCTTTCAGCAGTGTCTGATTGGAGGGGTGCATGTCCTGTATGATAAGTGAAACTGTTTTGTTTATGAACTATGCTACATTTTTTACATTTAATTTGAGACCACTGTCCTTGCACCAATGTTAAAATGGTGTAATCTGTGTTGGCTCAATTGTGAGTCAGTTGAAGATCGAATAACAACACCCAATTTGCAGTCATCTGCAAACGTAGTTACCATAGGCCAGAAGTGTTGGCGTGAAGATCTGAAATAATAGATGCCAAATAGGACAGGGTCCAAAACTGTGCCGTGTGGTACACAACTGGTACCTTTTTTTACCTTCAGAAGTGGCAATTGCAACTCTAACCATACGGGTTCTATTAGACAACCAGTTAGCTATCCCCCACACAATATTAGGATTTATATTCAAATTTACAAGTTCCTCAATAATACCTGCATCGGGAATAGTGTCAAAGATCTTGCACAGGTCTACATATGCTATATGCACTGCATAACCACTATCAACTGCTTCACTTACTTTTTTAGATAAATTAATGAGATTAAAGTTGCCGGACCTTCCGTTGACAAACCCAAATTGATGTGGGTCCATTTTTAAGAGATTTTCGGTATCTAGATTAAAGAAATTTGAGATAATGAGCCACATATTTTATTTATTTATTTATTTTATTTTACATTTGTTGACCGGGCTAGTCTGGCTGGATACATGTCCATTTTCAGCAGAGGCCCGAGGAGAAAAGCTCCACTAAAATACTAAGTACATTACATAAAAAATCATTACTCTTAAGAAATAGCATCAATTGGAAGTCATAAGAACACACAGAGCGAAAGATAATTTCAAAGAGAAACAAATTTACAATATGTAGTTCATTACATGTCAAACAATTTTACTTAACATATACTTAGTTAGATTAGATGAGTAAAAGGAGGAGAAATGAGACAGGTAGTGCATAAGAAGAGTGAAGGGGAAAATAGAGAAGAGAAAAGGTTAGTCTGGTGTACTGCAGGAACAAAGCCAATGATTTAGATAGTAAAGTTTAATTTTCTGTTTGAATTGTGGCAGGGATTGAGTCAAAGTTATGTCACTAGGTAAAATGTGCACTAGATTTGTTAGCTGGTTCAATTAGTTCCAGGTTCTCTCTACCTATCTCAAGCTCACTACTGCTCCTATCTTTATCTACCTATCTCAAGCTTCCTACAGTTTTATCATATTCCCTCCTTCTTGTACTTAACCTCAATATTGCTTTAGCTATCACTCTTTAGAACAAATAACACTAGCATAGCAACAATCAGCCATATTCTTGTTCATATACCATACATGTATCTCATAAATATTTACCACCAATACCATGATGTTGATCTACTGATCAGTCATTTCTCTATGATGGCATAAGCTACTTCATGCTAGTTTATTTGTTAGCTTTCTTTTTTTCAGTTTATATTAGTATCTTAATTTTTATTGTTTATGTATTAACTGTTTACTACCTTTATTTACCAAAGTTATGTAGAAGCCACAGTGGTGCAGCGGTAGCATTGTCACCTCACAGCAAGAGGTTCTCCTGTTCGATTCTCACCTGGAGCGCCTTTTGTGTGGAGTTTGCATGTCCTCCCCACGGTCAAGTGGAGTTCGAAAGACATGCGTGAATGGGTGTGCCTTCGTTAAAGGTTGGGCGTCGAGCTGGCACCTTGGCACCATAAAAATATACTGCCAATCTTTAGCGGACCGGAGTTCCGCTGTGGCGATCCCTAACTGGGAAAAGCCAAAAGAAGAAAATTTACCAAAGTTATGTATTCTTGATTATCAATTTCTTGTATTGTTTTTAATGTGCTTTTGTAATGGAGCTTTTCTCCCCAGGCCTCCACTGAAAAAGGGCCATTGGCCCAGTCAGACATCCCTAGTAAACAAATGTAAAATAAATACATAAAAATCTGCAGAAAATCAGCTAAAAGCAAGAGCTTAGAACACCACAGCAGAGAAGTTTGGTGCTTAATGAAGGGGGAGCATTATGGCAAAGATTAGGAACTCTTTGTGAGTACTAGGAGAAAGACAAGTGGAAGAAACATTTGCCTCTTTTTCAGGGGGAGTATTGTGGCACTGTGAGCAGGGAACTGTTTTTTTAAACACCTTTATTGAATTATCACTTGTGACTTAGGCAAACTTACATTTATATAAAAGTAATTGAACCATATTAACGAGTTCACATTTACAAATAAAACCACCAATAGCAAAACCAAGAAACAATAGATGGAGGCAGAAAAACACAGTTGAAGTTACTTTATTGCAAACCGCCAGTTTAGCACTTTCATCTTTAATAAAAGACTTCTTCAGAACCCTATTTACATTTACAAACATTGTACATCACATATATTGTTATATATCATATAAACAAAGCAGCATTACAAAAATTGTTCAATTCCTGCCTTCTCTTAAACATTGTTCCTCCTCTAAAGCATTTTCCTGCATGTATTGTTCACACAATTTCCATTTTTTCTATGTAATCTACTGCTACTTTTTTCTAAGGACCCCAATTCCTGTTCTTTTAACTCTGTTAAAATATTCACTACTTCAAGTTTACATGGGTTAGGTTTGATAATTACTTTTTTGGCAGTCACTAGAATTAAACTTAACAAGGTCTTACTATGTCTAAGCAATTCAGATCCTGTACCCCAGATGAAAAAAAATATTTCTTAGTTACACTCATTTTCTCGCCCAGTATTCCTGACATAGTACTCTGTAAGGAATTTTTAAAGTCTGCCAGCTCATTAAACTCTATGAACATATGCTCCACTCTCATGTACCTGTTTCTTCCCTATTTAATTTCCAACATTTGCCTTCTATCTGAAGAAAAATGATTTGGAGTCTGCTTGGGTCATAAAAGTATCTGTCCAAGCACTTCCAGACAAAAATCCTAAATCATTTAGATTTTGTTGCATATTTGGGAGCCATACATATGTCCTCCCATTGTTTCTTTGTGAATTGCATACCTAATCTCTCCTTCCAATCTTTTCTGACCTCATCTGATTGATCCCTATAGTTACTGTGCAATATTTTATATGCCCTACTAATTATCTCCTTTTTAGCAACAGCTTTCTTTCAAGATTAAATTAGAAACTCAACCAGTGCAGCTGCATACTTCTCAACCTCTTAGAGCAAGAAATCTGGACAAAGCCATAAATAAAAGTGGGACAAAGGCCCAAAAATAGGGAGAAATTTTAAATATTGCTCTTACAAACTTAGAATATTGACAGAATAACAGGTTTTGTATTAGCATGAATTTTCTGAAGGTTATGAAGTCTGAAACTCAAATGTCTATCATTATTTTCTAACTTAAGTCTTTAATGATTTGCCACTAATTTGCCAGAAAAGCACAATTTTCTGAAAAATAGACCAAAAATATGAGGCGAAAATCTGTACAATTGAGAGGTATGAGTGCAGGTTTTTCATTTAGGATTCTCCTCTTCCTTTCTCTGTCTGTACTCTGATATCAATCCCTGATAGGGAAGGCATTCACTAGCCTGTAATCCAAATATCTTCTTGGCCTCATCCCATTCTATTACATTTCCCTCTCTAATTATTTGTTCCCAATACTTTGGTTCCTTTGTCAGGTTCCTCCAATGATTCCAGCCCCCTCTTTCCTATTCTCTGCAGCCCTAATTGTGGTCATCATATTCTGTATGACTGCTGTTATTCTCCTTAAGGATCTACGTCCAAAATACCATTTGTTCCTTATTTCTTGAATTACCCCATGCTTCATCATCATCATCCTTTTCAACTTTGAATTGTTGCTTTCTGCTTGTGTTATGTATAAAAGCCTTAACTGTGTAGCTCTACAATATCCCTTCAAATCAGGTAATCCTAAACCTCCTTGTTCTATTGGGAGGGACAGCTTAGCCCACTTGACTCTTGTCTTCTTCCCCTCTCAAATAAAATCTTTCAACTTTTTATTACTTAATACCCACAACTTCTCCTCTGGTTAATAAAAATATGGCTGACCTATGTGTAAAACTAAAGGAAATAAAACATTTTACTCTCCACAACCATGGGCTTCCAGTTTCTCAGTTTTTGTATTATCTTTTGTTTAGTCTCTTTCCACATATCCTTAGCTGCCATAACAGAGTCTTCTTTATTCCATACTCCTAAATATTTAATTTAACCATGTCCCCATAAATGTGGGTATTGCTGAACCAAATCTTGTGTGGGTACATAGTTTATAGCTATAGCCTTTGTTTTATCTTCATTAATTTTATATTCTGAAAAATAAAATGAAACTATCTCAGAATGTTCCACAACACTGAGATGTTCTTTTGTGGTTCCATCATGTACAAAATAATATCATCTGCAAATGAAGCTAACTTTTCTTGAACACTATACCAATTATATCCTTGAATTTCTGAGTCCCTTATTTTCTTTGCCAGTGGTTCTAATATAATACAAATAACAAAGGGGAAAGAGGACACCCCTGGCTAGCACCTCTCTACAGACACAACTTATCTGAGAGGAACTCTCCCACTTTGAATTTTGCCTCCGATCTCTCTTATATTCATCTAATTAACTGTATTATTGTATCAGGAAATGCAAATGTTTCCATTGGACTGCTCATAAAATCCCAGCTTATTCTTGTCAAATGTTTTGTCTACATCAAGGCCCACCAATAGCAGAGACATTTTCTTACATTATTCTTCCTTCTGAATCATCATTATTCTTTTAATGTTGTCAAATGTTTGTCTCCCCTTCACAAAATCATATTGGTCCATATCTATCAATTTTGGCATCACCTTTGCCATTCTTTTAGCCATTTTATATATATATATATATATATATATATATATATATATATATATATATATATATATATATATATATATATATATATATATATATCTATGGAAACACTTTGGAATCTCGAAATATTGAAATGTCGAATTTCAGTATCTCGAGACCAAAATGTCGAATCTGCAAATGCGTGAAAATCACAGTTTATGCAATATATAGACATGTACTGTCGTTTTTTTGGATGATCTTTTTTTCATTTGGCATGGTCCTATAGAAATTATTGCTGATTTTATGCAATATATTAATGGTTCCACTGATTTTTTGACATTTACCCATGACATTGGCATAGATAGTATTTCTTATTTAGATGTTTTACTATCAAAAATTTCCAGACAAGGTAACATTAAGGCCAATATTCATAGGAAGAAAACTTATTCAAATAAATTTTTGCATTTTACTAGTAACCATCCTCAGCATGTCAAAAAGGCAGTTATCAAAGGGCAAAAGGTCCGTGCAGCTCGAATGGTATCAGAATTTGTTGATTTTGTGAATGAATGCCATTATATCATGAACATGTTTTTAAACAGAGATTATCCGACACAATTTGTCAACAATATTTTTCTTGAGGTATTGCATAAGAGAAATACAGGCTTTTATAAACCATTATTAGGAAATAGCAATATAACTGACACACAGGTGGTTGGTGCTGAAGAAAGTCCACATGGGACAACAACGGTTGGAGTAATTAACTCACACTCCAATCATGATAGTAATAACACACACGTTTTTGGTAATACAGCTTTCATCACTACATATACACAAGATTCTGGGGACATAAAGATTCTAATAAATAAAAACTGGACATACATAAAGGGTGATACATACTTAGCTGAAATTTAGGGCATGCAACCTTCCTTTATTTTTAGAAGGGACCGTAATTTAAAAGATTGGTGTAATGCTTGCTCCAATACAAGGCATACAACAAATGGCATAATGAGAAAATGTAATACGTGCAGTCATTGTGCCTACATATTAGAAGGCGAGCACATTTTCATTAAAGGAATTCAGATTAATGTAAAAGGTAAATACAATTGTAATACATCTGGTGTGGTGTATGCAGCGATCTGCTCATATTGTGCTGCCTATTATATAGGCAAAACAGAACGTAAGTTAAGACAACGCATATATGAGCATGTTTATGAGATAAATAAAAAATCTCATAATAATGCATTGTATAGACATTTAACTGACAACCCCACACATAATTTCCGTTTCATTATACTAGAACAAGTATTACCATCTCCTAGAAATGGTCCCTGGAAAACAATATTGGAATCTAAGGAATATTGGTGGCAAGTTTTGTTAAATGCCACACAATTCCCTGGTCTTAATGACTCAATATCTATTACAAGTATTTTAAAGCTTAAGGCTTATAATAGATAGGTATAACAGCATGCTCATATATTTATTTTATTAGTTTTTAAGTCAACATATTTAGTTTGTATTTTATGTATAAATATAGAAATGTGTATAGCTATAAGTGCATTTTAAGATTTTAATTGTCATTAATTGTTTTAGTTAATTGTTTAATTGGATTATTGGAGCAATAGCACAGCTATATAATGATTTCTTGTCTTTGTAAATTTGTCTGATGAAGGCTGGCGTCTCAGCCGAAAGCACTTACCATTAAAACATTTTTTTACTGACAACTTCGGTGTGGTCCGCTGGATTATATTTGTGCTGCTGGTTTATAATTTGGTAGTTTGTGTTCCTGTGTTTGGTTCGTTAAATGCGCGAAACTGTAGAATGTCGAACCCGGAAATGTCGAACTTGCGGTACTGATGGCGTATTAGGTAAGTGTGGTGTTTTTAAGAGTTTTGGGGAGGGTTTGTGTTTTGGGAGTGTGTTGGGGAGTGTTAGGTGTGGATTAGGGTACGTAGGTGAGAGTGTGAGTGTGTCAGTGTTGAGAGTGGTGGTGTTTGTATCTGTGTAATGTGTGTTTGTGCAAGGGGGGTGTAGAATGTATGTTGTTGGGTTTTGTGTGTGTTGGTGTTTAGTGCGACCTCAGAGTTAGTTATAGTAAGTGTGTGTGTGTGTTTGTGTTGTTATGTGGAGGTAGGTGTAGTTGTGTTTGTGTGTGTCCTTTATCGGTCGCTGTTTTGGGTTTTGATTTTTAGGCTTTATAGTCTTGAAATACTGAAATTCAATATTTCAGTATTTCAAGATTATAGAGTGAATCCATATATATATATATATATATATATATATATATATATATATATATATATATATAAAAAACACTTTACAAATGAAATGGGCCTATATGAAGTTGGATCACATGAGTCTTTATCATCTTTAGGTATTACAGCCACCACAGCATTTTTCCAGGATGTTGGTGCAGTCCCTCCTTTTAAAATACTGCTAAAAACCATCCAGATCTTTAGCACTTTCTTCCCTCCTAGTTTCCAAACTTCCATAAGAATATGATTTATTCCAGGAGATTTTCTTGCAGATTGGTTATACATCACAATTTTTATCCCATCTTCTCTCCTCCTGTGAGCAGGGAACTGTTGAGTTGCATCACCTTGCGGACATAGAGGTGCCACCTCTAGCATTCTATTACATGCCAGCATATTAGGGGTATGGCCTGCCTCCACATAACCCATACAAATCCAGCAGTTGTAATATGACAGCCTCCTCCAGATATTCTCCCTTCTCTAGTTTTGATGCATTCATAGTCCATAGAACTGTGGGGTTTCCCCTTCTGGAGAGACTAAGTCTACCTGGTGACATGTCCATGGTGTGCCCAGAATGTGGTGGCCCTGAAGAAGACTGTAGCATTAGAGCATAAGACAGGGTCTGAAGTCAAGGGTGGCTGACCATACACATAAAGTCAGCAAGAAATAACCATATCATGAAAATGAAGCATTAGAAAAGCAAATGTATAAGAGAGAAATTCTCACATATGCAAAGGTGAGTTCTATACTCCAGTATAGAAAGTCAGTGGCCTGAACTTTCAGAATTGCTTATAATTTTGACCAGAGTGTCCAACTTCCCATTACTCTGCACATGTCTATGATTCAGGGTAATGTGGTTGAAATTCTATTACTTGAAAATTATACATTTCGTGGCTTACAAACTGCAGATTATTGTCTGATTATACTTCATCACATATACCATGTCTAGCAAATGTAGATTTTAATATTGTGATGATACTATGAGCTGGCAGTTTCAAGCAGCTGCACTTTGATATTTTGAGTAACAGCAAACACTGGGAAGATAATATGTATGATTAATTGCACTGGAAAAAAATCTGCTTTATCATTCATCCAATAATGATCTAGCAGCTCATGTGGTAGCAATTCATCTCTATGATTCCAGCTCCAAACAGTATTAAAAATTCACATATCTGAACAATTTCTCAATCTAATCATAAATATTAGGCCAATAAAACACATCAGATTCCTTTCTCTACACTTAGCTGTTACCATATGCAAGCCATGGGTTTTATATGCCACGGTATTTCTAAGTTGTGTAGGAATGGCATCTTTTCAACTTTGAACATTAAGCATTATACACATGAAAGCTCATGACATTATAGGAAATGACATTGACTTTAATATTATCTGGCCAACCACTCATGGCGGTGTCGCACAACAACTCAATTTCTCTGTCCTCTGTTGCATAGAATTTTAGCTCTTTAAGCATTCAGATAATATAATCTGTTATAAAATAATCCACAAGCCCTTCCAAATTATTGTCTAATAAATCCTCTTTACAGCCTTGCAAGTGAGATGTGTTTAGTGTATCTGCTATATACAATGGTTTACCTGAATTATTCTTAGTGTGTAAGTTATATTGTAAGTCATGTTTTTGCAAACCTAATAGCATTTATTGTAGCCCTACCACTGTCTTATGAAGAAATTATAAAAATTCTCTGTAGTGGTTTATAGTCTGACTCAACTGCAGCTGGTCTGCTGTAAATAAAATCATGGAAAATTTCTCACACACAAAAAAGACTGTACATAGTATAGCTGTGTATCTGTCAAAGCCATTGAAATATGCACGGCTGGTTTACCTTCCTGCTGCAATGCTGCACAAGCCTCTGTGGACAAAGCATCTATTTGTAGTGCTATTATGAAACATAGAACATCAAATTACAGGACCAGTCTTTTTAACATTTTGAAAGTTCTGTCTTGTTCCAGTGACAAAAAACATACAATATAATGCCTTAACAGCTTCCCAAGTAGAAATGTTTTATCTATGAATTTTGGAAAACTTGGAAAGATATTGCACCACAGCAAGAACTTCAGTAAGATATAACTTGTCATGGAGTTTTTGCATATTTCCTATGACACCAACTATATTTCAGTTTAGTTTGAGACCTTCAGAAGTCAAAACATTATAGATCCATAGGTGTTTACTAGGCTAACAACCACAATGGCCTTTTTAAGCCTAGCCATGCATCCCAAATCTCTGACAAGTACTGATACCCTTGATAAGTGTAAGCAGGGGGTTGGGAGATGAACCATTTACAGGTTACCTGTGTCCGTTAGAGACATAGGTGCCAAACCAGGGATGAATTTCCAGTTTCCCATCCAATTGAATTTAGTGATATACACCACTGAAGTTGAACCCAGGACTGTGTGTAGAAAAATGTACTGTGTACAAGGTATTTAGCAGGCTGAGCTACTGAGAGTCCATGTACTTAGGAATGTTCTCACAGACTTGACACTTGTTTCTGTTCAGTTTCAAGCCTTTCTGCCTCAGTCTGTTAGCAACTTGATAACTGATGCCTCATGCATTTCCTTGTTGGCTCCCCATACTACAGGACCACCAGTTATATTAACTACATTTTCTGGGCCTTCAATAATTTCAGCTATTGCTCTTTGAAATACTTCTAGGGCTGATGATATTTGAAATATAACCTCAGAGTCCCATATCTATTCTGAAGGATGTTAAATGTACAAAGCTTTAAGATGGATTCATCCAGCCTAATTTGCTATAACTTTTGTTGTGTATCTAGCACAGATAAGCACTTAGCATATGGATTGGTCACAACAACTTTTGCAACAGCTTGAAGTAAACAGCATTCCCTTTTAATCCTTTCATTTAACTCTTCAGGAAATATATGATTCTAAGATTGCCTTGCTTCACTGCTGTCTCCATTCTACTCATCTTTTCAATCAATTCAAGTTGGCTCTACTGCAGGTGCTCATGTGCCATTAGCTCATGGCTCACATGCTCACTACCACTTGGTTTGAAATTGCAAGTAACCAACTTCCCACTAGCTGGATCCTACTATGTGCTTACATATGCCTGCCAAGAATGCTAACTCTAACCCTAGACATTCCACAAACTCCCTAATTCTAATGCCAAACCTCATTGCCTAACTTTAATCCATAATCTCATACCATAAACCTAATCCTAAACCTCCTGCTCACTCCCTAACCTAATCCTAAATCTTACCCCTTATATCTAAAACTCCCAGCAAATTAGGCATGACAGCATTTTGTTATAATTTAACAGCTGATAGCCTTGGATTTCAAGTTAATATACCAAATATGTTCATGCTGTATAATTCCTTGGTGACAATATACAGTGAAACATCATCAAACTTGCATCATGTGTGGGGAAACATAGACATTAGTATGTGTTTGCTGTGCAAGTTATTTTTCTCCTAAAATAGTGGCTAATTGTGGTCAATAAAAGTGCTCACTTATTTAGTTTGATACCTAATTCCATTCATAAATGAGTGGTAATAATGACATGCTTATGTGAACTGCTGTGTAATCATGGCCCACAAAGGTTTAATTGACTCTAATGACTGTACAACTACTGCTGTCAGTATATGATAAGTGGTTAAAAGTGCATTTGATGTGCCATAATTTCTATGATTTCTTTGTGTAAACATATGGCATATAACAGAAACATTGCAGGAATACCTATTTATGCTTTAAATACTGCCTCCCTTATCTCTGACTTTGCAGTACCTCCATGATATTTCTACATATTTCTCACGTCTCTAGTAACACTTGACAGTTGTAGTATGCCATAAAAACTTACACTCAATATTGGCTGACATTACTTTTTCATACTCTGTGTTGATCAGAAAATGCATGATAATACAAAGTATTTTATTGTACTTATTTTACATGGATTTGGAGTAATGAATAGTGTGCCCCTTATCTTGACCCTTCTCCCCACACTTCTTTTACAGGATTATATTAATTAATTTAAGGTTCATTACAGTGAACCTTTCTTCATCGAACCCTAATTACTGAACGTTCATTTCAGCAAACATTCTCACTGAAAAAAAATTTAAATGGGAAAACTAAGCATTTGGCCAAAACAACACCGGAACAGACACCACAGTATGTAAAACCCACCAAAACTGGGAAATTCGCTCCCAAACCACCCTAAATATATACCAAATCTGAGATTGCACTTCACTTGGGAAAAAGGGCAAAGTCGTGCTGCTGGCCAACTGCTTCCTTTCCCTACATAAATTTTTTGTGGATATGAATGTTTGTTGAAATGAACATTCGATGGTTAGTGTTCGATGAAGAAAGATTCACTGAAGTGAACTATCAATGAGTTAATATAGACCCCTTCTTTTACATATGTCTGACTAATTACTGATGCAAACAGTTACAGGTATGTGTTGTAGAAATATTTATACCACTATTTACAATTTTGTTCCTGTTTTGTTTGTGCTAGAATAGTTACATAAGTAAGGTACAGGATACACATTACCACTTATATGAATACATATGTTGTATATTAGGTAGTAATTATGCACAAGATGTGCTCTGTATTACCATAATACAACTTTGGATGAAATCACTGCCTGCATTTGTGTATGTATTCGGCCAACAGGTACTGAGAGAACCAGCTGCACTGTGGGTTGGAGGTCGAGGCAGAGGAGAAGAGACTGAGGCAGGGGCAGGAGCAGGAGCAGAACATCATACACCATAGAAATATTAGTTACAATGGAATTGTTTTTAGTTGCAGATTATTTAGTGTATTTAAATACAGTCTTCCAAGTATTACATAAATGCACTTTGGTCTATTTGAGAAGGGTTTTACAATTATCCCTGAGAGAAGGAGTGATATAACAAGCACACTTGTGGATTTGAAGTAATGTATTAGAAAGTTAAACCTAGCATGTCTTTATAAGAACTCAGAAGATGCATCTTTAGTAGCATGAGACATGGTTTAGCCACCCCACTGCTAAAGACCCAACACCCAAAAACACTGTTCAACCTCAACCTCCATAGAGGTTTTGTGCCAAGCAAATGGAGAACAGCTAAGTAATTCCCCTGCCTAAGGGAGTACCAACCAGAGACCCAGGCAATTACAGACCCATAAGTCTGATCAGCCTCATATGCAAATACATGGAAAGACTTAAATTAATAAGGATATAGAGAACCTCCAAACACTGGACCCATCTCAGTTTGCATTCGTCTAGGTCAGGTCATAATAACTCAGCCTGAAGGACTTTTTTGAAAAGGTAACCAAAGCAGTGGATGAAGGTAAAATGGTACATACCACAAATCTTGACCTGGTTAAAACCTTTGACACAATACCCCATCAGGCATAGTAGAAAAAGCTAAATAAACTGGGAATAAACCCCTACATCATTTGCTTGATTGCCAGCAAAATAAGGGGAGTTACCTGCACACAGAAACCAGTCACCAGTGGAGACCCTCAGGGTTCAATGCTGGAACATCTCTTGTTTGTATTGGCTTCTTTGAAATAAAATCCAATACCAAAGAGCTCTGGCTACTCAAATTTACAGATGACTGCAAACTAGAAGTCATTGAATCCCCAAATGACTTAGCCATCCTGCAGGAAGGTTTGTTCCAAACAAGTAACTGGTGTTAGGATCATGGACTAAAATTAAATGCCAAAAAATGCATCATATCATTTGGGAAGTAGTCTACCCTGGGAACTACTACAAGGACAACATTCCCCTAAGAGTTGAAACAGGTGTTTTGGATTTGGGAACTTATATGGACAGTAGCCTAACTTTTAACTAACATGTCCACAGTCATAAGAAAGTCCTCCTTTATTGCTCAGCTTATAAACAAAGGGATTTCATCTAAATCTGGGGATGTCATTGTTCCCCTTTACTCAGCCCTCATTAGGCCAGTCATTGAGCATAATGCCCCCTTTAACACGGATCTGGCCAGAGACATGCAACAACTGGAACATCCACAGTGCTACCTTACTAAAAGGATACAAGGCCTAAGCAATATGTCTTACATGGACCACTTCAAAGCCCTGTTACTTTATTCAGTATCCTACAGACTGCTAAGAGGTGACCTGTGTTTGGCATACAAAGCATCCTCTGATCCAATACTGATGGGCCTACTGCTCATCAGTAAGTCAAATGGATTCAGAAAAACTCAGTCCAGGGATCTAAACCTCTTCTGCAATATCAACAGAATGGTTTGGAGGGACATTTGTATCTCACAGAGGATACCGCTGTGCTGGAACAGACTCCTTTTCCATGTAAAACAAAGCTCATCCCTGTCCATATTCAAGGACAACTTGGATCGATGGTTGACTAACAGAAAATTTATTCTAGGACTGCTACTGTACTACTAATGGACAGAGACAGTTTCTAAATGTGTTAACCCACACATGTGTCTCTTTACATTATCTATGGTATGATCCCAGTTATTCTCACTAGGGGTTAATGTATAATTATTGACCATGGGATGGGTAAGGCCAATTAACACCAAAGGGGATAGGTTAATTTGAGCACCAAAAGGGAAATTGGTTATGCTTAGAATGGCCCACAAAGGCAGCTAGCCTAGTACCTACCTATAAACCTATGAACCTATAAGATGATGTGGGAAATACTTGGACCATTTTAAGAAAAAAAAAGCACTGTTAATCCGTCTTTGAGACCTACTATCCAGTTTTTTGAAAAAGCTTGGGAGACACATATTTATAAGGCATACCTTGATAAGAATGAAACACTGAAAAATAATTTAAAAGATGAAAGGATGCTATTAAAAACATCAAGTAATGAATCAAAAATCTGTATCATGAAGCCAGACAAGGGAGAGGACCTGGTGATTATGGGGGGAATTAACTACGCTAGTGAAATGTTTAACATATTGCAGGATGATGAAAATATATCCAGGCCTCCAGTAGTAAAATGAATATAGCATACAGCAGTACTGAGGGGAGACTTAACTATGCTAGTGAAATGTTTAACATATTGCAGGATGATGAAAATATATCCAGGCCTCCAGTAGTAAAATGAATATAGCATACAGCAGTACTGAGGGGAGAATTAACTATGCCAGTGAAATGTTTAACGTATTGCAGGATGATGAAAATATATCCAGGCCTCCAGTAGTAAAATGAATATAGCATACAGCAGTACTGAGGGGAGAATTATCTACGCTAGTGAAATGTTTAACTTATTGCAGGATGATGAAAATATATCCAGGCCTCCAGTAGTAAAATGAATATAGCATACAGCAGTACTGATTTGTTCCTATAGGATTGTCTTATGCAGAGGACTATTGCATTGGGTTTATACCAGATCTTACAGTTACAAAACCCAGTAGTACACACCATATTTAGCATACTTAAGATTTATAACATTACACATCCACCTTTTAGAGCATTGCAGCTTCACAGGAGTCAAAAAAACATATCCCCTGGCAATTTACATTGATAGATTTCAACTCACATCTTTTAAATGATGCATGGGATATTTTTTAAAAAAATTAACAATGTTCTATGGGGTAAAAATGTTAGTTTGTTAACCACTGATGTGGTGAATTTCTTTCAGTATACCACAACATTTGTTTGAGTATGTATAGTGAAGCCTTGGCACATTGTTCAGTTCTTAATTCCCTGGATAATAGAATATTAGTAGAACTTATGGCTGTTATTTTGGCTAATAACTTAATTTACTTTGATAGTAAATATTATAAGCAGACAAAAGGTATTCCAATGGGGGTGACATTCACCCCATTTACGGCAACTTAGTGAGGTGGAAATGGGAACAAGATTTTATTTTTAAGTATGAGTTTACTACTACATGGAAATTATATTTTAGATTTTAGACATCTATTTTGTGGAATTATGTTACAGCTAAGATGGGGGAATTTATTGACTATATTAATAATACTGTTTTTTTTTTTGAAATGTACATACCAAAGTAGTAATGATCCCATCAATTATTTACCTGTGATGATTTATAGGAAATGAAAGGGGGTTGCCTCAAATATATACAGGAAATTCACTTTTTCCAACTTATATTTACATTTCCACAGCTGTCACCCTGTGATACACAAAAAGAGTTTAGTCAAAGGACAGCTTGTATTACTGGCTAGGATGATGCTGGAGGATGACACCTTTTGTACAAAAAGACCATTTAGTTGCCATGTTTTTATAGTGCAGCTATCCTACTGATTTTCTTAATAATATTAGCAAATAAGTTACTTGTGGGAGGGGCATTAAATATATGTGCCTTTTAGGAATCAGACTAAATAGGAAACAACAAAATCGAATAACCCATAAGGCTGACAATGATTCAGCCAATAATTTTGAAAGGGCAATGCTGCTTGAATTTAATTCTGATGCAGGAATAGTGGTGCTGCGGTAGCATTTTCGCCTCACAGCAAGACGTTGTCGTGTTCGATTCTCAGCTAGAGCGTCTTCTGTGTGGAGGCATGCATGAATGGGCATGCCTTCGTTGAAGGTTGTGAGTCAGGGCTGGTAACTCGGCACGTAAAAATCAACTACCAATCATTAGCGGACCGGAGTTCCGCTGTGGCGACCCCTAGAAAGACACAACAACAACATTATTTATAGAAACAGGAGCATTTTTAAGGTCAACAAAAGTATATCTAAAGTGGTGGAGGATTGTTCTACATTTATTTATAAGAAGCTGTACAATGATGAATTCTGCTAGGAAGATTTGCTGGAAATATGTCTAATTTGTTGTAGGTTTCCTCTAGTTTTTGCATTGACATTTGGGACATTAATTAGGATTGCTGAAGAATATAGTAAGGCTGGTAAAAATAGTGTTTGAGCTATATTTAGCATCTTTACTTATGTGAGGTAGATCTTGGATGGGTATAACATACCCAGCTTTTTGTGGGTTGTTGAGATGTTTATCAAAGTTTAACTTGCGGTTGATTATCAGACCAAGGAGTCTGGCATGTAAAATTTATTTGATTTTGAGTTTACTTTTGGACTGGATGGAAATGATGCCTGGGCCAAACAGTAATACTTTTGTTTTGTTAGCATTTAGTTGGAGCTGTGAGTCAATTAGCCATTGCTCTAAAAGGTGAAAGTGCCACTGAAGACTGTGTTGAAGGTGGTGAAGGGATCTTGTAGAATCAATGATTGTAGAATCAGTGGTATATTATACTAGGCTTTAGTAGGGTACGGTGGTGTAAATGTCATTAATAAAAGTATTGAAAAGGATATCTCAGAGTAATAACCCTTATGGAACTCCAGCGTTAATAGATTCAAAGTTAGACACTATTTTGATACCATAGGTTCATAGGTAGGTACTAGGCTATCTGCCCAGAGGCATTTATAAGCCTAGCCAGAATGTGTTGGCTTTCACCACTCTCCTTAGATTAGTTCCCCTGTGCCTCTGTCCAGCAGAGCCACTGAAGTGATCCCCAGGGTAAACTTTCTGTTTCCCATCCACTCATCGAGGTTTCTCTTGGAGTGTTAGCGAGGAGCTCTGCCTAATGTAGATTGGAATCTTGTTCCAAAGAATGTGAAGTCTGTGGGACAGAAATCTATCCCTCCAGCATGTCCTATTTATTGTTGTGGTGAGGTTTAGATCCCTAGAGTGTGTGGCTCGAGGGGATAAGGTTTTCTTTAGGTGGAGCATGTCCATCAATACTGGGTTGGACATGGCCTTGTATGTCAGGCAGAGATCACCTCTGAGTAGGCGATATGCAACCGAGTACAGCTGGAGTTTCTTCAATCGAGCTGCATAGGGCATCTGTTTGAGGCCAGTGATCCTCTTGGTGAGGTACTTCTGTGGTCTTTCCTGCTGTTGCAGGTATCTTGTAAGGTACATCTCAAATGGAGCGTTGTACTCTATGATGGGTCTGATGAGTGATGAGTAGAGGGGCACAATGACCTCTTTTGATCTGGATGCAAACCCTTTTGTGATTAGGTGGGCCACATAGGATTTTCTAACCACTTTGGCAATGTGATTATCAAAGGAGAGATTACTATCTACTTGGATCCCCAGATCCCTTATTACGTTTTCTGTATTTAGGGGACTAACACCTATGTGGTAGTTTGTGGGTACTTTGTTTTTTCCAAAGGGAATGACTATGCACTTTTTGGCATTTAGCTTGAGGCCATAATTTTGACACCAGGTATCTGTCTAAGTGAGACCCTTTTGGAGGATGTCTGTGTCAGCCGGAGAGTCACTTATAGCCCCTAGTTTGCAGTCGTCTGCAAACTTGGTCAGCCATAGTCCTCCTGTGCTTGCCTGTACCTCTGAGATGTATATGCTGAACAGGAGGGGTCCTAGGACTGTGCCCTGGAGAATGCCACTTGTAACCGGTTTGCAGTCAGACCTAGCTCCCACAACTCTCACCATGTGGGTTCTGTCCGTGAGCCACCTGGCAACCCATCTTGTGACATAGGGGTGTATGTTCAGGCCCCTTTGCGAGGTCTAGGTAGGCTGTGTGTACCACCTTTCCCTCGTCTATACCCTGGTAACTGTCTCAAAGAAGTCTACCAGGTTTAGGAGGCATGATCTGCCCTTAACAAAGCTGAACTGGATAGGGTCCAGTGTTTGGAGGTTCTCAATGTCTCTGTTAATGAGTTCCATGATGATGCGCTTCATAGCCTTGCAGACCAAGCTGACATAGTATCGAACTGTGAATTTTTCAGATACAGGTATGACTATGACCGTTCCTTCTCTAGTATTAATCAGTTGCTGGACAGACTGAAGAGCAATAAAGTCAAAAAAATGAAAAGGGACAGGCTTGCTTATGACAATGGGTCGGCCTATCCAAAACCATCTTCAGCTCAAATTTCTAATGCAATGAAACCCTTTACTGCTGTACAGCAGTCCAACAATGTTGTGCAGTCTGATGACAATAACCAGATTGTTATTAGACGTAGTGAACGGATCCGTAACAACAACAGCAACAACTGTGATTATAACCAACAACAGGTGACTGACAATACCAACGTCCCTGTTAACAATTGTGTAAATTTTCGGAAAGACAACCCTACAGGAACAATTCCAAAGAACAAATCATT
Source organism: Protopterus annectens (assembly GCF_019279795.1). Taxonomy (NCBI): domain Eukaryota; kingdom Metazoa; phylum Chordata; order Ceratodontiformes; family Protopteridae; genus Protopterus; species Protopterus annectens. The sequence continues at coordinate 825,278,000 of NC_056743.1, read as the reverse complement.
CCAACAGAACCAAAAGAACAATTGACGCAATTTCAAACGCAGGAAGTAATAACTAATAACTATCCTTGTTTGAACATTGTTACTAACAGTGATGGTGACTTTAACATTTATAATTTTTCATCATTTTCTATCGACTTGCCGTTGGTGAATTTATTAGCTAAAGGTAGTGTATTTGTACCTGACAAACCATTTAACTTAGTCAAAACTGCCACAGATCTTAAACTGTATGTGAGAAAGTTAAATTTTAATTTATTATTTGGTGACAGTAACTCTGGTGACCATGAGTTAAGGGTGGCTAGTACTTATAATCCCCCACTACACCCTACCCTGAAGATGTTTGAACAAGTATGCGAATTGGATTTTCGATTCCTTTCGAATCCTCATTCGTGTCCATCAAATAGACTAAGTAATGTGAGTCGAAATTAAAGGGTACTATTGCAATCCATGAGGAACGCTAATGTCAGGGTGGTTAAACCAGACAAAGGTGGGGGATTAGTAGTCTTTGATCAACATGACTACACAGTGAGAATGAGGCATCTGTTAGACACAGAGGCTTACTCTAAAGCATCCTTGAGTGAGGTCAACACTGCATTTAAACGGATAAGAGGCTATTTCAATGACTTCTTTATTGATGCCATCATTGATATTGGTACGTTTAATTTCATCTCCCTTCCTTGGCCAAAAATCCCAATTATGTTTGGGATACCAAAAATCCACAAGGATGTGGACCCCCCCCCCCCCCATGAGACCATTAATAGATTGGAGGGATTCATTAACTTGCCCTTGTGCCAAGGTAGTGGACAATATTTTGAAAAAATACTTGGTGTCAGAACCCCAAGTATGCAAAGACTCATGGACTTTCCTAGAGAACATTAACAACTTGGAATTTAACCCCAATCACGATTTCTTAACTATCAATGTTAAGGACTTGTATACATCTATTCCACACTTAGAGGGTATAGAATGGGTGAGTCTTTTGCTTAAATCTAAGAAAGCTCCTTCACACAAAATTACTTTAGTGGAGTCTTTATTAGACATCATTCTCACTAATAATTATTTCTTATTCGACAAGGATTTTTATTTACAGAAACGAGGGGTCGCTATGGGGTCGCCCTGTGGTGCCAGCTTTGCCAACTTGGTGATGGCGTACTGGGAAAGAACTTTTGTTTTCAAAGCTGAGCTCTTCATTTACTACACCCGTTTCTTGGATGACATCTTTGTGTTATTTAATGGAGATGGCATTCAAGCTAAGCTTTTTATTTCATTTCTGAATTCCACAACTGATTTCCTTGTGTTTACATCAACATTTCACACAGCCACGATTGACTATTTAGATGTGAAACTTTCAAAAGATAAAGTCAACAGGGGTATGTATCACAGATTTTTAGAAAACCCATGTACTGTAACTCATTCCTACATTTTTCTAGCTGCCACCCGTTCCACCAGAAGCGGTCCATTATAAAAGGCCAATTGATAAGGGCAGCTAGAATGACCACACTTGAGCTTGATTTCCATCAAGAGTGTGATTTACTTAGGAAGATGTTTGAAAAGCGTGGGTATCCTAGCATCCTTATTGGAAATTTAGTCAGTGAAGTTTCTGATAAAAGAAGACTTGGAATTGTCTCTCCCTTCCTTGGGCTAAACAGTTTAGAACAGGACAGTCTTGTTCCTCACATGGTAGATTGTGAAAACAGTGTATTTGTCCCAGCACAAATTCCATCACAAACTTCAACCCCTAACTTAAAAGGTAAATTTATCACTACCTTCAGTAATGATAGTGGCCAAGTCAAACGTATTTTATGTAAAAACTGGCAGTTTATCTTGAGTGATATTTCACTATTCAGTAAACTAGAACCAGTGCCAAATATTGTATTTTGTAGAGGCCTCAACCTTAAAAACTTACTTGAATGTGGGGGGCAACAACTTAAAACACATAGGTATGCTGGAATGAATTTGTGTGAATCTTGTAGGATGTGTAGATTCATGGATGTGGGCAATACATTTTGTATAGGTGACAACAAGTATGAGATTAAATTTAAACTCAACTGTAATTCTAGACTAGTAGTCTACATAGCAAGATGTGTCTGCTGTCCTGCATTCTACGTGGGGAAGACAGAACGTAGACTGCGGGACAGGGTTTATGAACACACCTATTCTATTTCAGTCAATAAAATTGACAACCCACTAGCAAGACATATAGCAAATAATGTGGGCCACAAATTTACCTTTAAAGCTATAGATCAAGTTCAAGCTAATTTGAGAGGTGGCCCACTGAACTTACTTTTAGAGGAACATGAGCTTGAATGGCAAATCCGTTTGAATGTATTTGTTGTACCAGGTTTAAATGATGCTTGTAACATTGCCTGTCTTCTGAAACTAAGAAGATTGAGACGGTAATTGGTACTGTGCTTGAATATAATTCTATTTATTTTAGCTCTACAATATTTTAGAGAGATATATCTGGTTGATTATTCTGTAATTTTGAAGTTTAGTCTAATTTTGTTATTGTTTGAGTCTAACAGTTTAATGCCCTCTGTATAACTATTTATAACAGTTTTGATGACACTTTTAATCTGACAAACTTGCAGCTTTTGTATTTAGGTTTTATGAACACGTGTTTTTTTAGCAAATGTCTCTTTAAGAATTTGACTTACTGGAGGTGTGGTCATCACATGACATGTCTCAATTACTTATAAACTACTGTTTGAAACTGTGTATCTTTTCTGAAGAAGTTGCTACATTACAAGCAATGAAAAGCACTTCAATAAGTTGTTTTATTTTATATTTTTTGGATTCCTGAAACTTCCTGTGGTGGGTCTTGGTGCTGCTGACTTGGTTTTTGTGTTTCAGTAGTCAGGCTTATAGGGCGATAGTTCCCAGGGTCTGTTGTGGCTTCACCTTTGTGGAGCAGAATAACCAGTGCTGTGCGCCACTCTATGGGTACATAGCCTGTGGAGAGACTGAGTTTGAACAGTGTGTTTAGGTGAGGGGTTAGTTCGTCTTTGAGCTCATGTAGGACGCAGCCTGGGACACCATCCAGTCCCATTGATGCTGTGTTTTTGGCTTTGGAGAGGGCTGTTTTTACCTGAGTGTCTGATTTCAGGGGCTCCACATTCTCCTGGTATGGTTATGAGCCCTTTTGGGGGTGAAGTTTGCACTGAACTTATTGCTGCATTCACCGTGGTGCCTTTTGTTTTCTTTGCACTGAACCTGTCTGCCAGGATGTTGGCAATATCTGTCAGTTTAGTGTATTTTGTGCCATTCTGCACTAACTCTGAGCAGATCTGAGCATTGCCACTTAGATTCTTGCCATAGCTAAAGAATACCTTGTGGTTATCTTTGGAGTCCTTGGCAATATTTCTTTCGAAGCTCGCCTTGGATGATTTTATGAGGGATCGTAGTTTCTTGCTGATACTGATCAGGGATGTCTTCCCTTCTTGGGATTTTACTCTTTTCTGTACTAGCTTCCTCCTTCTATTGTATAGCTTGTTTATGGCAGAGGTCCACCAGACTGGTTTCCTTTTCTTGGAGGAGTGAGTCTTGGTAGCATGGGGGTTTTGAAACTTTCCACCTCAGTCTTAAGTAATGTGAAGTTTGCTTTTGAAAAGTTTTTCACGGTGGTTTCCTTGTCTGGGGGTGGGGGCGGGGGCGGAATGTGGATATCCAAAGTGATGTGTTTATGGTCAGATCTAACCAGCAAGGGGTTGACCTCTGGTGTGTAACACCGGTCGCCCATGTTGGTGATGACCAGGTCCAATATGTTGTCACCTCTGGTGGTACTGTTAACCAGTTGATCCAGGGTGTTTGAGTTTATAAATTCTAGGAAATGTTGGGCAAGGGAGTTAGTACTTGAGTAATTCTCCCAATTAATGTTTAGTTAATTGAAATCACCCAATATGAGGGTGTTTGGTAGGACCTTTATGTTTCCCAGTGTTTGCAGAAACGTGTAATGGGGGCCCTGAGACATGGTGGGTGATCTGTAGCAAGCTACAATTTGAATTGCAGTTTTGCCCGTTGTTAGTTGCACATGGATGATCTCTGAAGCATAGTGCTGTGCCACTAACCTGGAGGTGTGGATATCCTTGATGAATATGGATACGTCCCCGCCTTTTGTGTTTCGGTCCAGGTTCTGTGGCCGAAATGTATGGTATGAGTTGTAGCCTGGTTGTGCTGGGGTGCTCTCTGGAGCCTTAAACCAGATTTCTGTTACTGCACATATATCAATTTTCTCCATACTGAGGAGTGCCTGGGCTGCATGATCACAGAGCTCTTCCATGTCTCTTTTCATGTAGTCCAGGGAGGTATGGCTCAGCTCATTCACACTAACATGGACAATGACAGAGTCATATTTGAACTTGTTCTGGAGTGATCTGAGTGCTTGTGTTATGTGGCAGACCCTGGCACCCGACAGGCAGCTAATAGTAACCTTCTCCTTATTCAGCCTAGTGAGTGGGACGTCAGTGTGCCTGACTATAGAGTCACCTATTACTAGTATGTTGGGTATGTTATTTTGCCTTAAGGGCTGTGATTGCGTGGCACACTGGTTTTGTGAAGTATGTCTTTCATGGTTTTTATTTGCATTATGCTAACTGGTGATAGACTGAAACAGCCAGCTATAGGATTGGGGTAGTTTGCGTGGTTATAATATTAGACTGTTTAAGGCAGAGTAGATGTGAATGATTTGTGGGATAGTTTTGAAACCATTTCACGGTAGTAAAACTAAGGTCTAATGTGGCAAGTCTCCACAGAAGAAGGATGTGGGATAACATATCAAGTCTTTTAGAGATCTAGGAAAATGGAAGTACAATAAAAAACCTTTATTTTTTTGCTGTAATAGATTATATTGAGTAAGGATATTAGGGCAATTTCAGTGTTGTAACCTGGGCAAAAGCCATATTCTGTGGGATAAAGCAGGTTATTTGACATGAGGAGATAAATGATTTCCTTTTGAATGTGTTTTTCCAATATTTTACCAAATGGAGATAATATAGCAATGAGTGTGTTGTCTGAGATGTTGGTTTGTGTACCTCCTTTGTGAAGAGGTATTATGTATGATTGTTTATATAACCGTGGAAAATAATCTTCTGAGATGCAGCTCTTGATTAGAGTAACAACTGGATAGGTTATGGAATCTTAGGCAAGCTTTAGGTATTCAGGGCATAAGAGGTCTAGGGCAACTGGAGTAGGGTTTTTGTTTCAGTTTTTATTTGCAGTATGCTAAATGGTGATAGACTGAAATGGCCAGCTATGGGATTGGGGTAGTTTGCGGGGCTATAACATTAGAGTGTTTAAGGCAGAGTAGATGTTAGTATATCTTAGTTTTAACGTGGAGAATATGTTCATAAATATGAAAAACAGACCAATGCTAAATATAAGACAGAAGCTTTCAGCATCTAAATTAATGTAAGTATGGGTAGTGGAGAACAGAAAAGTCTTTTTTTTAGAACTGTGGGTGTGAACATGACAACATGACCCAAATCTAGGGGCACTTTTAAACCAACAGATAGCGATATCTGAAATAAATGTGTGAGAATTTATTTTATTTTGAATTTGTTAATCAGGATAGAACATTGTTCCCACTGGACCCATTTCAGTCTCAGCCCCTGGGGACAATGGTTACATGAAATTATATACAGAGTGAATGACAAAATGCAAAATATACATGTATTATATACAAAGTGAATATCATAGTTAGCTTGAGGGAATAAAGGCAATAGATAAATGACATTATGTACAGCGTGAGTAAAAAAGTACAATATATACACATGTTGCATATAGAGTGGAAATCAGAGTTGGCTTGCTGAAAGAATCACAATCAAAAACAGAGTCGGATCAAGGTATATTGATGGAAGAATGGAACAAAGAGGTTAGCTTATGTGACCAGAGAGACAGCAGTTGCATTTTCCATAAGTGAAGATAATAATGAATGCAATTCCTAAGTGCTGGATGACAATTTCTTCCTACAGAGTCTGGTAAAATTGTAGTGAAGTATAACTAAATGTATATAGAAGTGAATAGGGCTGCAAGGTATGATTTTCACCACAGAGTGGCAGACTTTGCTTATTCTTCTAAGCATGTTGCCCCTCTGCAACAATTTCTTCTTATTAAAATTAATGCAATTAATGAACATGCAAACTATCATAACTCTTAATTGTCCCAGATGTTCAGGAATGCCCTTGATTTTTATCCCAAAAAATTTGCAGTGTCCCTCATAACATTTATGAGTCTTTAATAAAAAAGGATAAAGTCAGGAAATAATGCCAGATGTTAGACTTTGCATTCTTTAGACAGCAGGTTTATTAACACAAATTCCCCTTATTCTACTAACCTAAGTGAACAAGTGCCAATGCTTACATTTGTTCCTGATTTGTGGACTTTGTCTTGATGCTAAGGATGAGAAGGAAAACTATGCAAACTCTTCACATGTGATTTACTGTAAAAGACTCTGCAGCAGGCTGCAGCACTGTGGTAGGGCTCAGCTCGTTTGATTCTTCTAACGGAAATGGCCCAGTAAAGAGACTTTGACAGAAGAGAAAATAATGTGCATGTTTCAGTGATTTGTTTCTTTATGCCTGACTGAATTTGTTTATAAATTAACAGTGGCCAATGTAACACTTATCAGAAATTCAGTTTGTGAGGCTGTGTTACCATTATGATTATTATTGCAGTTTGTAGATTTGACTGCAAAACTGTCTCTTTTCATTTACCTTAGCGGAAGAGCTGCATAAACCAAGTAAGTGACAGCTGTTTTTAGATGTCGGGTAATACCAAGCTGCATGTGGTTTGTAGCACAGAGAAGGAAGTCTTTCAGTCAGACAATAAACATCATGCTGAGAATCCACAAGCAGTGCTAGATGATTCTAGCATTTGATATGAATTCCCATTCCATTCCGCCAAAGTGGGCTTCTAATTATGCAGAATGTAAAAAAGCGGTAGTGGTAGAAAAAGTAGGTTAACAGATTTCATAACAATGCAAAGATTCTGTTTGAGGATGATAGCATATAAGGCTGCAAGTCATATTTTGGAGAGAGCAATGCTAAAAGAAGGCCAGATGAAAAAACAATGTTGTTTTTTTCAACAAATGAATAATTTGCTGTCAAATGACCTCATGGTTGCTGCTTTGAATGTATTAAAAGCTCCAAATGAGTTTAAATAATCAGGTGATCATTTTAAAAATGCAAATTGACTAATACAAGAAGGTCACACAGAAATTATATTTTGAATTTATAAAATAAAAAGAAAAGTGTGCTTGAGCTAGAAAACAAAATGTTAACCAACAGGTTCAGTGAAAACTTTACTCCCCGTCCCTGCCACGCATACTTCATGACATCCCTACCACCTGTCCCCTACCTTGTATCGCTAAAGAGCATGTCATAAATGCCCTCTCTAAGGTCAAAAACACAGCATCAATGGCACCTGATATCATCCCAGGCTGCATCATACATGGGCTCAAACAAGGATTAGTATCACCATTGGCTACTCTTTTCAATCATAGTCAAAGCACCGGCATCATCCCAGCTGAACGGAAAACAGGCACTGTTATTCCCTTGCACAAAGGTGGTGTTTCTACTGACCCCAGGAACTACAGACCTATTAGCCTGATTAGCCTTGTCTTCAAGGCAATGGAGAGAATCATCATGGTCCTTATCAGCAAAGATATAGGTAATCTCCAAACACTAGATCCTACCCAGTTTGGATTTGTCAAGGGGAGATCATGCTTGTTAAACCTGGTGGACTTCTTCGAGACAGTCACAAAGGCCCTGGACGAGGGGAAGTCTGTACATACAACCTACCTACATCCGGCCAAGGCCTTTGACACTATCCTTCACTCAGGTATCATTGACAAACTGTTCCAGCTAGACATCAGCCCTTATATCGTAAGGTGGATTGCAAACTGGCTCTCTGATAGAACCCATACAGTCAAAATAGAGGAATCCACCTCCAACAGCAGACCCGTTACCAGTAATGTTCCACAGGAATCAGTCCTGGGACTTCTACTGTTTGGAATCTATTTTTCCGAAGTACAAGCTAAAACCAAGGGACTGTGGCTGACAAAGTTTGCTGACAACTGCAAACTGGGTGCAGTCAGAGAATCGCCAAATGATGTCAACATCCTTTAAAAAGGTCTTATGCAACAAATGATTGGTGCCAAAGTCATGGCCTCAAACTCAATGCAAAAAAAATGTATTAGCATCCCTTTCAGCAAGAATGATGTTCCTGCAAATTACAACATCAATGAAATACCCTAATTACACACTCAGTGGTGAGAAATCTGGGCACTCAGGTTGACAGCAACCTTGCCTTTGATCACCATGTCTCCAGAGTGGTAAGAAGGGCATTCTATATGGCTCACCTCATAAGTAAGGGTAGTGCCTCAAGAAAAAGTGAAGTTATCAACTCTCTGTACTCTTCACTCATTAAGCCAATAATTTGGCATACACCTTTCAAAGCACTTGCAGCAATTGGAGAGACCTAAGGTTCCTCACAAAGAAATCCTATATGGATTGGCTGAAATCACTGTTACTTTATTCTGTTTCATACAGACTACTCAGAGGCGAGCTCTGCCTTGCATATAAGGTGATATCTGACCCTGCTTTACTGGAAATGCTGCACATCCGCAAGTCAAATGACAGACGAGTTACTCACTCTAAAGACCTAAACCTGGTATGTGACATCAATAGAAGCTGCTGGAGGGACAGATTTGTTTCCCAGAGGTCACCACATCTTTGGAATAGCCTCCAACTTCACATCAAGCAGAGCACCTCATTGGCCCTCTTCACACACAATCTGGATGATTGGTTGGGTAACCAGAAATTCACCCTAGGGGTTCCACCTGTGTCACTGTTGGACAGGGGAACTAGGTGCTGATAATGGTAACAAGGGTAAAATTTGGCTAGGCTTGTAAGGGCCCTGAGGTCATTAGCCTAGTAACTTCCTATGATTCAAAAGGTAAAATATATAACATAAACCTATGTCAAGATAATGTCAAATTACCTGTTAGTCACATTTGTACCTAGGAAGAGTTCATTCAGTCATTAATTCTCCGGTTTTAAGTTAGGATCACAGTGGTGTCCTGGCATACTGGCATTTGCATTAAGGCAAAGACACTAGCCCTGGGCAACACACACACACACACACACACACACACACACACACACACAGACACACACACAGACACACACAGACACACACACACACACACACACACACACACACACACACACACACACACACACACACACACACACACAGACACACACACACACACACACACTTTGTAGGACTGGCAGTTTGTGAAAACAAAAGCACCTGGATAACACAGACAAGACATGCAGATTTCACACAGAAGGTAACCAAATTAAGAATTGGAGAAACAAATGCTATTAGCAAAACTAACTGATGCACCCTTGTGCCATCACAAGATACAGACTGATTATTGATATTATCACCTTATAGTGTACTACAATTTACAGTATCCATAAACTACACTGCAAGATAATACAATATTAATATCAGTAGCCAAACCACTGGACCCAGGCGACATGGACCACTATTTAATGTATGCAGGTGAGGTTTGTGAAGGAATCAGAAAACTTCTTAGAGAGTACTGCAAGCTAGATTTTGAGTCTAGGAGCAGGTCTTACTGTAGTCTTACAAGGGATCCTCTCCTAATTTATCCATCATCTCAGATATTAAACAAATTCTCCCCATTTCTTATACTGCTGTAACAGTCCTACATAAAGCAAGACAGTAGAACTGTGAGCGGTATTTTCTTTAACAGCAGCTCTTTCAGGAAGAATCTCTTGTAGCAGAAAAGATACACACCAACCATTTCCCTTTTCCAGGTTATGTCCTTAACCTCCAATTACAGCATACAAACTGTTCTAAGCCTGCTCACAATGGTCACTTTCATTATTTGTATAGATATTTACATGGTTATGGTTTAAGCTTTTGAACATAAGATGGCAGTGTTAGAAGTGGGTTAACTTTATATGACATGCTTGCCAGCCTGTGTGGGTATGGGCACACAACAACCTGAAAAGTGGTGCATCCTGTGAGTGATGGGAGGGAGAACAGACTAAAAATGATTCAAGTTTATTTTTATTTTTGCGACAACTTTTTCTTCTCTGCTGTCTACTGACCATCAATACTCTTTCAAGTGGCTTACTCAGTCCTCTTCCACTGGGAGCTGACAGTTGACCAAAAGGGGCTGTCATTTAGGCAACCATCAGGGATTTTTTTTCTTATTTTTAGCCCTATCCCCAAAGCACATGTCCAACAACATGTACCAAGATTCAGCATGCAATGGGTGTCAGCAAGTGCATGCCAAGTGACATACACCCTGGAGATTGCTTTGCTGTTGTAGGACCCAACACTCCTGTGTGATCTCCAGTCTCCACCATGGACAGTACCATAAGACCATACACTGAGGCATGTGTCCCAAAGAGCAGCATGCCAGCAATTCCAAATCACTCCTCTCTGCCAGATCCAGGTTGAGGTCAGGACTTTATCTCTTATGCAATTGGAGTTCACTGGCTTGGAAATTATTTAAGTTGGTGAGCTGAAGCACTTTTATTGTTTGAGTGCTTCTTGCATATATTTACTTTTATACATTTGCACCTCAAACAAATGCACTGATCCATTTAGCAGTACAAGAATTCTAAAACATCTTACAAACCATCATCTTTATCTTAACAAAAGGAGGGGTGCTAGCCCCTATCCATGTGTCCCACTGTATACTGAAAGTCTGCCAGACTTCCATGTGGCTGCCTTAAAGAGCATGTAACTAAGGCAAGAGGTTATAAACAGGGGACTCACTACTGTCAGCATGCAGAGAGATGTAGGGTTGCCCCTGTCCCTCTTTACATAGGGCAATCCTTATTTGGATAGTTGCATCCTGCAAAATGGCAAATGTCTTGAGATTTTAGGACAAAAGTATTTCCTAAGTTTCCTTTTAATTGTTACATTAAACAATTATTGTGTGTCTGAAACCTTTGGAAGAAAAATGAAGTCCAGTCCATTGTGCCGGTTGTTGGCATCATTTGTCCTGCAAAATCTCTTATTTTCTTAAAAAATTGTCCCACTTTGGGGATTTGTAAAGATGACAACCATAGAGAAATGTACAACCACATGGAGTAATTTGCACATGGAGGGCTTCACCTATTTCTTATGGGTACAACTACTGACCAGGAAATATTCTCTCCATAGGTTCATAGGTGATTACTAGCAGGGGTATAGCCAGAAATTTACATTTTGTAGTCAGACCTATTGTCATTGCCATACCACACACCTATTATTTTAAAAATATATTCAACCCTCAAAATGCTACCCCAATACATATAGGTAGGTGACAAGTTATTTTTAACTGTTTCCATTTATTCCCATATACAGTTGTTTTTAGAGATGTATTTATTTCACACAAGCATTCTTTGTATATATCTGCACTCTAAATATTTGTTTTGCACACTTTTAAACATTCTGTGCTTTTTGAGTATTGAAGTTTCCAAGAGATGCTTAGAAAAAAATGTACTTATTTGAGTACACTGAGTATGCCTAGCTACACCCTTGATTACTAGGCTAATGGCACAAGAGCCTTTGCAAGCCTAGCCAATAATACCCAGGATATGACAATAATATACTTTAATTCCCCAGATATGGGATGGGGTATTATTGGGGTAGTATCAGGGTAGTGGGTCTTTGGGTGTTGGTGCCCTGAGTCATTTTTCAGACTGCCACTGTCTGAATTTACAATTCCCCATCCATTTATACAAATTCGTTTTGAAGAGAGTGAGGGACGGCTTTGTTTATGAAGATGGGAAGTTTATTCCATAGACGAGGTAGCCTTTGGGATACGAATCTGTCTTTCCAGCAAGTACTGTTAGATTCACAAATAGGGTTCAGGTCTGTAGAATGTGTAACATTTGTATACTTTTTCTTGTGAATATGTAACATTTTAATCAGGGCTGGGTCAGAAAATGCCTTGTAGGTCAAACATAAGTCCCCTCTCAATAAAGGATATGAGATGGTGTAAAAGTATGGGGCCTTTACTCGGTCTGTATAAGACAATGTCTGGATTTAGACCACTTGAAATTCCAAAACAAAATTCTGAAAAATATGGACTTCAGAGGTGAAAGTGGTTTGCTAAATACCAGAAGTCTCAACAACAAAGAGGGTAATTCTAGAAGCGTTTCCCTTCTTGGAGTATGTTAATGTGGGTACCATTACTGAGCCCTGTTTTAAAGATTGAAAACACATATCAGAAATTCCTAGGTATGCCTCCTTTCTCTGCTGTACATCCAGTGGGCCAGATGACAGTGCCACTACATTTGTAAAACAACAGCTAAACCAGCAATCAAGAAAACATCTCAGGAACAGAAAGTGTTCTTAGTAAAGCAGGAGTGGCATTGGCTTATTATATCCTGTTTATGATCTCTACAGAGCTTGAAATTTCCTCATTAAACTCCAGGATGCAAAAATGAATCAAAATGCAATCCATGTAGGCAGGGCAGAATTAACAAGACTGAGCAGAAGATCTAGGCCCAGATGTCAGAAATACGCCTCACTGCTCCTACTGTCAATGTAGTCTGAAATTCTCTGCTATTGTCCCAGCAAATAAATAGTCCCCTTATCATTTTTAGCTCCAGACCCATGAGGCCCATAACCCAGCACTGCATATGGGGGACTTTAATTACCCAAACATTTGATGTGTAAACTATTCAGCATCAAAAACTATGCTTAAATATTAATTTACTATTTAATGTAAATAATTTTGAATAAATAGTACAAAATCCAACTAGGGGGTTTAACAATATTTTTTGCATCATGCTGAAAAACCTATGAACTTTCTGCTGCCCAGCTATGGTTATAATGTATAAAATGAAAACATATCACAATGTCATGATCTTTAACCTAACAGGAAAATCAAAACTGTTCATACAAAAATCCTTCACAGATAATAGCAATGGAAACTGTTGCAGTAAATGACACACTTATAAGAGAGAAATAAGAACTCATTGGAAGTAACTCCACTATCCAATCTGCTATTGCTATGTTTAAGTAAAACAACTGTGAATGGTGTAACAAAAATGCTTGCTTTCCTTTTTGGGGATGTTACAGGTTTTGTTACACAAGACCAAAAATAAAATGAGATGTCAAAAATCCATTTCATAACATATGGGACAGTGTAGTCAGCATAACTTCAATAAGTTCTGTGATAGTATTTACTTCTGCATTCATGAACACATATTGGCAAGATACAAACTTAGGGGAAAATTCAACAAATACCTCATTTGGTGGAATCACAAAAGTAACAATATATTCAACAGAAAAGCTTCCAGAAATTTCATTCATCCAATGCAGTCTAGTCTCATCTAATTCCCATAATGAACAGGGAGCAGCATTCACAGAAATAATAGGCAAGTTAGGGAACATAATTAGATTTCCAGGGCTTTCTTCCATATCACACAAATAACTGTGGATAATTTAGAGTTGCCAATCCACTTGGCATATGTCTTTGGGATGTGGGAGGAAACTGGAGTCCTTTGAGAAAAAAAAAAACATGTTCACATGGTAGACACGTATACTCCACACAGTAGGCACCCCTGCTGAGAATGGAACTAGAGATCCTCTTGATGTGAAGTGATAATGTTATTCATTGTGCCGCCCCTTTCAGAAATGACCTTTTTCATAAAGGCAAGGCTATGTGTAGAAGCTACTTACTTTTCTTATCAAACCTTCCAGACCTATGCACTCAGCTTGATCTCAAGGGTTAAAAATCAATACTGAGGTATTCTTTAATTAAATCATAAAAAGAAAAAAATGAAAGGGAACATTATGTATATAACATATCAGTTGCCAATGAGATCATAGACTTGCAGAATATGATGAATATACTTGCAGAAAAATATTGTATACATTTTAGAACATGTAAAGACATGTCAGAGACAAGTAGAAACATCCGTTTTATAATATACAATAACTACTGCCATAAATAAAATTAAAAACTCAAACTCAGTTGTACCTGGTAGCACAGCTGGTGGTTTGCTATACAGATTAAAGGAATATCTAACTAAAATCCTGTCCCTTACTTTAAACAAAGTGTTAGCATGTAGATACATCCCTTGATCTATGGTCATGAGTTGTAGTGGTACCAGTTTATTAGACAGATTATTTTAGGTCCATTTGGTACAGATATTCTGTGTAAAATCATAGCAGGCGTCATAATGGAGCATACTTAAAATGTCACAGTAGACAATACTTTTATTAAATATAGACTAGTAGGGGGTTAAGGGGATACCCGCGGTGGTGGTGCTGTGGTAGCGTTGTCGCCTCACAGTAAGACGCTGTCCAGTTCAATTCTCAGCTAGAGCGTCTTCTGCGTGGAGACATGCGTGAATGGGAGTACCTTCGTTGAAGGTTGTGCGTCAGGCCTGGGCAAGCCGGTACATAAAAATCAACTGCCAATCATTAGCGGACCGGAGTTCCACTGTGGCGACCCCTAACCAGGAAAAGCCGAAAGACACAAACAAAGGGGAATAAGGGGATATCTTACCTACTGAATCTTTTGGTGCTATCATCTATAACCTTCAAACAAGCCACATGAAACAAACTGAAAATGTACAATGATGCAGCAGACAGGAGAGCTGGGATTTACATATCATACACCTGGCACATGGTGAATTTGGCAGACAAAAGACATGGAATTTACATATCATATTTCCAGTATATGGTGAATATGGCCATTAGGAGACCTAGGATTTACATATATTACACCTGGTAGATGATAAATGTGGCAAACAAGAGAGAGAAGATTTACATATCTTACACCCTCTATATGGTGAATGTGGCAGACCGGAGATCTAGGATTTACATATCTTACACCCTCTATATGGTAAATGTGGCAGATTGGAAACCTAGGATTTACATATCTTACACTCTATATAGTGAATGTGGCAGTCCGGAGACCTAGGATGTACGTATCTTACATGTGGTATATGGTTAATATGGCAGACTGGAGTGGGGATCTAGGATTTACATATCTTATATGTGGTATATGGGGAACATGGGAGACAGGAGACCTGGAATGTATATATCTTACACCTGATAGTGGCTGTGGTATTAGTGTCGACTACTTCCTAGCATCCCTGTATTTGTTAGGACCAAGTCAGAGTATTTCAGCCATGCACTGTGCTATGATAGATCATGAGAGAGTAATTATGACTGTCAGCCTGACAATGGGAAGTCTTTTCCATCTAAGATTAAGAGAGCACATCTCCTAATCCTCACACATCATAACCACATCCTGTTACACTCCATGCCAACCTCAGTGTGGTGGGACTTCCTCAAGTGGAAGCTGAGTGATATTTGTGTGGCAGCCAAAGCAAAGATGTAAGAAAGGCTAGATTAAAGTAAAGAGGATGAATGTCATGCTTTGGATAACACATGCAGTGCCTCATTGTTTAAAAATAAGGATTTATCAGGCAGTATTGAAATGCTAAGACTGGGTTAAATTGAATTAGGCAGGATAAAGCCTCACTACACCTTAAATTGGCTGCTTTTCCAAAGTGAGTGATGGCTGACAAGTATTCTGGCTAAAGACAAGACAGGGTAAAATGAGAATTGCCAGTATAAAAGAAGATGATAGGATTGTGACATGCCCTACCAAATTAATGAAACCTTTAGAAATTATTAGTCCTTTTTTTACTCCAGCTCAGAGGGGAATAGATCAATTCAACCCTACATGTCTATAATGCCACACACTGGATATGGCTAAAGGCTAAATTATGTAGCTGCTCTGGTGACGTAGAGCTCTGACTATAACCTAGCTAACCCAGTTTGGTTAGCGGCTCAGGGAACTGACAGAGTGGCAGGGAGGGCATTTGTTGGTGGGGAGATGCCCTTGGATATGACCAATGAGAGTGGAGAGGTTGGGAAAGGGAAAAGTGAGTTTGGCATATAATACAAAAAAAACACCACCAAATGAAAGCAGAGATAGCTGAGCCACAGGATGCCCATAAGATGCACAACTGACCCTCAGCAACACCAGAGAAAGTCTAGGGGGGTAAGAGAATGGCTGACAGACCTGGCATGGACATTGAGCACTGGGGACTGGGCTGGTAATAATGAGGTCTGACGGGACCAAAAAAAAGTCTGAATTATCTGAGAAAGAGCACACAAGCTTGTAAGATATTATATTACCCCATAAGGAAAGATAAACCTTACTAGGCACCAAAAATGGGAAGGTACCTGGGCTGGATGGGCTCAGTGTTGGGGTCTACAAACTACTACAGTGTAAACTGATCACCAACCATTAGTGATCCCTTTAACAATATAAAGGAGTTTGGCATCTTGCTAATCTCAATGAGGGAGTCCCAGATAATACCAATTCCAAAATTGGGAAAGACCCCCTTAAGGTGGACAGTTACAGACCTGTCTTCATCATAAATGTGGATACCAACCTATAAGCCAAAGTTTTAGCTAACAGATTAAACATAACAATCCCAAGTACTTGCACAATGCAATCAAGCAGGCTTTGTCAGGGGAAGATCTAGCACTGACCTCCTCATGTTTTATATCCAAGCCTAAAACATTTTTCCATAATCCCAAAGCAGCTATTTTAGTGGACAAAGCGAAAGTGTTTGACTCAATAAAACAGGATTATGTAAGGAAAATAATGACACAAGCTTACATATCAAAAGAATACATCAAAGGGGTAAAAATACATTTTTTCTGCCCCTTTTGCTAGAGTATGTACAAGTAACTAGATATTAGATCCCTTCTTCTTGCAAAAAGGGACAAAGCAATGTTGTCCTTCTTCCCAGCATTATTTCTACTAGCTATAGAATCCTTGGCCTAAGCAATTAAGGATCACTCTAACCTCCACTGGTGGAATCTACTGGGCAAAGAATTAAGGGTCCTGATGTATGCATACGATTGTATTTCCCGCCCAGAGAATACAAGCAAGACAACTCGACAATCTTGGACATCATTTCCTCATTCTGTACCATATTTGGTCTCAGAATGATTATAGACAAAACAGAGACGTGTCCCAGTCAACTGAGCAGGAATACAGTTGGCTAAAGACAAACTAAAGCCACTGATATATTGGTGTGTATGAAATCACAAATATCTATGGCTTAAATTAGCTTATTACCTATTGGATATAGTTAACTTAAACCTTAAAAAAGTTTATGCAAAGAGCTTTTTGTGTTAGTGCATGTTTGGAAGAAGGTAAGATAACCCTGGTGAGGTCTTATTTCAGTAGTAGCAAAAGCTGTAGGATAGTATTAAAATGTCATTCCCTATATACTTGGTCAGTTGGTATATCCTGTCCTTTAATTATAGGTTGTTAATGGCAAATTTAAAAAAAAGGAGCTGGTAAGGACAATCAATTGGGGGGGGTCAGAAATGCCATTATGGGGACACCTTGAGATGAAGAGAGAGAAAGTCAAGTTATGATGAGATGATTGGATGAAAGAAGGCATCAGGTGGACCTCTCAGTTATTTCATAAGGTGGGGGTTGCAGAACTTTTATAGACTTTGAGACATTAAGAAACAAGTATAACCTTCTA
This sequence comes from Protopterus annectens, assembly GCF_019279795.1. Lineage (NCBI taxonomy): Eukaryota > Metazoa > Chordata > Ceratodontiformes > Protopteridae > Protopterus > Protopterus annectens. Next base: position 825,260,430 of record NC_056743.1, on the reverse strand, counting down.
GCTCAGGATAGATGGAAATATTTTCACCTTAGGCATGCAATATACAAAACCTCTCTTCATGCCTCTATCATGGATGGGAATGTGGGCTTGTGTGCAAAGGTGAACCCCTCTTATAAAAGGTCTAAAGAATATTATGGCAAAACAGCTTTTGGTATTACTAACTCATCCTAAGCAATAGGTCAACTGATTTAGCCATGCTGTCACAGCATGTAGTAAGTCCCATAGCACAAACTCCACTGCTTCGATAGAGCAGCAGTTATTTTTTCTAAGGGAATTTAAAAGGAGCTCTGGACTCTTCACACACCAGAAGAGAATGATATTCAAGGGCTGTTGGACTCCCTAATAGTGGGAGGGAGTTAAATGAGAAGCAAAAGTCCTGTTGCATTGTTTGTAATAACCCAGAGGTAGACATGAATGTAATAAATTCTTGAGGCGCCCATGTGTTGCAAGAATATGGAAGGAGGCTTCTGCTATAGTAGCTAAGATTAAGAGTGTATCTGCATCCTTCCTGGCTCTCCAGTTAAAGTCCTGTATAGGAAATGCTCTCAGTAGTCTCCCACTGTTCATAACTGCTCAATGAGCTGCCAGCTTGCAGAGAGAGCAACACCAGTGCAGGTCATCTAATAGTATACAACTATACACTCTCACTTAGACCTTTAAGTGATTCTACCCTACTCCTTCCCATCTACTAAGGATCTGGTGTAATGGAAAAGTGCTTCCCCTGTCATCTCTGTTTCTGGCCTGGTGGATATGAGTATCCTGAGGCAGTGTAGTAACTGCTTCATGTTCACTGAGAACCATTTAATTTTAGAACAAACACAGTGTGTGAGAGATGTAGATACACAATGTCATTGGAGGCAAAGCTTTCACATACACACGTGAAAAATGCAAACCAGACTCAGCATTACAGCTAAACACTCACTAACAACACTAAGGAACAAACACATAGACCCAGATATGTGGAGGTACTCACTCGTAATCTACCCAAACCTGCAAGACCTTCTAAAAGCATCTCTCAGTGGCCCTATGCACACTCAAAAAAGACAACACCTTACACAAAACATAAGTGAAAATCATAGTAGCTCCGTTTCCAAGCCCATAAGATAACACACCACACAGCCAAACATTCTAGTTATTGGGGATTCCATTGTTAGACATGTTGATGTCCCCCTTACCAGGCTAAACAGGGAGAAGATCACAGTAAGCTGTTTGCCTGCAGCCAGGATCCATCAGATCATGCAAGCACTTAGGCCTTTAAACCACAAGCACTAGCATGACATGGTCATAGTCCATGTGGGAGTAAACAACCTAAGACATGCCTCACTGGACTATATGAAGACAGACATGACGAGCTCTCTGAATGTATGTCCCAGGTGAATATGAATCTAGCCTTATGTAGCATCCTACTCTCACCAACGATGATACCACAGACTTCAACAACTTGCTTAGTTTCTGTCACAACAAGAGGAACCAAATCTGTCATCCTGGGAGACAATCAACAAACCAAGATGGTTTGCACTTGTCACCACTTGGCATACGGATATTGGCAAAAACTTTATCTATCCCCATAGTGCCTTTTTAATCCATGACAAGTTGTTAAACCCCACACCATAATTAAGAAAAAATCACTCACAACTGCCTAAATGTACTGCTGCTCAATGCTAGAAACTTAAATAAAAAACTGCACTCACTGGAAACACTCCTCACCCTGGAGAATGAAGACATATGTGGAGTCATGGAAACATGGTTCAGAACCATGGAAAGCACTCTAGCTATCAAAGGCTACAATGCCTTTTTCATACATTTTGATCACCCTTGGCTCAAGATAGAACAAAGGGAGGAGGTGTCTCAGTGTTCATAAAGGACAAGTACACTGCTAGACTGGTCCAACAACATGACTCGGTTGAGCTGGTCCATGCCCAAGTAACCATTGGTGCACCCCCCCCCCCATCTCATCCTTGCTAGCTACAAATCCCCTGACATGAGTCTGGAAAACCAAACCTCGTACCTAACCCCTCTGGAATCACTTAACATTCAGCCGAACACCATACTTATGGGTGACTTCAACTTGGGAAACTTGGATTAACTAGTTAGCACCCCAACTAGAGATACAAATACCCTAGACCTAGTAGTCATGAAGATGGGGGGATGCTGCTTCCCCCCATGCACTAACTCCTCCCTGGTAAGATCTGACCACAAAATGATCTCCATTATTATTAAAACTAATCTAGAACTCACATTAAACTCCAAATCTGTTAAGAACTTTGGTAAGGCCAATTACCTCAAACTAAGTTACAGCTTATTAAACTTCCAAGCCCCACCAAACCTGAGTGACACTGAGGCCCACTCTGACCTGTAAACAAAAGCACTGTACAACCAGATTCATAGCTGCATAGAGGAGGTGGTACCTGCCTGAGTCAAACCTATGATTACTGACAAAAATAAATCACCATGGTAGAACCCTAGCATAAATAGGCTATTCAAAATGAAAAAAATCCTCTCCAAATCCAAGAAGGAACAGACAAAACAGTGCAAAAAAGACACTCACCAGTCAAAAAAAAATTAAGAGTGCTGGTCAAATCTGCCAAAGCAACTATGAGGGAAAAGACAGCCTCCCAGGTGAAAGATAACCATAAAGCTTTTTTAAATTATGGTCATAACCTCAGGGGAAACACACAGCAATGTGCCAAGTTAATCATGAATGGCAACACTTACACCCAGCCTGAAACTATAGTAAAGCTCCTGGCTGACAAATTCACTTCAAACTTCTCCCCCCATGAACCTCTATCACATCCAAAGAAAAATCTGCAACCATCCCTCTACCAGTGATTATGAGAGAACATGTCTTTACTGCACTCACTAAAACCAAAAACACAGTCTCCATGGGTCCTGACAACATTCTGGGATGCTTCTTAAATAGCTTAAAACAGAATCTATCAGGGCCAATAGAAATCCTCTTTAACCACAGCCTCCAAACGGGCTTTGTCCCAGAGGAATGGAGGACTGCAACAATCATCCCTCTGCACGGGGGGGGGGGGGTGCATCAACTGACCCAGGGAATTATAGGCCCATAAGCTTGATCAGTCTTATCTACAAGGCCACGGAGAGAGAATTATTATGGACCTGATCAATAATGACACAGGAAGTCTCCAAACACTGGACCAGACCCAATTTGGCTTTGTCAAATGAAGGTCTTGCCTGCTTAGTCTGGTGGACTTCTTCAAGAAAGTCACCAGGGCCATGAATAAGAGGAATGGTAAAACGGTACACATTGCTCATCTAGACCTGGCCAATGCTTTCAACACAATCCCTCACTCAGGGATCATAGATAAACTTACTGAGTTAGGCATAAACCCCTACATCATCAGATGGATAGCCAACTGGCTCACTAACAGGACACATGTTGTTCAGATAGGTGGATTCACTTCTAATAAGAAACCTGTTACTGGTGGTGTCCCACAGGGCTCAGTATTGGGACCTCTCCTATTTGGTATATTCTTCTCTGACGTGAAGGTCAGTGTTGGGGACCTCTGGCTCGCCAAGTTCACTGATGATTTACTGAATCCCCAAATGATGTTGACATCCTACAAAGAGGCCTAAAAATGACAAATGATTGGTGCAAAATCATGGTCTGAGACTAAATGCTAAAAAATGCGTAATCATACCCTTCAGTAAATCAGATTTAATTGTGTCTTTCGGCTTTTCCCGGTTAGGGGTCGCCACAGCGGAACTCCAGTCCACTAATGATTGGCAGTGGATTTTTATGTACCAGGTTACCAGCCCTGAAGCACAACCTTCAACGAAGGCATGCCCCATTCATGTATGCCTCCACACAGAAGACGCTCTAGCTGAGAATCAAACGGGACAATGTCTTGCTATGACGCAACAATGCTACCGCAGCAAGTAAATCAGATATCTCTGTAAATTATGATATTGATAGCACACCCCTAAAATTAGAGCTAGTGGTGAGGAACCTAGGAACACAGATAGATAGTAACCTAAACTTTGACCACCAGGTAGCTATGGTAGTGAGGAAATCCTTCTGTGTGGCTCAACCATGGCATCAAGATCAAAGGAAGTCCTAGTGCCATTGTACTTGTCCTTCATCAGGCCTATAATTGAGTACAATGCTCCCTTCTGCATCTACCTAACCAGGCACTTACACCAGTTGTAGCCACCCCTGAGGTTTCTCACTAAAAAAATACAGAGAATAAGACACGTGTCTTATGCAGATTGACTAAAGGCCCTATCCCTTTACTCCATCTCATATAATTTATTGAAAGGGGCTAGTGCCTAATCTACAAGGCATTCTCTCATCCATCCCTGATGAAAATGTTACATATTTGCAAGAAAAAGGATACAAGGGTGTGACATCCCTCCTCTGGGCCAGTGGCCAGAGTGTCACTAAATAAATATAAGTACTTGCAAAAGTTAAAATATTCCCTAAAAGACCAGCCATAATGAAAAGTTTAAATACATTTAATAGTAAATTATAAAATAACATGAAAATAGTAAATATCTATTTACAATAAACACGCATTTCAATCACAGGAAATATTAACAATAACACAGATGGAAAGGTTCACACAGATACAGAAAAACAATACTTAACTAATTTCACTATATTTTCCTGACTGATCTAAAGAACTACTGTCCCCTAGTTCACTTAACTAGAGCAAGGCAAGATGACGTGGGTGAGTGGTCCTTCTTTGTCAGGTTTCACAAACAGACTGCTGAGAGCTAAGTGACATCTCTCACTAATATCTAAATATCACTTCAGTGTTGACTACAGAATGACATCACATCTGGTTATCTGTCTCTGGTTCCCACACTACCCCATTTTCTTGAAACTTGAGCCAGAATCTGGCACATAAGTGGCATACTATACACACACAGAGCTTTGCTAAGATGTGTTACAACATCTGGAAGCTGTAAAACAATTGTAACATTCTCAGTCTTCCTACAGAGCTACTAAGTCAGGTTTCTCACAGACATTTTGTCTCTGGTTGCAGTCAGAAAAGTAAGATACAATCTTTATGACCTAAACCAGGTAATTTAATTTCAGGCTATTTTTCAAAGTTAGCTGGACTGAGATTAACCTCTTCTCTTCCAGTATCCTTTCTTACAATATATGAATTTCAACAGTTACAATATAATCTGACATACAGGTGTATTTCTTTTCTGTCAGGACCCACTGTTAGTATAGTTTTAATACAAGCAGCTTTAAAAATACATTTTTCTACATAAGCATCTGTACAAATCATCTTGATATACAAAGGACATGCAATTCTTCACAAAACTCCAGCTAGCTGTGCTGGCATATGTTACACATCCACTGCCATACACCTCGTGGCATAGCTGGCAATACCTCACATCTTCACAGATGGTTGCCCATTCCATGGACCTGAACCTTATTTGTGACTCTAACAGAACTCGACGAAGAGACAGATTCATATCCCAAAGGCTACATCTTCTACAGAATAAACTTCCATCTTCATAAAACAAAGCCCATCCCTCAGTCTGTTCAAAAAAAATTTGGATACATGGATGGGGAACTGTAAATTCACTCCCTGGGTACTGCCCATGCCCCTTATGAACAAAAACAATCTGTAAAATCATTCAGGGTTCCAACACCCAAAGACTCACTACCCTGATACTACCCCATCTTACATTTGGGGAATTAAGATATAGTATTGTCATATCCTGGTTATTATTGGCTAGGCTTGTAAAGGCTTTTGTGCCATTAGCCTAGTAACCACATATAAAACTATTACTGTAATCCAATTAGCAAATGAATATGTAATTGTTAATTTATATTCCTTAATGTCTGATCATATACATTACTAAATGTCAGTTTAAAAATGTTTGTAATGTGCTGGAGCTTTACTCCCAGGACTTCAGCTGAAAAGGGTTTTTTGACTAAACTCAGATGGAGAAACCTGGTAAATAAAAGTAAAATAAATAAAAACATTGTTTGGGCATTGGGGCTTTCATTTTCCTTGACTTGTTTTTCTCAAGCTGCAACAATAAAATAGAAACTATGGAGGGTATTAAGTTTTGTTTAGATTTACGTGAATAGGAAGTGTTTCTGTTTTAAGGGATTATGAAAACCAGCACTATAAACAAATATCTATATTAGGCAGCCAAATGGACTTCCTTAGGTAAAACACAGATCCAAAAGTGAAGAAAATTTTAATACTCCAGCTACTTGTAATAGTGAGAATGTGTTTTTTATATAGGCAAAATAAATAAAAAAAATTGAAAGATTGACTAATATCATTCATATCTATCAGAAATTAGGAGAGGTGCTGATATTAATGCTCTATTTAAACATATAGTACAATATGGCACTAATCATGCATTTAAATTTAGTTTTACAACAAATATTTAAGAACAAAAGAGGAGGTGACATTGTTAATAAGGCTGAATGTGTAGAATACAAATAGATAAATTATTTTAGAGCAGACACTCCACCAGGTATTAACGTTACGAACAGTATTAAACCGATTTTAAGACTTAAATATAACTGTATTTAATATGATCACCAGGTTTTATATATATATATATATATATATATATATATATATATATTTTTTTTTTTAATATTTTGAGTGAGTGATTTTTATGTTATACAAGAGATTTTATGCTGTGTGATAGCTTCTATAAATTACTATTACTTTATCGAAAGTCATGACTGTTAATTAGATAATTGGTAGGCTGGCTTTGTGTAATATGCACTATATAAGAGAAGTTGCTATTCTGAGCATTTTATTGTGCATTGACAAAGAACCATTGGGGCTTGAAAGCTTTGCGTTTTGAATAAAGTGATTTATATTACACGTTTGGACCTTTGGTTTCTTCACTTTTGAAAACCAGCACTAGACAGTACGGGAAGAACACACATTCTATAAGAAGAGAGGCACATGTCCATAAGTTCAGGTACAATTCTACAGCAGCTGTGAATAAACAAATAAAACTTGAACCCACAAGGGTATCAAAGAAATATTATAAAGGAGAACAACTTGAAAGAAATAGATAATGACTTCCAACAACCCTGGAACTGTTATATTACCCGGTTACAACAAATCATAAACTGAAAAAATAGAAAATTCTGTTCAAGGTTTTGTTGTTTTGGCAATAAAATATGACAATCTGCAACCGGACGTGAAAAAGTTTTATGTACAGATACAAAATATATCAGAAAAGTACCAGAGTCTTTAGTACCATTTACAGAAAATGAAGGCTTACCCATATCACAGAAGGAGATGCCAGACAAACTGTTTAGACAGACTACAGCCATATGGGGGAAAAATCAGATTCTTATGCACACCCATAGAAGAAAAGAAGCATGATTCGGAGGGGTGCAGTCACAAGCTTTGCAATGTTTACTTACACCAACAGAAGACATAGTATCATTAGATCATCTCATTATGTTAAGGAATGCAGACAAATTAAGGCCAAGACCAATTATATCTACTGAATGCAGTTAAAAGAGGGAGAAACCAACATCAATGGAGTGGAAATTTCATCCTCTGCAAGTGTTCACTTAAAGTAACAGAAGTCAAACAGTATGGCAAAAAGGGATTAAGCCTTAATTTGTTTACACAGCCATACAGAAAAGTTGCATGAAAGCAGTCAACTACAGCCTGTTATTCCTCAGCAGAAGTTGAAGTGAAATTAGGTGCAGCTGGAGCTTTGAATGAATGATACCCCTCCTTCCCCAGCTGGGAGATAAGTTCCCAGGAGGGATACCCCTGCTGTACAAGATAAAGGTTCTTATTTTAGTAAATGTTTCACACTCCCTGCCTTGTATGCCCCAATTTGTTTCCCCATAGGTTTGAATGTTAAAGCTAACAGAGAGAGAGAGAGAGAGAGAGAGAGAGAGACAGTGTGCAGTTACCATAAATTTAAATCACTTAACAGTATGAGGTATACTGGGGAAGGAAACTATCATGTCTTAGCTTAAAAAGAATTGATAATATGTGCACAAGAAACTCATTTAAAAGAAGTAGCATAAATAAATGCATAATTAAAAGAAATGGATAGATACTGACAGCCCAGGTACCGCTCATTCATCTGGACTCTTTTATAGTAGACTAAAAGGCAGAAAGCTTCCTAACATTATATAAAAGCATACTTCATCTATCGTACAGAAAGGATCAGATGTCCACACTGACAACTCTCTCAACTACAAAAAAAGATGAACATCAAAAGTAAATAGTACATACATAAGGCTACACCATCAGCCTTTCAGTTGAGAAAAGTTGCGCATCCAAAATCTTGCCTTTAACTAAATAAATTTAATCTGGCAATAAAGCCTTTAAGTCTTGCACTGCAGAAATAAATTAAAAAAACAAACAAAAAAAAAAAACGCACTTCCTGCTGGTAGACTTGAAGCATTATTACCTTTCCAAGACGGTGTTGAGCACCGCACTAGTGATCAGCCAGTGGTGTGGTGCTGCAATTATTTACTTCAGCCTTAGTGGTGCTCATGCTGTATGGTATAGCCTTCTGTATTTACTTCATATTTTCAATATTTACCTTTTCAGTACTTAGGGGAATCCCTGATATGGAAGTCCAACACTTTCTGTAAGATACCATAACGACTTGAAGTACTATATCTCCATCTAAAGTTAAGAAGTCAAGGCAGAATTACACTGGGATTATTTCACACTGATAAAACACACCTGATAGTATACAAAATTTATGGTCCTTTTGACAAATTCAAAATTTCTTTGGAAGAAGTATAAAAAGGGCTAACTGAATTATCTAAGGCTCCACTGACTTTATTGGGTGATTGGAGCTTTACACTAGATAAGGTAATGGACAACTCTCACGTAGAGTATGTCCGAGAGTCACCTGAATTAGCATGGTATAATTTTAAGGAATTTTTATGAAAGCCTTTGCAGTAGTTAGTCTATGAAGATAGTGAAATTCTTGAAGAAAAAAAAAATTCCTTACATTTGTCACAGTCAGCTAAGACACGTTCAATATGTGACATGCATTTAATCTCTGTAGCTATATCGCTGTTATTACCTCACATAGAGCTGCAGTTTTGTCATTTAACAGACTGTTTTAAGTCTGGGTGGATGTTTCTTACAATAAGAGATATCTGACAAAGAATCCAGTATTTGAATCATACAATATGTTTTGAAAAAGATAAGGAATTCATAAAACAGTTTATGAAAATGAATATGAGCCAGCCAGTATGTGTGATAAATACTTGGAAAGCCCTTAAAATATTCGTTTAAGATCCAATGTTAAGATTAAATAATGAAAATTCTTAGATTTGTAGTTGAAAAAGACAGAACAGATAAATATAGTGTACGTCTTTCTATAAGTGAATAATGACAAAAATCTTTATTTCCAAAAAAATCTATTGATCTGAAGAAAGAAGTCGGAGGAAAGTCCAGTTGTGTAGACAATTAACTTTAATTGTAGGTGTTTGAGTAGACCAGTTTTGCAGTTTTGAGCCTTGGGACTTCCTGACATTCAGAAGCCTGCTGCTGGCATGAATATCAGAGTCTTTCACAGTCCTCCAACTGGTGGGCATCCTTTGCTGTCTGATGTCAGTGCTATAAAGGTACATTGGTGGATGTCATCTTCAGTTCTTTCTTGTCCAAGGTACTGGAGTCACGTGTTTCTCAGGTAGAGCATGACCTGCCTAACAAAGGATACTGACAACCAACATCCCTGATCAGAGGGAGCAGGAAGTGAAGGGGGGTGATGAGTAGGTAGGATACTCACCCTAACCCCAGGGCAGAAAAGGGAAGGAAATTGTAGTGCAAAACTGATCTACTTGAACATTTAAATTATGCTATCTACACAGATGTTCTACAGGTCAGTAGGTATGGTGTAATGATTAAGATCTTTATCTCATAGACACAAGGTACAGGGTTTGATTCTATTCTTGGGTCATTGGCTAGGCTTAAAATAGCCCTTCATGGGAGTTAGCCTAGTATTCACCTATAAATATACACATCGTAGTCAATTTTGTAGCACAGAATCTTGGGAAGATTTCAAAGTTTTTTTTTTTGTTTTGTATTTTTTATAAGGGAGGTGGCATACAGTTCTTGCCTGGGGACAACATGCTCTGCAGGATCGCAGAGGGAAACCTGTCTCTAGCTCTTAGTAATCCTGTCCCACTGTCACTCTGTCCCACACTTTCCTTCTATCCTACAATGTCCTAAAAATGGGGAACTCATCCCGAACAAACCATATATACAGAGATATAAATATCATAAACCAAAAATATATATTCCATAAAAACTATATACAAGAAGAGAGATGGGGGTGTGGACTACTGCAACAGGGAAGAATTCAAATATCTGCTATTATAGCTAAGTGTAACTTACACAACTGTACTATATTCTTCATTCTCACTGCTGCAGTATCCTAGGGTAGACTACCATAGCTTAACCAACCTGGAAGGAGAAAGGACAAGGGCGCAGGAGCCCCTGGAAAATGGTCCCAGCAAAGCTAACTTGGAAAAGGGATCCATTTTGTAGTGCTTTGTAAATGTATGGCGGGAGGACCAAGGTATTACCATTAATATGCTTTTGCAGTCTACCCCTTTCCATTATGCCATTGTAAAAGATAAGGCTGTAGCAGATTTCCTATGATGAAAGTAAAAAAACAAAAAGGCAGAGAGCAACCACATGGAAAAAGTTTGGACAAAAGTTGACCTTTCTTAGTCTCAGAGTAGGAAACAAAGAGCTAGTTAGATTTCCTAAACAATTTGCTTCTGTCAAGATAGTACCTGAGTTGCCTACTGTGTTTATAATCTTTTCTCCCATTTATAAGCTTTGGATAGACAGCTCAGAGATTAATGGCTTAATTCATTGTGAACTCTGAAACAACCTTGGGCATAAAAGAGAGGTTTGTGCATAGAGTGAACCTGTCTCTATTGAAAGACAGACAGGGTCATCCCACCGTGGGAACTTGCAATTCTGACATTCTTCTTGCAGATGTCATAGCAATTAGAAAAGCCATTTTCCAGGTAATGAATCTTAAAATAATTTTGACAGGCAGGCAGGTTCAACGGGTGACATAGTTTTTCTAATACAAAGTTGAGATCCCAAGGAGGAGGAACCTGTCTTTGAGGAGGTCTCACTTGTAAAACTCCTTTTAGAAACTGTCTGATGATAAAAGAAGAAGAAAGGGGGGTAGTCCACTGGCAACAATATGTACTTTTATAGAGTCATAAAACAGGCCAGAAGATATTAACTCACTCAAGTATTTAAGCACCAGTGGTATAAAATCCCTGATGGGTCCCTAGTCATTGGCTAGGCAATAACTAGAAAAGAAATCGTCCGTGATTTTCTAGTTGCAGGCTTTCTTGCCTCCTTCAGCCCCTGCTGCACACCTTCATGAAAGAGGTGCCTTAAAGGTATTAAAAATATATCATCCAGGCAGTCATTTCAAGTTGTTTGATGATGAGGTGTTTCAAACTCCCCTTGTCTTGTGTGAGCAGATCCACTCTATGGGGAAGCTTGTGATAATTACCCCTGGCCAATTCCTTAAGAAGAAAAAACAAATTTTGCCTGGGCCAGAAGGGAGTTACCACAATGACTTTGGAGAGTCTTTCTGAATCTTCAGAATTACCCTGGAAATCATTGGAAAGGATGGAAATTCATATAAGATATCCTTGATGAGGGGAATGAAAGAGCATTTGTTTTCTATGCCTTATTGCAGTGAGTCCAGGAACAGAATTCGTTTATAGTTGCCTGTTTTGAAAGGAGGCAAAAGGATATACTCGAGGTGTTTCCCATACCTGGAAAAGGATATACTCGAGGTGTTTCCCATACCTGGATAAACTCAGGAAGACCTTTTATTGAATTTTTACTTGTGAGAGTCTGCCCAGGATCTGCCTAACTTGTCTAGCAGAATGTTTTGCTCTGACAAAATATGAGAAGCTTGAAGAGTTTAGGAGTGCTATAGAGCTGACTCCCAAACTATCATTGCTGGCACAAAGGGTATGACTTGGTGCCCCCCTGCTTATATACCACATCACCATGGTAATTTCTGTCAAGATCTGTAGGGGACCTGGGTCCCACAGAGGATGCAGAGAGTTTATAGTATGAATCACAGACAACACTTCTTTAACATTGATGTCTTTTTTATCTGAACTGTCCCCCTTTGCACTTTTTACCCTCATAGAAACTGCCCTCCAAGCAAAATTTGAAGAATTGATCAGTAAAGATTATGTTGGGGGGGAGGTGGAGAAAAAGGAGGATCTGGATTGTGAGCCATCTGATCCCTTCACCCATGCAGTCCTGAACTGATAAAGCAAACAAAATAAAAAACTCAGAGAAGACAAAGTGTCCAAGATTAAAACAAAGTATCCAAACAGATAATAAATCTGAAGACACACCATTATACCACAGGATGATTTTAATGCAGGCAAAAGTAGTAACAAGCAAAGCTTTCGAGACAAGCTCTTTCTTAATGCTTAACAAAGATAAAATGTCATCAAAATTCATTTAAATGCTATACACTTGCATCAGCTAGCCAGTGATGTAAAGATAGCTATCAAGCAATTATGTAAATTAGTCAAAGTTGAAAAAACTTAAATCATTTAAATACACACTCATTTTTTTAAAAAATCTTGTACATAATTATGCTTAATTTTTAAAATGGGCTTTATGTTATTTCGTGCACAAAGCTCTGATCTGTGATCAGAGCTACCATTGTTTGAAGCGTCAAAATCTTTTTAATTTTTCAAAAAATATCAAGAAAAGAAAGATCCAAAACTGGTCTTCAAGAGTGCTCCTTCTTTGGAAACTGCAACATGCTGGAATAAAAGCCCTTTCCTATTTGATCTGCAGGAACATGCTGTAGGCCTCCTGCATGTAACATGTGTTGCAGCATTGGATGAAACAATTCTGTTTGATTAGGAAGGTGAGGAGGGATCACCCTGAAAAGAAGGGTGCTTTTCTATCAGTTGCCAATTGTAATCCTACTGAATCACCTTCAAACCCAATTTGTCTGAAACAATCTGCTGCCAAAAGGGAGCATTTAGAGTCAGTTTCTTTGAAAGAGGAAGGGATGGGCAGGATGCAGAAGGGAGGTGATCTGGTTTCTGGCATTGTCCTTTTAGGGAGGGCACCTGAGCCTTTTTTTGGGAAAAGCTCCTTTCTTCTTGGAATTTCATTTGTTCTGTCCTACAGTCTCTTCTTAGGTGGCTGTCATTTAGCAGGAAACAGCACTTGTCAGTTTTGTCTTTTAAAAGGGGAAGAGGATTTGGTGGGAAAGAACATGAGGACTTAAAAAATCCTAGAAACTACATACATTAATTTACTTCTCTCATTGCATTGTTTGAGCCCCTGCAGTAGTGGTGCTGTGGTAGCGTTATCGCCTCACAGCAAGACGTTGTCTCGTTCGATTCTCAGCTAGAGCATCTTCTGTGTGGAGGCATGCGTGAATGGGCATGCCTTCATTGAAGTTTGTGCGTCAGGGCTGGTAACTCGGCACGTAAAAATCCACTACCAAACATTAGCGGACCGGAGTTCTGCTGTGACGACCCCTAACCGGGAAGAAAGCCGAAAAACACAACAACAACATTGCATTGTTTGAGCATCTGCACATTGGAAGGCCCAAATAAAACCTCATTATCTAGAGGGGAGTTCAGGATTTCTAAGTCATCTGAAAATGTTTGATTATGTAGCCAGCCAACAGGGCTGGCCTTTGGTCAACTGGTGCCCTAGGCAAAAGGTTTTCACAGCGGCCCCACCAGCAGCACCCAGTGCCCCCATCCTGGTATACCTATACCATCAAGATTAATGGAAAAGTGCCCTACTATAGCGGCTGTCTAGTTGGCCAATGCCTAAGGCTGGCTATGCCAGCCAATCCTTCTCAAGACTGTGGCTGAAGCAGACTCCCTAGAAACAGAATCACCACAACCATGCACACTTTTAAGGCATGTGTAGACACTTGAGACAAATTAGCCACAATCTGATTTAAACAAGACATCCATTCAGGAGTCTGGGAAGCAGCAATTTCTCTTAAACTATTGGAACACTTAAGCATAAATTTCCACATATTACCCAGATATTTCAGAATTCTGAAGAATAAAGTAGAGGAAAAAATAATCTTTTAACCAGTCTGTCCAGAAGTTTACCTTATTTATCCTCAGGAAGCAGCAAATTCTCTTAAACTATTGGCACACTTAAGCATAAATTTCCACATATAACCCTGGTATTTTAGAATTCTGAAGGATAAAGTAGAGGAAAAAAGAATCTTTTAACCAGTCTGTCCAGAAGTTTACCTTTTTTATCCTCAGGAACAGGGTTGGGGTAGTTAAGCACCTGTTCATATTAGAGCAGTAGGAGACATAGCTGCTGTGTCAGATCTAAGATAAGAAAAGAGATATTAGTTAGATTAAGACACTATACAATTTATCTGCCTGCTTTAGAACTGAGAGCCGAAAGTCATGAGTGTTGCAGGCAGCATTAAAAGCATCCTCCAAGCCTGGCAAAGTAGGAGGAATGAATGCAGTACATGGGACTTCTAATAAATCATAATATCCACCCAGTTTAAGGGAAACATGCACCTATTCCCAAGCAAACACAGTGTTAAGTCTGGGGACAGTCTCAGAAAAGGAGAAATTCTCCATATGTTCAAATTCAGACTCACTGTCAAAAGAATCACTATATTGGGGCCATAGAACCCTCAGGTTACATAATCCTCTCTCTTTCCACATCAGAATCCTCTGAAGAAACAACCTCTACTTTTGAAGTAGAGGAATAATAAATAGGATGAGGCACCTGACACCTAGGATTAAAAGTCTGCAATAAACACGTAGCCAAGGTCTAAAGTAATAAAATAATGTTTAGTCATAGAAACAATCTCCTTGTAGTCACAATGAGTAACTTTCTGCTTCTTTTTTCTATGGACATCTTTTTGATGAAGACCAAGAAGGAGAAGGAATGTCATTCCAAGGAAGTGGTCTCTTTCCCTGGCCACCCCCATGAAGATCCTCCTAGGGTGTCGCCAGTACCTGCATTGAATGGTTTTCCCATGCCTGCATCGGACACTGGAATAGCCAAAGAAGATGTGTCTAACCATCCCTTTGTTCCAAAGTTGTAAACAACACTGCACCAGAGGGATTCGAGGAAACCAATAAATGGTCTGAGGAACCAGCAATGGCCACTGCAAAGTCACCTGCCATTGGCTGAGGCATTGTCCAAGCCCATGCTAATGGCAAGGGCTTGTGCTTTAACTTTTTCTTTTTAAGTGTGTTGGAGAAAGAAACATGTAGACTAGGGTAAGTATCTATGTTGTAGCATGGGAAGAGCCAATAAGATGAAGTAGAAGAGGTCGGTCAGAAGGTAAGCTGTCACTTAGCTCATTACATCAGAGCCATGCCTCCAGGTGCCTCTGCAGTTAACTTCTACTGACACCTCTAGGCATCAAATATTGCTTGTTCATATTTGCATCAGTAATTCCAACACCATGCTATATACATGGTTTTAAAAGATTTAATCTTAAAGCTTACATAACAGCAAACTGGACTGCATTAATGTTTGACCTCTGTCTAGTAAAGATAAATAGAATGAACTATTTTTATTATATTAATTTATACACATACAATGTTCACGTTTTTCTAAATATCTCAACAACCAAAGACAGAACTCCATAGCCTCATATGAAAGCTCTCAGCTAGATGAATAAAATGCTGCTGACAGTATGTGTGTAACTTACGTGGTTGCTGAGATATTGTAAGTTGGAATAGTTACTGTGTTTACTCTGACTTATAAAATTCAGTTTAAAACCTACAATCTAAAGTAAACTAACACTATAAAAATAGCTTGTGCTGAAGAGTTTGCCATTTATACTTCTTTCATAACTCCTATGGTTCCAGAGATATGAACATTTGTTTGAAATGTGAGGACATAATTTGATTCTGTCAAAAGGCTTAGGCTCCGCCCATTGGAAGTTATAGTGCAAACTTCCTGAGCTCCATTGGAGTGAATGAATTAGTTTACCTAAGCAGCACACAACCCTTTTAAAACATTTAATTCCTCTGCAAAAAATTTACCCCCCAACAGAACTGTTAAAAAATTAAACCAGTAGCTTGTCATAAAGTATACATAAAGATTATATAAAAACACACAGTTTCTGCCCAAAAAGTACACTTTCCAATAAATTAATGTACACCTTTAGATCCAAACTGGTGAAAATAATCCCCAAAAGCTTACATAAACATCTTGAAATTAGAAAGTAATGCATAGATAGTAAATGCAGTATTTGTGGAATGTCTGATAGACGTTACCAAAAAGTCAATATTCTTAAATTGATATACTGCAATTCTGACAAAAACAGGTAAAAAAAAAAAAAAAAAAAAAAAAAAAAAGGAAATACACATTAATAATAATAATAAAAAAAAAATGCATAGAAGGGTTCCCCAAAGGGGTCTTATCTGTGGGACAGGAAACCTCTGGCTGACTATGGATACTGAAGAGCCAATGATATGCATATGTATAACATGGCAAGAAAGTACTGAAAATGTTTAGTCACTCTGGCTGTTTCTATAGCTCCATCCAAAAAGGGATCCGCCTATAAGCACTCAGAATCACAATGTGGGACAGGATGGAATCAAAGAAGGTGTTTGGACTGTGGGAAAGAAACTGTGAAACTTTACTGGTGGAACAGTAAACGCATTCAGACTTGGCTCAAAACACAGTATATTATTTACAGCATTACAGGATGTAAGAACACCATAAATCTGATGCATACCTATATGAGTGCGTGATGTAGATTGGACATACACCCTGAAAGAAAATTGAGGTTCAGTCAGAAACAATGGTAATATGAGACTTGCTTTGCAAAACTGGAAAGCAGCTTTGTTGCCACCTCTCCCAGCAAAAAATGGCATTGTTTATTTATGGATTTCTGTTTAGTAAAGCTTAAAAAATAATGGTTTGATTCTACAGAGTACTGAAATTAGAGAACTATGGCTTGTGAAAGTTCTTAAAGGGGATTCAAGTACTTATATAGTAAAATATGATACCTTTTGTAAGACTTAAAGATAGTATGACTATAATTATGTGCATTTTGTTTGCGTCATCCTAAAGTGCTGGCCCTATTAGCTCTTTTCCCATTTTCTTATGTAGTCCCCACTCCTGGATCTCTTCCATGCTCATGTGGGCTCCGTACTGAAATGTCGGCACTCTAAATGCCAAGTGCTGACACTCTGGATTAAAAGTAAAGATTAGCAACGTGAATAAAGGCAAGCCCAGTGAGCAATAATAAATCAGCAGAAAAAACAAATGGACTAAATAGCACAGTTCAAGGCAAGATACAAACTTTAATGACTTAGTAAATGCTTTCACACCTACTGGTGATTCATCAAACCATAAAAATACTCTAATTCACACACACATATTTATACTAGTTAAAGTCACTAATTACTAAACAATTTCTAATAAATCAATCAGTGAAACAGATCACACAACTTCAGTACCAGCTTTAAAGTTACATCATTCAAACTGGACCTTTTATCTGCCTGCATTGTAATAATCCATCTCATTTCTTCATACTAGATTATATAAACAAGGTCTCCCTCTCTCAAGTCATCAATCATAAGCTGTAACAGTAAAAACTTAAAAGAATGTGAATCACCACTTGAATGGACGTGCTTTACCAACGCACTAGAAGTCTTATTCTTGTGTATGTCATAAACATGCTCTAGAATATGTTCATTTAACAAATGATTTGTCTTCCCTACATAGAAACACGAACAAACAGTGCAGAAAATCAAATACACTAAGCTTTACTACTGCAATCTGCATATAACTTCAGTGCATAATGAAGTTCTGTATCAGGATGAATGAAATATTGAACAGTACTAAGGCATTTTCATGCACTACAAAGTTTACAAGGGAAAGTACCTGTGCATTCTAGCATCACTGGGCTAGTCTTGCTTTGTTTATAGCAAAGTTGTCATTTTAACAATTTTTTTATTTTTAAAGCAGAATTTGGGTTGAATACCCACAATATGTTTTACAACATCATTGGCCATCAAAATAGGCCAGTTATTTTTAATTACATCACAAACCATGTGAATGTCACTGATGTAAATTAATGAAATTCCAGTGACATTATGCTGTATAGCAAAGTTTTTCAACACATTAAATTTTATAAACATCTTGTGGATGATGTCTTCCTGAACATATTCAAGTTTTTAGTGTTACAAGCTTATGACAGATGATCTGAGAGTGTGAGACTTTGTTGCTAGAATGGACTATGCAGAAATGAGATGGGTTATTACAATGCAGGCAGATAAAAGGTCCAATTTTAAAAAAAGCTGGTACTGAAGTCGCATTATCTGTTTCAATTGATTGATTTATTAGAAATTGTTTAGTAATTAGTAATTTTAATTAGTACATATGTGTGTGTGTGTGTGTGTGTGATTTATTGTTTCTGTGGTATGATGAAGCACCAGTAGGTGTGAAAGCACTAAGTCATTAAAGTTTTTTTCTTGCCTTGAGCTGTTGGTTAGTCCATTTGTTTTT
Organism: Protopterus annectens; assembly: GCF_019279795.1. Taxonomy (NCBI): domain Eukaryota; kingdom Metazoa; phylum Chordata; order Ceratodontiformes; family Protopteridae; genus Protopterus; species Protopterus annectens. The sequence goes on along the minus strand of NC_056743.1, from coordinate 825,241,915 downwards.
TCCTCTGAAATAAAAGATCAAAAATCCAGAAGACTGAATCTTGAAAAACTCTCTTCTCCTTTATTTATTTTTTTGCAGGGAGCAAGACCCCCCCCCCCCCCAAACATATATATGTCAACTCTGGCATCATCAGAGAAAAGGGAATATTCCAGAAAATAGGCGTGCCAGCCTTAATATATGCAAGTCTGTTTTTTGATCAGCCATTCATTCTCCATGTAGAATGAGTCCTGACATTTTACATGGTTACCGTTCAGATGTTTCAATTTTTTCTATGCATTTTTCATAATTTAAATAGAAAATGTATATGTTTTGAAAAATAAGTATTATACAAATTAATATTTTAAATAATATAATCTAAACAAAAGTACCTCTTCTCTTAGGATTAAGCACTTTCTCCATTCCAAATGACAGCAGTGATGGAAATTTCCTTCCAAATCATTAGTCCCACCACTACTAGTGAGAAGTCTGAAATCACCAGTTAATAAGATAAAAGCAATGAGGCAGGACCCCTTACCTCAAGCTGTCTATTTTGAAAAAAACCCATATATTGGCAGTGACTATCAATTAGTACCAGTGATAAAACACGATCATTCTGAGTAGGAGCTATAGCACCTCTCTTTAAACGTGCAATGCAATGCCCACGCTAATTTTCATATTTCCCATATAATCAAGCAAGTGACAGGTGCAGCACTTCCTGCAACTTGGAGTCAGCTAAAATAAATGAAGTGGAAGTATCTTACTAATATCCCTACTAAAGTTGTAACTTGCACCAAACTTGCTCATATAAAAGACATACCTCTTCTTAAAAAATTCAGAAAATGCTTACAAACCAAGCAAAACGTACTCTTACCCAATATGGGAGTTCTACAGATTCAGCTGGTGACTTACATTATAGTAAGCCTTATTACATGGCTATTGTGACCAGGTAAATACTTCCCTGGAAACCATGATGCATCTTTACCTCTCATGCCATGATATTTTGGGCACGATCTTGATAATCTTGTTCATGTCATCAACTGTAGAATCCAGACCCAATTTCTGAAGCTTCACACTATCTTCCTTTAAGTAAATCTGTAAATCAGTATCTTTCCTGGAATTAGCAGCTGAATGTGTCCCAATCTCACCTCCCTGGTTACTTTCTTAATAGCTTTCTCTGTGGGAAAGACAGCATCAGAAAAGTCCTTATCTGCATGTACTTATTTACTGTTAAAGACCACTATCCTTACCTTGTTAAACAGCTTTATGACTTACTTGTCTCCTGAGGATGGTGTTTTGATTATGAAGGATGTGATCAAGGTGTCTAGATCAGAAGACTTAACCACTGATGAATCATTGTCATTTGTCAATACAAAGACAACATACTGGTGGGTAGTTAAAATGCCATTTCAAGCAAATAGCTGGTTAAGCAACATTTAAAGTTATGGTCCCTTCATCTCATGAATGACCACTTGTTTGTTGGTGGGTCTTGAGGCAGAGAAAGCATTCAACACAGCAGACTGGAATTTCATGAGTACGGCAATGGAAGCATTTGTATTCCCTGATACAACATTAAAAATAATTAGGAAGATATATCAGGGACCAGAGGCAGAAAATTAAAGTGGGAAGGTTTCTTTTTCATAAGTTGTGTCTGAACAGAGGAGGGATAAGGATCACCTTCACCTTGCATCACATCACTTTCTGCAGAAACATAGTTATGAGGGGAGTGAATAAGCATACAGAAGACATGGGGACCAAGTATGGACTAGAAGATCCCTCAACAACTTTCCCTCTTGGGGAATTCAAGGCAAAGTAGATGCAGCATTTGTGTTTGGAATGGGTAGGGTGTAGATCACAGCAAGGCTGGTCCAGCATCTGAAAATCCTGGAAAGGCCCATTTGAGAGACCACTAATGTAGCAAAAGAAGAGACCTGCTCAACTTAACCTCTAATACACTGGATTTCTTCAAGATATATGTTGTAACCAGAAAAAGCTGGGAAGACATCACCCACCGCCAAACCCTAATTTCTTCCCAAAATGATGGATAAGAACAGATTCCTCATTGTTTTTTGAGGTACCAGACCACTGATATGTCTGAATCTCAATCACACCTCTGCAGAGGGAGTCCTGCAAGGCTTGCAATGCCAGGAGAACTGCCACAATCTCCAGAACACTGGTGTGAAGACTGGCTTCTGATAAAGTCCACATGCCTTGGACAGTCTTCCCTCAAAATGTCCCCCCCCCCAGCTCAGAAGATAAGTGTTTGTGGTCACCATGGCTTCTGGGGAAAGGAGAACAAATGGACAACCTACAGAGACTATGGAAGAACTTAACCACCAATGAACATGCTGTCTGCAGATCACCATGACTGGAAAGTATATTGGATGGTAAACAGTAAAATACTGTTCTGAGGGGGTCCACTGGAACACCCTTATGTGAAATCTGGCATGATGAACAAGAGTAATGGATGCTGCCAGAGCCCAAATATGTAGGATGGATCTTGCCATGGGTTTTTTGTGAGACAGAACCAAGAAGGTTTGTTGACAGAGTGTCTAAACTGGATTTTGGGAGTTTGGCTATCTGCAAGCTGGTGTCCAGGTGTCATCCTATAAATTCTGTCATCTGGACAGGTGTTAGTTTGGGCTTTTCCAAGTTGACCAAGATCCCTGCATGAAGGCATAACTGGAGTAAGGAGTCTGTGGCTAGGATTAGCAGAACCCTCATGGTACCAGTTATGAGCTAGTATTTTAGTATGGGAACACTTGGAACCCCTGCAGACTGAGATGTGCTGCAACCAATGCCATACATCTGGGAAACACCTAGAGGGTGTGTGGTAAGACTGAAGGGCAGCGGCCTGAAATGAAAGTGACTGGGTCCAACTGAAAGTGAAGAACCCTCCTGAACTGCCTGGCTATTTTATGTGATAGTAGGTATCCTAAAAGTTCACAGAGAAAATCCAGTTGTCCTTCCTCAGAAGGGGTAAAATGGACTGAATCATGGCAGTCCAGAAGATTTTACAACCTGGTTTAGATGGCTGAGGTCCAGAATAGGTCTGCGGTTCCAGTTTTTCTTCATATCTGAAAACAGCATTGAGTAGACTTCTAGATCCTTGCTGGTCTTGTGGGACCTCCTGGATGACCCATTTATCTAGCTGCTTTGGAAATTGAGCTTCTGCTGTCCTCTGTGGAGTGGAACATTAGGAAGCTTTCTTTGTGGCAATTGAAGTGAGCAAGTATGGAGAAGGTTCATAGGTTCATACTAGGCTATCTGCCCTGGGGCATTTATAAGCCTAGCCCGATTGTTTGGCTTACGTCACCCCTTGATTTGAGTATACTGTGCCCTTTTTAAAGTTTAGTTTACTGTGCCTCTGTCTAATAGTGACACGGAAGTAATCCCCGGGACAAACCTACGATCCCCCATCCACTCATCAAGATTCTTCTTGAAGAGAGTCAGTGAGGTGCTCTGCCGAACATGAATTGGAATTCTATTCCAGAGTGAAGGGAGCCTCTGGGTAATGAATCTGTCCCTCCGGCATGTTCTGTTTATTTCTGTGCTGAGGTTCAAGTCCCTCGAGGATTTTATGAGGGATCGTAATTTTTTGCTAGTACTGATCAGAGATGCCTTCCCTTTTAGGGATTTTGCTCTATCATGTAGTAGCTTCCTACTTCTGTTGTACAGTTTATTTATGGCTGGGGTCCACCAGACTGGACGCCTGCCTTTGGATGACTGTGTCTTGATTTTGTTTGGGATAGCATGATCCATGCATTCCTGGAGATGTCCGTAGAATGCGTTTATATAGGATTCTGCAGTTTGGGCCATAGTTTCCACTGGCCCTGGGGCCTTGAAGGATTCCACTTCGGTTTTGAGAAGTGTGAAGTTCGCTTCTGAGACGTTTTTCACTGTGGTTTTCTGGGCTGGGGGTGGGGTCAGGATGTGGCTATCCAGTGAAATTAATTTATGGTCTGATCTTACCAATGAGGGATATACTTCTGGTATGGAGCATAGAGTCCCCATGTTGGTAATGATCAGGTCTAGTATGTTTTCCCCTCTTGTGGAAGTGGTGAATAGTTGTTCCATAGCATTTGAGTTTATAAATTCCAGGAACCTTTGGGCTAAGGTGCTGGGGCTTGAGTAATGCTCCCAGTCTATGTTTGGGTAGTTGAAGTTGCCCAATATAATGGTGTTCAGAGAGATCTTCATGTTCTCTAATGTTTTCAGGAAAGCCGAGTGGAATTCCTGACTTTGAGAGGGTGGTCTGTAGGAATGTATAAACTGAAAAGCAGTCTTGCCCACTGTCAGTTGCACATGGATGGTCTCCGATACTTTGTGCAATGCCACTAACCTAGAGGTGTGGATATCCTTGATAAATATGGAAACTCCCCCTCCTTTTGTGGTTCGGTCCAGGTTTTGGGGCCGAAAAGCATGATATGAGGTATAACCTATAGTGCTGGGGTGCTCTCTGGAGCCTTGAACCAGGTTTCTGTCACTGCACAGATATCGATGTTCTCCATACTGAGGAGAGCTTCGAGTGCATGCATCTTGAGGTTAAGACTTCTGGCATTTAGCAGCATTACCCTTAGTTTCTTGTTCCTTGTGCTGTCTATGGAGGTGGGTTTGACTTTTGAGCCTTGCCTAAAAAAGGCACTATGGGGGTGGCAAGAGCCTTTGCCAATATCCAAAATCCCAGGTGTGACAGGTGCAAGCTGTCCCTAGCGAAGCAACGTGGCTTGTCAAGCATGTCATCCCAGGCTGACAGACACTGGATCCCCTTTGAATGACACCAAAATTTTAGCCAATTGTTAAAATCGATCATTTTGTCTTTATACTGTGGCATCATTCTAGGTGAGGGTAAGATGCTGCTCAAGGTCAGGGTCATACCGGCCTGGGCTACATGATCAGAGAGCTCCTCTATGTCTCTTTTCATGTAATCGAGGGAGGTACATCTCAGGTCTTTCACGCCAGCATGTACAATGACGGAGTCATATTTGTATTTGCTTTGGAGTGACCTGAGTGCTTGTGTTATGTGGCGGATCCTAGCACGCGACAGGCAGCTCACTGTGACCTTCTCTTTATTCAGCCTGGTGAGTGGGATGTCAGTGTGTCTGACAATAGAGTCACCTATTACAAGAGTATCAGGTGTGTTATTCAGCCTTAAGGGCTGTGACTGCTAGGCACACTGACTTCGTGTGCTATGTGTTGTACGTGTTTTGTTTTGGGGTAGCGTTTGCTTGGATGTCTGCTTTGGAGGTCTCTTGCTTAGGTAGATTTTTATTTAGACCATCCGAGTATGTTTTTGTGTTTTTATGTGTTTGGTTCGCTGTTGTGGTGGGACTATGTGATACTGGAATTGTGTTGTGTGAGGTTACCTTCTCCTCCTGACTGGTTACACCAGTTTTGAGATGAGAGAGCTCAGCCTCCAGTTTGGCTATATGGTTGCATCTCTCACATATATTTGAACCTGTTTGGAGGAGGAGAAGGTTGTCCGTGTACATGAGACAGTTGTAACATTGCCTCAAAATTCCCAGATTCACCAGCTGGACTGGAGAGGAAACCATTGACTGACCTTTGGACATGCTAGAGTAATATAGGGAACTGAATTAAAATGGACCAATAGGGGACAAGGTAATCGTAGAGAGTATAAGAGTAAGTAGTGCTTATGGTTTATTAGTGCTAACTTGTAAGATTACTTATTTGGAACAGTGAGGGGCCTTAGAATGAGAATATGGTGTTTAATTTGAGAGATAGAGCAGTTCTAAGGAAAAAAGTGAAGAGCAGACTTTGTGGAGCCAGGAATAGTTTAAACCCAATTAGGTGGCACTGCCCGATGTTGCACTATGCGCAAAAACGAGCAAAACCGCGCAAAAGAGGGTTTTAAGAGAGGGAGATCAAGGAGTTTGGAATTGACCCAAAATGGCCAATAAAACTACAGTTTCAATGCAGTAACCACTCCCACAGGGGCAGGCAGGCTGCTCAATGTTTATCACTGCCGCTGATGAACACAGAGACTTCCCTTTAGCCCAAACAAACAATGGCCTCCAAGAAACTTACAAACAGTTCAGAGCAGCAAATCTGTAACTGAACTTTTTAAATCTCAGAAAAGTGGGAAAAAAGCAAGATTTTTTTTTTTAAAAGGAAAGTAGAGGTTCACAAGTATCAACAAGTTAGAACAGTGCAGTAAATGACCCCACACTTGAGTGCTTGGCCAGAGACAGATAAAATGCAAGTTTTAAGAAAAAAATGATTTTAAAAATAAGTGCAGGCAGGAAATTCAGTAATCAGCTCTAGGTTGTGTTCTAAATACAGTTACCAACACAGAAATCAAGTTTAACAAGCCAGAAAATGCTCAAAAGTAGGCAGCAATGCAGAAAAACTTAACAAATAATCTGAAGCAAAATACTTAAAATCTCAAAAGTGGCTCCTTTCTTCTCTCAGCATTTTCTCCTCTTGGTGGGTGCTTCACCAACAGCCAACAAGTCCGAAAAGATGCCAAAACCACGAGGCAATCGGGTTTTAAGAGAGGGAGGGAGATCAAGGAGTTTGGAATTGACCCAAAATGGCCAATAAAACTACAGTTTCAAGGCAGCGGATATAGCCTTTGGATACAACTTGGGAGTGAATGGCTGACCAGGCTTGAGGGGGCATATAAAAGCTTCCCTGTCTGCATCCAGAGTGTTGCAGTCAGGTAACCTTTCAGGATCATTGAAAGGGTCTGTCAGTGAATGTGCTTCAAAACAGATTCCTTTAGTGTGATGTAAATTGTTGTTGTTCCCCCCTCTGCCTCTAGATGTCTATCTCAAGAAGTGTTTTGTGTAAAGCCCTGACACTTTTGGAAGCATAGCTTCTTACCACCATTTTGGTTGTGGGAAAAGGTCCTTTGAGGGGTGGAAAACTGGATGCCAACAGTGGACCAGGTTTTGACAGTTGTACACTTCTGGTAAGGTATCATTAACTTTGGGCCTGAAATGGGTGACCCATTAAAAGGGTCATTCAAAAAGGATGTCTTGAAGTTCTTAAGCAAAATTCCATAGATGCATCCAGGCATGTAGGTGTATTACAATGACTGTGCCTGCCGCTTTAGATGTGCCAGCCACCACATTGAGCATGAGGAACATCTTCACATTCAATGGATTGTAAGGTTGCCAGCTGTGAATCTACCATTCTGAGGGACTCTGCAGTCATGCCATCAGACAGACTTAAAAAGTTCCTTGGTCAAGTCCTTCTGAAATCTTGTCGGATTAAGCTAGATAGTTCAGTACACATAAGGCAGGCATCACTGAAGCTTAAATTCACTTTCTGAATCTGTCCAATGCCTGAGACTCCCTTTTTGGGGATGGACAGAACAGCTCTCTTTGGAGATTTATTCTTTTCATTGCTGCTGCTATTATGATGGCATCCACTGCAGGCCCCTTGCTCCAGTTAGGTCTGATCTATGGGATAACATTTTAACGGGCTTGTGTAGTACGGGCTCCACCATGTCTGGCTCCTTCAATGCTCACTGGGACAATAGATCAATAAGGTCTTTCACAGGGGGGAGGACCACCCAGGAGGGATATGGGCCAGCTCCAAGGGCAGTGAGAAATACAGATTCCTCTTGACAGTGTGTGCCATTGAACCATACCACCTCTGTCAAAATAATCTCAGGATGTCCCTAAAGCAGAAGTCTCACATTAATGCTTCCTCTGCTCTTTCACAGCAGGGCAATCCAGTGAAGATTCAGAAGCTGAAGGCTGGAGCTCATCTCATGAGCCTTGTCAAGGGGCATTGAAATGTTCTGCCCCTGAAGAACAGGATGTGGGGTGGCACTGCAAATACCAGAGGAGACTGGGACAGATCCAAGCAAGGATGGGATACCTTTTCTGTTGATAATGAGAACACCTTTTTCAAATGCCTCAAAGGGTGAGGCTGAGTTGGGTCCTGAAAGGGTTCATTTAGACTCCTAGGATCCTGACAAAAGACCTTCTTGATATACAGTCTAGGCTTAGCTTTGAAGCCAACATCAGGGTTGAGCTATATCGTGCCAATGCACCAAGGTGAAAGGATGGATCTGAGAATCTTGGAGTTGATCTTGACTGCCCAAGTTTCAGTTCTGGGAACCCTCAAGATCAACTGTGTCAGAGTTGAGCAGGTAAGGAAAACTGTCGAAGTTGACGACAACCAGGCTTACTGGCTCCAACAAAGGCATCCCAAAGGAAATGTTTGGTTAAAAAAAACACCAGATCTGAAGGTCAGATTGGGGAGAGAGAAACCAGCTGATGGGTAGCAGGCTCTGAAACCAGATGATGGGCAGTTGGTCTGGTTGGGGCACTCCCAGTGTGGGAGGAGTGGAAAGGACCCCCTATGTATCTGAGTCCTCACAAACTTCCACATCATTCTGTTCACATAAGCCTCAGATAAACTCCTCAATGACCATTTGGATTTAAACAAGGAGGTTGTGGAAGGCAACCTGGAGAACCTGTGAAAGGATTTCCCTAACTGTAAAATTGAAGATCAGAGCTGAGGGGTGGTTGGCTCTGGAGAAAACCTCTGCTTTACTATTAAGGGAGAAGTAGGGGATTGAATCTCTATTGGCTTTGGAGAAAATATTAGATCTGATGACTTAGCAAGCTGTGGGGCTGGACCCCCAGCCCCCATAGGGTCCAGAGACCTTTTTTCTTCAATCCTTTTCACTGGATTTCTCTCCTCCTTTCTTGTTCTCTCTTTAGACTCGTCTCCCTTAGCTTTCTAGCAGCTCTCTTAGAAGAGGAAGAACCTGAGATGGATTAGTCTGATTCTCCCACTGAGGTAGGAAGAAGGCCATTGAGCACTAATTTGGACCACTGGTTCAAGAGGGCCTAGGTCCACAGAAGAACAAAGCTGGTAATCTTCTCCAAGGTAGGGTTCCCTAAGAAAATATATGCATTTAGTACAAGGGTCTTGAGGGGGAATATGTGTGTCCATAAGTGGAACACTTTTTAGAGCCTGAAACCTTGTCAGACATGGTAAAAAAGATCAATCAGCAATATGAATAACAAACAGCACACAAGGAGAAAAATAAATTTAAAGCAGCAGACAAACTACACAGTAATGTGAACCAATGAATAATTAAGATGCAGAATGTGTTATTCCCAAGGGAAAAAATATTATAAAGTGAATTCCCTTAAGGGGAGAACAAAAAAGGCAGGAACGCCTACACTACTAACATAATTCCTATCAAAAAAGGTGCAAGAGGAAAATCATACAGTAAAGATCCAGAGCAAATACTCTGAAGGTGAAGAATGCTAAATAACTCTGCTGTCTGAACAACACCTCCAAAAATCAGCACAAACTAAAATAAGCCTTGGAGACTTTATCTGGCTGAAACAAGTGGCAAATACGATCTGAGGAACTGTCACGATGGAGGAAAAGATTAAAAGTCTGAATATTGCTGGCTTCAGATCCAGTTGGAACTGCTATATGCAACCGTTGAGATGGATAGAAAAGACAACATCATATCAATATTTTAAAGGGGGCAGCAAGTACCAACATCACTGTAAGAAAGTTCTGGAGGTTGTATTACTCAGAAGAGGGTAAAAAATATTCAGACCCAGCTACTTACAGATGCATTTCAATTTTAAACCATGATTATAAAATGCTTATGTATATACTAGCTAACAGAATAGCAAAGGTGTTGCTGAAATTGATAGCTATGGATTACTGCAGTTTTGAGGAAGGAAGTCCGCATTTGACAACATGAATAGAACAAAGATTATGCAGCGGGAAGCAGATTGCAAGAAAATGCCACTACTGTTAGAAGGTCTTGATGCACAGAAAGCATCGGATAGTCAGCTGGGATTTTTATGAGTAGGGCAAGGGTAGGATTTGCACCCCCTGATATAATATAGTTAATAAGGAGGATATATGAAAAGTCCAGAGCAAGAAATAAGGTGTAAGGGCTCCTCCCTAGCAAACAATGTTTGAATAGATGAACCTGGCAGGGGTGTCCCATTTCCCCTTTGTTAAATGCTTTGTATTTAGAGCCATTAGCAAAGACAATAAGGTACTTTCAAATTCAGGGAAATAAGCTTTATTTGCTGAGTATATTATTTTGCACTTGATAAATCCAGAAAAATGACATTTCAGTGCTGTGGTATACTTTGAGAAGTTTCAGATCTGTTTGAATATAAAATAAATTAACATAAAACAGAAGTTATAGCCATAAACTTTGTACCCACACACATGAACTGGTTCAGCAATACCCATACTTACAGGGACACAACACGAAGCATTTAGGTTTATGGATTCCCTTATGGCAGCTAAGAATTTGTGAGAAGAAACTAAACAAAAGATAATACATTTGAAGGGATACTTTGGAGATGTGCAGTTAAAGCTCATATACAACTCAAGCAAAAGACTACCAAGCAATATGGAAAGGGACAATAAAATGGTGAGGAAGTTTGAGAAATGGAGAGATTTGGATGCAGGTCCTTAAGGAAAATAATAACCATACAGAACATTATATAACTAGTAGAAAGCATTCTATAAACTAAGCCAACAGGAAAGGAGAAAGATTTTACAAAAAGGGTTGATTTCAAGTAGGGGCATAGTGAACAAGCAAGAGGGGATGGAATTTACTGGAAGAAATTAGCAAATTAACCATAGTACTGGCAGCAAATAACTAAGAAGTGAAATGTGAGTGAGTGTGGTGAAGCTAAGATGTTTTGACTAAAGATTAGAAACCGCTTCCCCTACCAGGGATTAATAATAGAATATGGGCAAAGAGAAAGAGGGGTGCTAATTAAAAGACCAGCTCTAGTAGAGTTCCTAGTTTAGACTAGAATAGATGATACTCAAATAGGAATAGTTAGTAGGGCATATATGACACTGAATGATCATTATAAGTCAATCAGAGGTGTTTAGAAAAGATTGTGAAATGAAATGGAAAGGCGACTCACAAAAAATAATGGAGAACATATGCAGAGCTCCCAAGCAAGCAATAAAGTCCAGAAGGTTTACTATTTTTGCATGGAAGTATTTGCACTAGTATTTTATGCCCTAAGCAGACTTCAGAGGAAAAAAAAAGTTGTGTCATGGGAAAGAGAGGGGTAGCCGAGGACATGTTTTGGGGAAACAAATGGCTGTAACTACAGAAATTACTCTATTCAGCAGGTATACAAGATAAGAATGGTCTACACATAATGCTACTGGCCACCAAACAAGCAATTACATAAAAATGGAATTCAAAATCTAAATCAGCTAATATTAAGGTATTGAATGTTATAGAAGGTATAAAATGGAGATGGAATCTGGGAAGGAACAAAATACATAGAAATAAATGAAATTAGTGGGAACAATAAATGCAAAATAATGTTCAGAAGGAGATGTGAGGTTTAAGAGAAAGCAGGAAATTTATGTAGTGTTGGAGAGAATAAAAATTGCTAAAAAGAAAACCCATGTACGCTGCATGACAATAATAGTGGACAATGTTAAAGTAGTTTGGTTGCTTTTCTATTAATTAAAAACGTAGTCTGCACAGGTATACTGCAGTTCGAAACTCTATTAAATATCACCAAAATACATAAACTGAGTGCTTTTGTCCACTACACGGACACACCCCATTTAAAAATGTTAGCTAAACACCACCCCCCCAAGGGTCTTACTAGATAATGAAAACAACAAAACACCACAGCACAGTACCAGGAACCACACTTTATTCCACAATGTTAGCGCTTTCGTCAACAAGACTTCTTCAGACACGCACAAAATTTAAAACACTTCTTTAAAATACTCTCTGCAAGTCATATGAACACTATCACATGACAAAAATCTTTTGTTTAAAAAAACACACAAGTCAATAAATAAGATTAAATTCATCTATTGTATGTTTTCCTTTTTAAAACACTACTAATGCTGATGATATCATTAAGACCAGGTGGTACTGTGGCATTTAACAGAATTGCCACCATAACTCACGTTCCTCTAATAAAATTGACCAGGCACCACCCCTCGGGAGATGTTCAACTTGCTCCACAACACAAAATTAAAAACTATGCCCATTGCGGGAAGAAATGTGTCTCCATAAAGCATTAGAGGCCTTAGATTTCCTGATGTCATTTACATGTTCATAAATACGTTGCCTCAACGTCCTTTCCGTCTTCCCCACATAAAACGCCAGGCACAGTTTACATACAGCCATGTACACTACTCCCTTCACTTGGGAATTAGAATTACCTCTAACCTCGATCCTAATGTTGTTGAGAACACACTCCTTGGTTTCTAAAATACAATGACATGAGGAACATGATCCACATATTGACATTTTTCCTTGCTTGGAACGTGGTAGGCCCCCATCCCATCAAACAAATGGAAAAAGGAAAGCATACAATAGATGAATTTAATCTTATTTTATTGAATTGTGTTTGTGTGCGTTTTTTATACAAAGTATTTTTGTCATGTGATGGTGTTCACATGACTTCAGAGAGTATTTTAAGAAGTGTTTTAAATTTTCTGTGTGTCTGAAGAAGTCCTGCTGACGAAAGCACTAACATTGTGGAATAAAGTGTGGTTCCTGGTACTGTGCTGTGGTGTTTTGTTGTTTTCAGTTTTAACAGTGGTTCTGCATGTTTACAATCTTACTGGATAATCACTTAATTACAGTTACATAATCAATGAGTAAAAAAAATAATAAACATTTTCTGACATCATCTCTCCTGACAACCAAACTAAGCTCCTTGGAGTACTTATAGATATTGACCTCAAATTTGATGCACACATTGACCATACGATTAAGTCTGTCAACAAAAAAATAGGATCCTTCTATAAGGCCAAACCTTTCTTTACCCCTTATGCTAGGTGTGCTATTGCCCAAATCTTCTCTCCACTCTCCTTTGTGCCTCACCAGCATTTCCAAACCCTCTAAAGCTAACTTCAGCAAACTATTTTGCTGTTACTACCATATATAGCTAGATTCTCCACAGGTATAGGACGCACCACTGCAAAAACCTAACTGAACTTGACTGGCTGGAATTTCCTTTCCTACTAAAGCTTAACCAGCTCATAGTAGCTCACAAAATACTTAATCATCCAGACAAAACCCCACACCTTAAGAGTATTGTTAGCCCACATAATGCTAACAGTCCACTTCGTTCGTCCAACAAGCTATCAGTCCAAACCCTAAAATCCAATACAGCAGGTGATTCCATGTTTGCTAACTCAATGGGTAAAACTTGGAACCTTCTTCCTACTAACCTTACCCAAGAACCATCTCTTCCCCTATTTAAAAAAGGCCTCAAAAAATACTTAAGGGCTAACTGGCTCTGTCCATGTCTAAACCCTTACTAACTCAATTCAACATTATTTGTCTTTTCTTAGCTAGTAGACTATCAACAAGCAGATACTCCACTCATCTGATGTGTTATACCATAATGTACAGTCATGCCTGCTGAGTTTAACATTTCTCTATACTGTTGTTTCCCTAATATGCTCTAAATTTGTGCAATCATTATATTTCTTTTTTTCACTTTAACATTTAGCATATGTGTATGTGTTCCTACTGTGGTGAACTGACATATTGTATCTATATCATTTGCTCTCTTGGAATATTATTGTACTATTACTATTTTTTTTTTATATTATTATTGTGGAGCTTTACTCCCCGGGCCTACGCTGAAAATGGACATGTATCCAGTCTGACTATGCCGGTCAACAAATGTAAACTAAAAAAATTTCCTCCACATACTTCACTATAATAAAATACTATATAAATATATATATATATATATATATATATATATATATACACGTTTATATATATATATATATATATATATATATACATACATATACACACATTTATATATATAAAAGTATGTGTATAAATATATATGTATACTTACATACACTCTGCCTGCAGAAACTTCAGCTGATAAATTTGTATCCATTTTTCTTCTGGCACTTTGATAATCTGCCCATGACTTCTGAAGATGAGTCTCTGTCCAGAACAGTGGCAGCTGCACCTCATCTTAATAACAGAAGACACCCTTCCCCCGAAAACACTTGTGCTACACATCTTCTGATGTAAAAAGTATTTTTACTAAAAAAAAAAAAAAAAAAAAAATGGCTGCACCCAGAAACCTTTATTAACTTTGCCACAGTAAAACTGACCGTGAATATTACAGCCTTTTGGTTGCAATTGTTGGCCAAAAGCAGAATTATTGCTGCCCTTTCTCAGGGACACCACTAGCTTTATGAAGATCTTGAAATTACAGTTAAATGAGATCCTAAATGAAAACCACAATAGAACTCTACAAATGTATTAGAAAAGAATTCCAAATTTGGGTACCTGTAAGTGATACTAATGGACAATCTCTGCTCAAAGTTATGAAAAAAAGTACAGAAGATGGTATATGCAACCTATCCCTTTTATATACAGTATATCTTACTGAGGTTTATGGCATGGGAGAGGCTGGCATAGCACTTGAGAGGTGCAAAAGCTTTGGAAATAAGGTTGAAAGATTGTATGTTTGCCTGTGGTGTAACGTCCCAACATATTACTTAAAATACTGCAGAATGATACTTACAATGGATATCATCAGTTGTCAAATGTTTAAAAATAACAATCATAAGGAGGAACTGCTTCTCAAGTTTTGAAGTAATAAAGGGCTCTGACACAGGCAGTGACCACTGAACGACAACTTCTTAAATTCTTGATGGACTCACTGCTGCCTTTATTTATACAGTTCTGTTCTTTACAAGCCAGCACCATTAGAGTACTAGTAGTGACAAGTCAGCACAGCTCACTACAGTACAGACATAATGGTAGAGCCTAGGAAAAGAACAGAGGTAATGTCTTTACTGGACACTCATAACAGCCTTCTTTCTCACAGTAATGGTGCCCAACTGTTTAACAGTTCTGCAACAAACCACAATTTGAACGAAAGTTATTCTGAACCATTGGTTCTGCTCCTTAGAATTAGCTCCTCACCTATTCAGGCAAAACAGAATCTCTTGCATTCAGTCTGGCACTAGAAAAGTCACTGGATAAAGTTGCAAAATGCAGTTGTTTTAAAGTAATTATCTACACTGGGCTAGCATATGCCATTAGACATGCATCATCTCCTGCCAGGTATCATTTCTGTACTCAGAGTTTGCTCAAAATACATTTCTGTGTATACTGTCTGCATATGCAGCTGTACATTAAAATACAGACTGCATACCACCTGCACTGCTACTTTCAGCTCAGGCAAAATCCATTAGGAACATACTTACCAGGATGATCACTGCATAAAAAGATGACTTAGGAGTGATTCTTATTTATAAATTAGACCATTCAAATACCTGGCAGAAAACAAATGCTGCTGTATTACATGGGGTCTCTCCATCCACAGGTGAGTGAGATTCACAGCCCAATTCATGGTCTGAATGCAGCTGAAATAGTAAATCCAGTTATAGAATCACTGACAGACTTTCTTTTTGAAATAGTACAAAGACATACCAACAAGATGAGATCAGCTGTCAATCTTATGGTCCCAAATGACGTTATTGAAAACTTTACTCTTCTGAAGACAGAAGGAACACAGATGGCATAAATGAAGCATATTAAAGGAGAAGGAAGTGGACAGAGAAGCTTATGTCCATGTAAAAGCATTTTTCTATTTTCACCCATGCCTATTGTTTCCATGTAGTAGTCAAAGATACAAAATAGAAAGATGCAATAATAGATCAGAAGATTAAATTGTTGAATCCATACAATGTGGTACTCATGGTAAAATAGGTAAATTCATTCAAATACTTCCTGATAAGTGAGCTGGGAATGGCAGAATCACCTGTTACCTATTTAACCTGTCCAGATTAGCACTTCATCAAAGTAGACAACTGTCTATGCTTGAATGGCATCTTACTCACCTACTCCACAAGTGGGCCAGTGCATGCATCCCTACCCTGCTAACTTTATACACGTACTGCAAAGAAGAGGCCAAGTTTGTGGACATACTGTTAACTGCACATACCAAGCATGTATATCACCAAGACATTACTGTGCTCTTGTAGTGCAGCTTAAGGGCCATGATGGTGCAGCGGTTAGTGTTGCCACCTCACAGCAAGAGGTTCTCCTGTTCGATTCTCGGCTGGAGCACCTTCTGTGTGGAGTCGGCATGTCCTCCCCACAGTCAAGTGATGTTAAAAGACATTCAAGGTTGGTGTGTGCTTGAAAGGGTACGCCTTCTTTGAAGGTTCGGCGTCGGGCTGGCAACTTGGCACCATAAAAATCCACTGCCAATCATTAGCAGACCGGAGTTCCGCTGTGGCAACCCCTAACCAGGAAAAGCCAAAAGACCAGAATATAGTGCAGTTTATTACTGATGCTGACTTACTGTCTGAAAACACAGTAGTCTCACACATTTATGCAACTCAGAATTGTGTATGTGTGTTGCTTTTGTACAAGAGACTGGAAATTGATCAATTGGCCACACACAATCCAATTATCGTGTTGCTTTACCACACAAAGTTCTACAACAGCAATGCCTGTACACTTTATGTACACATCACAATGAAAGAAATCATCCACAGGCTCAGAACCTCAGCTCTAAACCACACCAACCAAGGCCATCTAAGCTACTATTACATATAGTCTGTGACAGGTGTGTGTACTAGTAACATGGCACGTGTAAAATTCTCTGACAAAAATACCATACTCACATTAATATGTACAAAATACTATCATGCTCAACTTTATAACCTGATAAAGATGTAGTGTTATAGATATGGAAAGGAAAACAAACAAAATACAATTAGGCATTAACAAAAAGCATTTTAATAAAAACTTTTTTTCACACATCTTAATGGTAATTTTTTCATGCTTTCAGAAAATTACTGCAACACTCTCTGCTTTCCCAGAAATAGTAGTTACAAATGTCAGCTACAAGGATTTGTAACCAAATAGCATTCTTGACTGGACTTCACAGTTGTTTCTCTCTGTTCCAACTCTCATTAAATCTCAGTTTTCTTTTTAGAGTGCAGCATTATAAAAATCCATTGACTGGTATTTCAATCTCTAAATGTCAATTATTGCATTTTTTATCAGTTACATAATCATGAAATTAATATTTTTTCACAGATGTTATCATCTGCTCTTTAAAAATGGAAAATGTCAACATCCTGAAACTAAATGATATATTAAAATAAAACATGCACATAAAGTCCACATCAGCTCGTCTTCGCTTACCCTTTTTGTAAAATTTATGACTACACACTGAGATCTTACAGTACCATACACAATTGTTTCTTTACTATAAAAAACAGGAATGTATTAAAGTTTCACCCTCCCAACACCTTACTTTCCTGAAACTCAGACCATTATATACTTTGTGTTTATTGTGTCCAAAAAAGAAATTTTTTTCAGTCAGAAGATGAAGTAAGGCATACTTTGGTGTAGAACACGTTTGAGATAAATTCCTCAATATGCCATGTGAGCCTGCCAAAGACAATGACATTTAACTGTTGATATTTACAGTTCAATGCAGTAGAATAGCTCAACATTGACAGGTAACCTGCTTTATGTAATGGCATCCTGTTTCCTCATTTTCTTTCTACCAAGTCTAACATTTCCATTAACAGAAATAATATATTTCCAAATATATAAAATCTTTTTTCTTTTATTTTTTTCTCCACAAAACTTTATACATGTTGTGCAAAGTTACTCTGCTCAATGCAACACTTTTGTATGAAAAGCCACTTCCTGTCAGTATGTTTGAATGAGTAAATTGTACAATTTCAAGAAATAGCAACTTCCAAATGTTCAAATGATCTAAGGACAGAACAACTTTTGGTAAAATCCAGAAAGATCTTTTGCTTACCCTTCATATTAAAGTATTTCTATTTAGTCTCAGTTGAGTTAAAATACATTCTGTCACTAAAAATTTTAAGGGTCGTAATCCTTGGCATAAGTAGCAAGAATACGGTCTTGCAACAGCGGCTTGTTGCCTGGTGCTGGCATTGACAATCTGCATAAAAAACTGATGAGGCTCTCTCAACAGCATGTTTTTTAGTTTTCCACTTTACAGGCAAGTCAGTTTGCACGAAGGATAATCCCATTCTAGATGGCTTTCCCAATAAGATCATCCGGTACAACCACCCCCAGTTTAACTCAATGGCAGCAGTCCTACACCTTTTAAGTTACTTGATCCACACTAGAAGATAAGCACGCCAATAAAGGTTTATTCAGACTTTCATGCTACATACCACCACAAACATTTCAATCTCTCATCCATTCAGCTTTCAAGCAGCTGGGTCTTTTATGGTACCATTGCCATCTTAACAGCATTTCTGTGCCTGTTCTGCAGGATGGGCTGAGTGCAAAACCTGGTGACACATTTCTAAGGTGCCTGACCTGGTTGGACCAGTGCATGTTCAATCAGTGAACTAAGTTAATCCCAATGAGAACTACAATCACAAAAAAAACAAGCAAAAGGAAAAAAAAGCAAGTTAGGATGTGGGCATGGAAAGAAGGCAGTGACATGCCTAGCTGTTGATGCCCTGACTTGCCTCCTTCTTACTGTTTACGTATGAGCACACTTTACCAGTGTGAAAAAAACTTCTGGAAGCTCCATCCCAGGCATTTTTTGTGCATACAGAAACAGAAGAGCTCATGATGGCAGTCGAAGACTGCAAGGAGCACATACTCTGCCCATTTATTGGGTGAATTACAAGTCCTGGGTTACTGAACAGCTTATTCTACCTTCTTTAGGATGCCTGAGCACCTATCTCATATTGTTTTGAACAAAGTTACCATTCTTACCTCTACTGTTTCTTCAGACAGACTGTTACAGCCACCTCACCCTTTCCATAGAATAATTCATTGCATTCCTTTCTCAGCTTATCTTGCACCCTCAAAACATGTTTTCTTGTGTTCGCACTCCTTTATTTTTTTGATAGATTGTGTTCAGTTGTACTATGCTGATTTGTTTTGAGTATTTAAAACTTAATCTCATGCACCCCAACCCTCTGTATTCTTTCCTCAACATCATATTCCACAATACATTTACGAGACCGTTCTGGTTACTGGGGGAAGTGCTGAGGTAACTGACAAGGGTTTCAAGGATCTCAGTCAAACAAACAGGAATCCTGTAATACAGTACACAGCAGTATTACTCTATGTAACTTTAATCAGTGCACAGCATCCTGCAGTTACAAAATATAAAGCAGGGATGCAGGTCGATAAGTTATTTTAAAACATTTGAGATCTATATTTCAATTTACTACACTTTGCAATTTTAGGAAAAGGAGAAAAACTATGACTGAAGGGACTGAAAAACTGGGACAATCAGAGCACTGTTTTAGAAGTGCTAAACAGCATATGATGACAATTACATGGGATGTTTAAAAATCCATGACAATTAAATGTAACACACTGTTGTACTGTGACACTGCAACTACTCTCCAATAAACAAATAATACAGTACAAGGTGCTTCACAAAATCAGACTGTCAAACAGAGTACTCTACAAAAAACATTTCATCATGTCAAGTGACACAATATGCACAAGATAAATGCATAACTATTTGTTTATACATCAAATAAAACACAAGCAGGAAAAAATATGTTTTTACCAAAATATATTACAACAGAAATGTTACTTCAATTTATGTTCCACCAAAATATAAACATTTAAAACATTAACTGTTACGCGTCTCCTCTAGTCAGATGTTCCTTCATCTCTGGTCTTTGAATTTTAAACACTTCAGTTAATTTGGATGGAAACATAAGCACCATGACTTCTTTTTTCTTGTGTTATAAATTAAACAAGAGGTTGAAATAGCCTACAATTGTAAAACCAAGTTGTGCACCCAAGATGACAACTAAAATTTACATTTAGGGTATTTAAAAATACATACAAAATATTTAAAATGCATGGACCAGTTTTATTCTGGTGTTAGTATATCAGTTAGGTCACCTTGAGTTTTTTTTTTTCTGCTGGTGTGTTTATTTCTGTATTTTATTCACAGGTATAAAATGCTGGTTAAGACACCACTACATTAGTGTTTTACATCATCTAAATGATTTCATAGGTTGAGAAGTAAACTCCCCTTTATACCAGCACAGAAATGGTAATGCCAGCACCAACCCACACAAACTGAGTACTTATTTCTTTACACTGTCTATTTTAGTTATGTGATCACTTTTGGAAAAATTGCATGCCTATGTACATTCCTTTTGCTCAAAATAACCTACACGAAACCAAAGTAATCTGGGCTGGAAGGAAGGAAATGTGATCAGCTTGCAAATCTAATCAACACAGATGCTCTTTCCACTACATTTACCATGCTTGGTCACCTCAGAAGTCCACAATAAAGATGATTAGCAGTAATTGTATATTACAATCTCAGTGAAAAATGTGGCGTGTTAAAAAAGGCAACCAACAGTATGGAATGCCTAACATTTACAAACATGGATAATGCAAAGCAAAACTACAACTTCAAGTTAGTTGGGCAAGACTCACTCTGTCCAGAGTTTGTTGACATATATTTTACATTCACTTGCTGCCAGCAGCAGTGGTACTGCTACATCCACTTGTTGTTCAGTCAGGTTGGAGATTAATCAGTGCTGCAGCATTATTAAACAGCTGAAACACGAGTCACAAAAGTGGGTAATGACTTGGCAGGTGAAAACTGTTGATGGGATGAGTAGTAACAGAAATGCAACAAAGGGAGTGCTCCCACTGGTGTGACTTCTGCCGCTTCTGGGAACAGTGGGATGTCAGGCTACAACAGAATGAAATACAGTAACTGAAGAGGAGTTAAGAGGCAGGCAGAGGGAGGTACAGATGGGGACAGAAGAAAGATGGGCAGCAAACTAATGAAAGTATGAGTAGCACAGGCAAGGTACACTCACTCTGCAACTATGGACACAGGTTTATGAAGACAGGTGGTAAGGACTACAAAACAAAAAGCAACAGGACAAAACTTCCTTGTTCAGATTCTCAGGCAAAGATAAAAGGAAGCCACTGTACTTAAATGTATAAACACTTCATTGGGAAAGAAAGAAAGCGAAGAGCGGCATTTTCATTATTTTGTTATGAGTGGAAAGGTGCGAGCTCTCTGTGTAGATCGGAAGTTCTACCAACTGCACTGGACAGCTGGGTTCTACTAGTTCAGCAACAGTTTTCAAGAGAAGAATGAAGACTTAAGAGCTGCAGTAGACTATACTACCAAATGTTAAGACTCGCCTACCAGCCTTGTTTACTTCTTAGGGATTATGCGGAGACCATAAACCTCTGAAGAGTCATGAATTAAAGGACATAAAGCTTCTCATTTATGATTCTATGTATGCATTAGGATAAGATGCAAAAAACTATGAACTGCCAGTACCTGATGTGTGACTGGATGATGGATGTCCAAGATCTCCTTCACCAAATGCACTTACTTTCATGCCCATCCTGAGAAGAGCGGCTGTTAACAGTCATGGGATTGATAATGTGAACCAGGGTAAGGAAATTAACTTATACAGGAGAAGCAACAAACTGGAGGTGATAGGACTGTTTACCACCTCAAAAAATACATACCAAGGACAATGTCCAGGCTGCAGAAGGTGAGATCAAAGAATAAGGAATAACACAAAGCTTGGCAAATCCTGTTCAGCTAAGTACTGATACATACACAGTCAGTGTGTTTATACTACAGGATTTGCCCACAACTAAGTAACACATCCAAAGCATGTCAGTCTATGTTTATGATGGGTTGCAAAAGCACAGCTGATATTGTACACATATTTTAGATGCTACACCATTAAAATATAGATGAGATGGATAATTACTATAAACAGTGCGAAATGCAATCCAGCACTGCTGTTTGAGGAATCCATAGTTTCCTCTTTTTCCTTGCCAACACTAACTTCAGAGTAAGAACAGGACTCACCTGGTAAGCCTACTATTTTGTAAACCTAATGCACTGTGTGCACTAAAGTCTATAAAAAATAAACAAGTTAGTGCATCTTTAAACAAGTTATTTCAAAATTCGGACTAATCAGTCCCATTATCACAGATATACTGAACAGCTGCTCTCAAGCCACTTATCTGTCTGGTCTTTCCAGTCAAACATCTGAACAGTTACAAAATATGTAATACTGACTCACTTTACATATTCAGGACAATTTCTCTCAGGCTAACGAGTAATGTTCAGGTACTTGCAATGAAACATCATGTTGTGGAGGGAGCTAAAGATAAAAATTCACACGAAAATCACCCATCTGCTGAAATAGATTTCAGACAAATAAAAGGGCAGATCAACAAACATATTCTTACCATATTAGCTGATCGGTGAGGGGGCCCTCATTAATGGGGCATCCAACTGGCTTCAAGCCCTCCCCACGCAAAATCTTCCATTTTCTCAGAAGTTTTTGAGATGAACGTGAGGACTTAAAGAGCCGCAGCAGACATTTTGGGTGCAAACATTTGGAGCCCATGCACCTTGTGACATGACATGCTGCCCTTATAAACACACAGCTCCCAAGCCTACCAGCTTCATCTCCAACTAGTAGCAAACACAGTTTTTGCAAATCAAGACAGCAATGAAGTTTCATAACCTATACGGCTAATACATTATATACAAGCACATTCTTTCTCAAAATATAGGCAATGGCTGTCCAAGCACAGGGGATAGCAGAAGGGTACTACTGACCCATTAAGAAGGGTTTCCCTAGGAGCTTTTACACCCAACATAAGTGACACTTTTTGATGGATCATATGCCTGAGTTGAAGCCTGAACAGTAAATTAACAATGTAAAAACAGCCCAAGGACAAAAGTTCAGAGGAGACCGTCTTTGATGACTGGTGAGGGTATGCAATGAAAAACAAGTGGCCAATGCACAAAGGCATTTGACCACATCATTTTACAATGGATAGTAGCTACGCAATGGCAAAAGATGACATAGCTTGTAATTTACTAGGAAAAGTTTTTTTGGCAACAGTGAGCTGCTTCCCTCCCTGCAGTGAAGAAAATTAACAGCTGTTCAGTCTTCCTAAATTCACACCCCCTTCAGGTAAATTGGAACTGGTATGCACACCAAGTGTGAAAACAGCTTTATTTAACCTAGCTTCTGCCAGGCAGGAACAAAAATCAGGGAAGATGAATGGTCTGCTAAAGGAAGAATTCAGAAATAATTTTTAGAGGAAAAGTGTACTAGACTTAAGGAACATATGCTGATCAAGTTCCTCAGACAAGGGACTGCACCTTTAAGATCCTGTAAACATAGATAATGGTCACTAGAAAACAAACAAAAATGCTTCCTAAGAAATGGACTTAAACATTCTTACCAGAAAGCTCAAATGGAAGACGGGCAAAAACTGTTGACCACTGATAAAAGTCCACAAATCCACAGAGGAGAAGGGTCTACAAAGGAGGTGAGGTATGTAGTACTCATTTAAGGAATTTATAAGAAGCCGGTCCTAAGTTACCGGAAAATCCTGTTCTCCAAAATGACGCCATCAGAAAAAAGCTGATACGTGTCCCCTGGGCATGAGAATGAGAGAGCCTAAAATCATATAAATGCCTGAGATATGCAAGAATTAATTGAAAGATGATCAGTCAAGAGGGTGCAAGGTGGTGCTTCATCCAAATGGAGAGCTACCTCCATTTGGAGAGACAGATCTGCAGAGCAGAAGACTTTCTGGCAGTCTCAATCAATTGTGAAACATCTGCAGATACATTTAGGAAAACCAAAGGCTCTACATCAGGAGGCAGGCCTAAAGGAGGAGCCAAATGTGGGCACCAAATGTAGAGGACCATCCATGGTTAGAAATGTCTAGGACCAGAAGACACTTTTCCATGCCAGCAGAGACTTGATGGCTTGAAACAGCACCCTTCCTAATTACAAGAGTGCGGAGAACTGGCTCTAGCCTTCTTCAGTGAACCTTTGTGATAAGATTTGGGGTTAGATGAAATGTCAGAAGCTATACATGAATCACAGATGCCAATGGAAGGATACTGCATACACCTTCATCTCCCCCTTGCTGTAGTAAGCTTATCAGGAGGAGGACCACATTCTCATAATAGTAAAATAAAAAGACTTGTCTCCAGAAGGTTCCACTTTTAGAAGACTTGGATGAGACCTAGTCTTGTAGCTACAACTCCCAGAGAAGACAGCAGCAGAAGCCCAGAGTGCACCAGCTCATTCATTTCCAATGGGACATGAACTTCTCCATGCACAGTCCATCTTCCAGATAAGCAGTCAGCACAGACATCTGATCACATCACTCCTTGTTTGTTCAGATGTAACACAAAGTACTGCTGGGCAAAATAAGGGCAGGTCCCAGAAACTGCTTTGTTGACAAGGCCTTCAGGACTAAGAAGACTGCCCCTCCCACTTCTGAGGGACTCTGCCAGATAGCTCCACTACCTGCACCCAAGTGACCCATTCATTCTGTAAGGGTGTGAGCCAGGCATGCCTGGGTGAAGTGACAGCCCTATGTCTAATTTGTCCCTGCTGGGAAATCCTACTGACCCATCCATTCTCCCAGTGCTGAAAGTAAGGTGGGTAGGGTAGAGCGATCAACTAGCCAGTCCTTTAGATGATGCCTACCCTTGTTAGAGTAGTTGAAACAGATGCTTCTATTTACACATCTTCTATTCCCTGACTCAGCAGGTAAGTCCCTGCCCAGCACAGCATCAGCTGAAGCATGTAAAACAGGTATGTTCACAAGCTTAGCAGCTTCTCTCTCCTCAAGGATAAGCAAGCTGGGCACAAAACACTCAAATGTATTCTCCCTGACCTGGTCTCTCAGACAATATGCTGCTAATCAAACATGAGTTGTCTAGGCTATAGCCCGGACTTTATCCCCCTATCCCACAGGGCTAGAGTAAAAAAGAAGGCTTATGTTTCGGCTGAGTAATGTGGCACCTTGACTTCAGGGAAGGATCATGATTCTTGAACCAAAGTTGTTCGGATCTAGAATGAGAACAAATCCTTCCATCCCTGTTGGTACCAGTCAGGGACAGACAAAATTTTCCAACCTGTTTTGAGGCAGGAACAGGTTCGGTGTCCCCTTTCAACAGCACAGTCTGGGCCTGTCATAAAAGCTTCACTGAGTAAGCTTGGTCTTTTAGCATATCTGTTTTGAGGGAAAGCTCAAAAACTGGCCTAAGGTGCTCATGAATAGCCCCTACTAATCCATAGTGATAACTCTCAAAGCTGGTGTGGAGAACTATCACACCCATGACAGCCCCAAATTAGAGTCAGGACTGCTGCCATAAGGCCAGTGCAGTCACCTTACAGGGAAACTTTGCTTGCTCAGGAGGAAACAAAACCACATTCTACTTCACCAAATTCCTCTTCTGGAGTTGGCTGAACTTAGAAGAGGAAGAAAAAGGAGGGGCAGGATGGACTGTAAAGGTTCTTCCCAGATGAGGGTCTGTTTTCTCTTTAAAAGCTCCTCTACCAGGTCTTAAAACAGCCTAGTCACACAGCACTCCACCTCGTTGAAGGGGCATCCAAAATGTTGTTTCTGAGATCGGAGGGTCTTAGTCATGCCATATTATGCAGGTACATATCAGAACCTGTGGCCTAGCCTCCATCGCAGTAAAAGGAGCCTCATCTAATGAATCAACAAAAAGAGCATAAATCAGATCATCTATGATCCTATGATTGAGAGACCTGCAAGTTTTTCTTGGGCTTTGTCCATTATGGAGGCCTGGAATTTTGATAGGCGAGATAAGCAGTTGAAGACCAGAACCCCAACCAGAGGAGTAAAACTCTTATCCAAAGGGTTGCTCCATTTCTGGCAGCAGGCAGGCAATGTGCATCTGTGACCCAAGCTGAATCAATGAGATTATATAACGAGTTAGTCCAAGATCCTTAGTGGGTGGGTCACTCCACTCTCCAGGAGCTTAAAAGAATGAGTTACCTTCTTGGGGGCCATACTATTAGCCAGTATGCTTCCTGGCTACCAGAACAGCAACCTTGATAACCAGATTTTTGGGTGAGGTGGCTTCAGACTATTCCGCCTTCTTTCTCAGATAAACATTTAGACATTCCTGTAGCATGGTATGGTGGAGCAAGGCATGACTATATTGTATATTAAAAGAATCAAAGGTCTCTACAATGGACAGCTCATCGGGGGGGGGGGCAGCAAGGGGGAGATAAATGCCTGTGTTAGTCTCAAAGAAAGCAGCCTTTGGATTTTCAGTCTTCTAAGAAAAGTCCAAGAGGGTTCCTGGTGTGAACCAGAGTACAGGTTTACAAAACAGTGAACATGTGCCAGTCAAGGTTCAGATACAAGGAGGAGGGAACTGTTACATGAGGAACACAGGCTTGCAGCAGGCCTGCATCTATCATTAGGTCATACTACCCAAGGGTGCGAGCAAGCATGCACAACTGAAACTCCCATTAAATAGCAACCAATTACTTGATGGCTAGACCTTGAGCCACAAACCTTGATGCAGGGTGACTCAGTGGCACCCATAACTCTGGCTGAAAGATCTTGCTGGGCTATGGAGAATCTCAAGGAGGGAGCAGCAGGGTGACTCAAGGGAAAACTCATTAGGATTAACCTGGTCTCCCAGAGATTGGAAGCGCTTGGAACCTAAAAAGTACATGCCTCAGGAGAAAAGCTGAGGTTGTACCTCCTCTGGGCCACTCCTGGACCCTTGCTGCCCACTAAGATGCAGCACCAGCACAGGCTTGTCTCTTCACTTGTCGAGGATGGGTGCAGTACCTGGTGGGACCCAGATGGTCATTTAGCAAAAGAATTATGTTCAGGAAGGCCACGTTTTTATGAAAGCTAGAGGATGCACACAGACCTCTCTCTCTGATCCTCACAGAAGCAGCTTTCAACTGCCTCCAGCCTACTGGAGGTATGGTATACCACAGCCTTCCCTCTTTGGAGTCTGCATGTGGCAAAGTTGAAATACTGGCATTTAAGTCACTGTTCTGTGTTGTGCTCCTCTCCAAGAAAGTAAAAGCAAAGTTGCTATATATTTTGGCTATTAAACTTGAAGGCTACACAGATTCTTAATGGATTTGTATTGAAGTATTAATGTTTGAACTTTTTACTGATAGCCATCAGAATGAACAGCTGAAAGTACAGTTGTGTACACTTACCATAAATGTAAATGTTAGAGTGTATTCACTGTTGCAGTCATCACACTTGGGTTATCTGCCTGCAGGTAGCAATCAGTTGGCCCGAATACCAGAGCCTTGGTATTTCTGCATCGGATGCTGTCACTTCTTCCATGATGTCAGGTCATCAGGGGTATAAAACAGGCAGCCGACACGCCATTACAACAGATTTTCTTGCCCCAAATGTCAGGAGACCCCAAATATGGAGCCACTATATGGTGGGGAACACCACCAGTAAAAAGTAAATACTAATGCCATTAGGAATAGTCACAGAGGGGAGAGGTGGATAGATAAAGCTTGGGGGCTGGAGGGAGGGAAACCAGGACTGCAACAGTGAATACACTTGAACATCTACAGTTATGCTAAGTGTACACAACTGTACTATGTTCGTGTTTCACTGTTGCAGTCATCACACTTGGGTTGATTCCCAAAACTGAGGAAGGGTGGAGGCAGTCAAGAAGCGTTAGGGCTGACTAGTATGCCTTGCAAGACTGCTGTAGCAAATCCAGCCCTAGATTTGGAAAAGATTGGTAAGTGGTAATGCTTGGTGAAGGTGTGTACAGAACTCCAGGTTGCAGCTTCCAGAATGTCCCTGCTAGGGACTCCCCTGAGAAATGCTGTAGAGGTAGAAGTAGTCCTAGTGGAATGTGCTCTGACCCCCTGAGGGGTTGGTTTTCCATGGTGCTTGTAGCAGAAATGGATGCAGTGTGCTATCCATTTGGAAAGGATTTTATTTTGAAATGGCCTTACCCTCTACCCCTGTAGCAAAGCTGACTAGCAGCTGGTCAGATTTTCTGAAAGGCTTAGTCCTATCAAGGTAGAACCTGAACTGTCTGTGCATGTCCAGAGAGTGCAGGATCCTTTACCCTTTACTTTGAGGGTTAGAGAAGAAGGCTGGTAAATGGACTGGTTTAGAGCCACACTGGACATCACCTTAGGCATAAAGGATGGGTTAGTCCTGAGGGAAACCCTGTCAGCATGGAAAATAATGAAGGGTTTCACAGCCATAAGTGCCTGCAACTCAGACACTCTTCTAGCTGAAGTTATGGCTAAAAGCAAGGCTGTTTTCCAAGAGAGGAATTTTAACTCTGCTGAAGCAGCAGGTTCAAAAGGGGTAGCATGAGCTTTTCCAGTACAAAGTTACAGTCCCAGGCAGGGGTGGGTGCTCTCCTTGGGGGCCTTAAATTGTTAGGTCCTCTCAGGAACTGTTTGACGAGAGGGTGACAAAATAGAGGTGGCTCAGTATTATAATGAGCCGAGATGGCAGAGGCATGAATCTTAATGGAGTAGAAGGACAGGCCTCTGCGGAGTAACTCTGCTAGGTAATCCAGGATTAGAGGTAAGGAGGGCACAGCTGTGACCTTTCCTTTAGAATGAGTCCAGAAACAATATCTTTTCCACTTTTCAGCATAGGATTTCCTAGTATTAGGCCTTATGGCTTCAAGGATGACATCCAGCACATGTTTGCTGAGGGCTGCCGGTGGGGTATTCAGGGGATAAAGCCAGGCTGCAAGGTTTAGGGTTTGCAATTGTGGATGCAAAATCTGTCCCTCCTGCTGAGACAGCAGGGTAGGAGTCTGGTGTAGGAGCCAGGGTGGCACCATTGTCGGGCTGAGCAGGAGTGGGTACCAGTGCTGGCATAGCCAGTCCGAGGCAATCAGAATTGCCCTTGGCCTGTCTTATTTTATCTTGAGTAGTACTCTTGAGAGAAGGGGCAGAGGGGGAAAGGCATAGATTGAGAGGTTTTCCAATTGAAAGCATAGGGCATCCACCTTCCAGGCCCTGCTGTGAGGGTTCCTGGTGCAGTATTTGTTTAACTGGTGGTTCTCGGGGGAGGCAAAGAGATCCAGTTTCCACTAGTGTGGGTCTAGGAGATTTCTGCTCAAGTCTGCCAGTGAATTTTGTTTGCCTGGCAGGAAAGTACAGTTTTGTACCTACCATAAATGTAGATGTCCGATAGATATGCAACTGCAGTCATAACATATGGGTTGTCCTGCCTCAGGCAGCCCTCGGTCGGCCGAATTCCAAAGTCTGGGTCCGGCATCGGCTGGTGTCGCCTCCTCTCCGACGTCACAACGGCTGGAGTATAAAGGCATCAGCCGACGCCATCTTCTTCAGTGTTTCTTGCCCCAGATGCCAGGTGCCCTCCTAGGAAGGCTAAATTTGGTGAATGGATAAACAATTCCAGACAAGCACAACAGTAATAAACAGATACACCATAGGAGATACCCCAAGCTAAAGGGAACAGGGGGAATGGACCCAAATGAAGGAAAAGAGAGGAAGGAGGGAGGGAAAATCCGACTGCAGTTGCATATCTATCGGACATCTACATTTATGGTAGGTACAAAACTGTACTATGTCCTTCAAGAATGCAACTGCAGTCATAACATATGGGTTGAATACCATAGCCAAGCTGGGGGTGGATGGAGCTAAGAAAAAGATGGTGTAGTTAAATGCCCTGCAGGACTGCCGAAGCAATGCCTGCTCGGGATCTGGAGTATAAAGGCAGGTTGTAGTGTTTGGTAAATGTATGCACGGAGCTCCATGTAGCAGCCTCTAGAATGTCCTTTGTAGCCACTCCTCTTAGGAATGCTGTGGATGTGGCTATAGCTCTGGTGGAATGTGGCCTAATATTGGCAGGCACACTTTTTCCATGGTGAGAGTAGCAGAATCTGATGCAGTGTCCAATCCATTTTGAAATGGTTTGTTTGGAGATTGCTTTTCCTTGTATTCCAGCAGCATAGGCTACAAACAGCTGGTCAGACTTTCTGGTGGCCTTAGTTCTGTCCAAGTAGTAGCGTAGTTGCCTGTGTATGTCCAAGGTATGCAGTAGTCTTTCCCCTCTATTTTGAGGATTGGGGAAGAAGGTAGGAAGGTGCATAGCTTGATTTAGAGACACCCTGGAAATCACCTTTGGCATGAAAGAAGGATTTGTTCTTAGAGAGACTCTGTCCTGATGGAAAATGAGGAAAGGAGGTACTGCCATGAGAGCCTGTATCTCCCGAGACTCTTCTTGCTGATGTGACTGCCAATAGAAAAAACGTTTTCCATGATACAAATTGCATCTCCGAGGTTGCTGCTGGCTCAAAGGGAGGCAGAGATCATTTTTCCAGTACAAAATTGAGGTCCCATGCAGGTACAGGTTGTTTTCTGGGAGGCTTGATATTCTTTATTCCTCTCCGGAACTGTCTTAGCAAAGGATGTGAGAACACTGGTGGATCACAATTGTATCTTGCTGAGATTGCTGAGGCATGAATCTTTATGGAAGAATATGAGAGTCCAGAATGAAACATTTCTGCCAAGTATTCCAATATCTGAGGTATACTCAGTACTGTCGTATCCTGACCCCTGTTGGCAGCCCAGATGCTGAATCTCTTCCACTTGGCTGAATAGGCTTTTCTGGTGGATGGTCTGCGTGCTTCCAATAAGATGTCCTGAACTGCCTTGGAAAGATTGGAAGCGGAAGGAGTTAAAGTAACCTCCAGGCTGTCAGATGTAATGTTTTCAGGTTTTGGTGAACAGTCCTGTAGTTGTGTTGTGTTAGGAGCAGGGGCCATAGGGGCAGAGGCCATGGTTTGGTTCGAGTTATGCTCAATAGCAATGGGTACCAGTGTTGCTTTGGTCAGTCTGGAGCTATCAAAATGCCCGTTGGTTGTTCTGCTTTGATCTTCAGGATCACCTTGGTCAGCAGTGGCAGAGGGGGAAATGCATAAATTTTTAGGGAATTCCAGCTGAAGGAGAGAGCATCGTTGCCCAGGCTAGTGCATGGTGGGTCCTGGTACAGAACTTTTCCAGGTGATGATTCATGTGAGACGCAAATAGATCTATGTCCGGTCTTCCCCATGTCTTTGTTATTTGTGAGAACATGTGTGGATGCAGCACCCATTCGTGTGGATCCAAGAAATTTCTGCTCAACTTGTCTACCAGTACATTGTCCTTGCCTGGCACAAACTGGGATTGCAGGTGTATCTTCTGACTCAGTGCTTTTTCCCCAGAGTATCATTGTTAGTCTGCAGAGGGGATATGAATGAGTCCCTCCCTGCTTGTTTATATACCACATGACAGTGGTGCTGTCTGTCCTTATTAGTAAATGTCCTTGCTGCAGTGATTTTTCGAAACTCTCGATTGCATGTATCACTGCCAGCATCTCTTTTTGGTTTATGTGCAGATGTCTTTCCTTTGGTGTCCATTGACCTTGAACGCATCTGCCCTCCATGTGTGCCCCCCCATCCATGATCTGAGGCGTCTGTTGTAATTATTTGACCTGCTTGCGGTCTGTTGAAAGAAATGCCTTTGTTTAATTGACTTGCTTGAGCCCACCACAAGAATTCCTTTTGCAGACATGGAATAAGTGGGATTACGTCCTCTAGGCTTTGGCTGTGTTGTGACCATAAGCTTTTCAAATACCATTGCAGCTTTCTCATATGAAGTCTTGCCAAAGGTATCAGGAGAATGCATGATGCCTTGAACCCCAGGGCCTGCAGGAGTTTCCTTGCAGTCAGCTGGGGGAGCTGTGCTAGGCCTTTGAAGTACTTTGGTAACTGCTGTTGTTTTTCCTCTGTGAGGTAGGCCATTTGTGTTTGTGTGTCCAGTTTGGCTCCTAGAAAAATAATCTGTTGGGATGGCAGTAGCCTTGACTTTTGAATGCTGACTGTGTATCCCAAGGCCTGTAGTAACTGCATGACATAGCCCAAGTTTTTTATTAAGGTTTGTCTGTTGTCTGCTTGTATGAGGCAAGTCGTCCAGGTAGGGGTATATTTGAATTCCCTGGAGTCTGCAGTACTGATGCCAGGCATTTCGTGAACACTCTGGGCACAGTAGATAAGCCAAACGGCAATGCTGTTTGGCTTATCTACTGTCCCTGCAAGAAATCTGAGGTATCTTCTGCAGCTTTGTCTGATTGAGACATGCAGGTATGCCTCCTTGAGGTCCAGAGTGACCAGCCAAGACCCCTTGCCCAGCATGGGAAGGAGTTGCTGTAACGTTAGCATTTTGAACTTTGGCACAATGAGAAAGGTATTTAGAGTAGACAAGTCCAGTATAGGCCTCCATTTGTTTTCCTTTCTTGGAACAAGGAACAGTCTTGAATAGAATCCCTGGCCTTGTTCCTGGGGAGGTACCTTTTCTATTGCTTTTATACGTAATAGCTTTGAAACTTGAAAGAGTGCCTCTGCCCTTTGATGGTGTGTAAGGTTTGGCACGCCTTGTCTTGTAGGTAAAGTATGGAAGTGGAATCTGTAACCCTTGTCTACTAAATCCAGAATCCAACTGTCCTTGGTTAAGATATGCCAGTTTTTTGAGAATAAGGATAATTTTCCGCCCAAGGGTGCTTCTGTCTGATCCCTTGTAGGCGGTATGAAAGTCAAGTCATTGTGATTGTCCTTGTGGTGCAGCTGGACTGGCTGCAGTACTTCTTTGATTTGTAGGTTGCCATTGGCGTCCCCTGTAGGAGCCTCGGTATTGGCCTCGGCCACGCCTGTTCTTTCCCCTTTGAAACCTTTCCGAGTCTGGGAAGGACCAATTTTTTGAAGGCCAGTTTCTACTGAATCTGGGTGGCTGAACCTGGAGGAAATCCTTGACTGTCTGTACTGACTTAGCTTTTTCCTCAATGGACTTCAACACATCTTGTGCATTAGCGCCAAAAAGCTTCTGTTTTTCCAGAGGTGCATCAAGTAACTTAACTTTGACATGGTCTGGCAGTGGCTGATCTTTTAACCAAGCATGTCTATGTATCACAGCCCCAGTCATAGCTGCCCTACATGAAGCTTCCAATGCATCATAACCACACTGAAGAAAATGATTGTTAACCTGCTGAGTGTTATGTATGTGATCCTGCAATGCCTTTCTGTCAATAGGCTCAGGGGAGGCTAACTTTTTCTGTAAATCATCCAGTAAAAAATCCTGGTACTGAAACATATGAAAAAGGCAGTTAAGAGACCTCATTGCTAGGGTGGTAGAGGTATAAACTTTTTTACCCCATCTCTCCATGGACCTGGCTTCCCTATCCGCTGGCAAAGGATTTTTGGCAGAGGAGGTAGCCACTCCCTTGGGACCCTGTGAAATAGTTTCTAAATCCACGGTGTGGGCCTTAAAGAGATGTTTGTGAGTGTCAGGGACTCTGTAATATCTGTCTGGCTTGACAGGAGCAGGGGAGAGAGAGTCAGGGTTAGCACTGGAATCGGAGAAAACATCATCCAAAACATTCATCACAGGAGGAATAGCTAAAGGTCTGTGCTGGGGAAGCTTTAGGAAGGTACGGAGCCTTTTCCTGGAATCAGAGAATTCCTGACCCTGCCATTGGAAATGTTCCCTCATAGAGTGCAGGACTTCACCAAAAGAGAAATCCCTCTGGAGGAGAGGCAGAGGGGATTGATTCCTCAGCATCAGAGTCCTCATAGGCCTGGAAGGATTCTTCTTGAATATCTGAATGCTCAGAATCCCCAGAGGCCTCATCTGAAGAGAGGTTCTCAGTCTGCTCAGTTCTAGGCCTTTTCTCTGCAGAAGGCTGAGAACCCCTGTCTGGGTGAGGCTGAGACCCCCTGATAAGGAAAATAAGGTCTGCAGCAAGAGACATTATCTGTTTATCAGAAGAGGGGGCCTGGACAGCAGGTTTAGGATGGGCCTTGGCCTGTCTGGCGGCCTTAGCACGTGCAAAGGCCTTGATGGACATAGATACAGGAGGCCTAGCAGCCCCACGTGCAGGAGTGACCTTGTCCACCAGAATGGTGTCGGGTAAATCATGAACTTCGGTATCCGGAGGAAAATCAACAACCGGCACCAAAGAGGTCTCCGGGACCGAAGGACTGGATAACGCTGTGTCGTCGGCCTGGAGCGGCTGAATTATCGCTTCCGCAGGGACCGAAGCACTAGCGGAGGGTCTAGGAGTAGTATCGGTAGTGGACGCGGGCCGAGGATGCCGGTTCCGGTCCTTCCGTTTTTTGGAAGATTGAGCTGTCGGTTGATCCGACGGCATGATATACGCGAAGGATTCGCCAAAAAAGTCTTCAGCAAATTCTGCCCGGCGCCTGAGAGTGCGCTTATTAAAGCAAGCACAGGCAGCACAGGCCGAGACGTCATGGTCTGGGCCCAGGCAAGGAAGACAGTAAGAATGGAAGTCCTTATGAGGTATTTGTTTACCACAAGACAAACAATTATTAACTTTCTCAATTTGTTCTGACATCGGCTGAGGCAAGAAAAATGTTCCCAACGGGTACTTAGCTTTTAGATGACTTCGGTACTGAAAACACAGGAGCTGACCGACCGGCACTTGCGAACTGCTTCTGCTTCGGGCACCGCGCGGCAAGATGAAGAAGATGGCGTCGGCCGATGCCTTTATACTCCAGCCGTTGTGACGTTGGAGAGGAGGCGACACCAGCCGACGTTAGACCCAGACTTTGGAATTCGGCCGACCAAGGGCTGCCTGAGGCAGGACAACCCATATGTTATGACTGCAGTTGCATTCTTGAAGGACATCTGAGCTTGCAGATGGAGTTGGTTGCTCAAGGCTGTGTTCCCCAGGGCCTTGGCTAACCTGCAAGAATGGGTTCCCCCCCTCCCTGTTTATGTACCACATGACTGTGGTGTTGTCTGTTTTTATCAGCAGTTGTCCTGGAAGAATTAGGTATCTGAAAGCTGTCAGAGCATTCTGTACAGCTAGCGTCTCATTTTGATTGATGTGCAGGAGAATCTGCCTTGGGCTCCAGTGGCCCTGAATACATTTGCCTGCCATGTGAGCACCCCATGCATAGTTTGATGTGTCTGTTGTCAGGGTTTGGGCGGTGTGGGATTGAGTGAAATGCAGTCCCTTGTTGTGGTTGCATGCTTCTGCCCACCAAAGGAACTCTGCCCTTAGACAAGGTGTGATAGGAATGACTGTTTCCAGGTCCTGAGAATCTTGGCACCAAAGACTTTTTAAGTACCACCGAAGTTTCCTCATATGCGGTCTTGCATATGGAATTAGAAGAATACATGAGGCCATGAACTCTAGGGTTTGCAGTATTTTTCTTGCAGAAAGGTGGGTTCTGGTGGCCATTTGTTTGAAGTAGTCTGTCAGATAGACCTGCTTTTCTGAAGTGAGAAATGCCATCTGGGAAGTTGTGTCCAAGCTTGCTCCCAGGAATACAATCTTTTGACTGGGTACCAGTTGAGATTTCTTTTCGTTGATGGTGTACCCCCATGAAGTGAGAAGGCTTTTTACAAATGCCAGGTGCTGAAGCAGCAATTCCTGACGGTTTGCCTGAATCAAGCAGTCGTCCAGTTATGGGTAAATTTGGATTTTTCTCTGCCTGCAGTATGCAGTGGCTGGAGCCAGGCATTTTGTGAATACTCTGGGTGCAGTAGATAAGCCAAAGGGAGGTGCAGAGAACTGACAGTGCATAGATACTGCCTTGAAACGAAGATACTTCCTGCATGACTCCCTTATGGGGATGTGCAGATATGTTTCTATTAAGTCTAGAGTGACTACCCAGGCATCCTTGGCTAGCATAGGGAGATGCTGTTGTAGGGTAAGCATCTTGAATTTTGGGACCACCAGAAAGGTGTTGAGAATTGAGAGATCCAGGATTGGGTGCCAAGAGCCCTCCTTTTTGGGCACCAGGAAAAGTCTGGAGTAGAAACCCTGACCCCTTTTGTTCTACTGGAACAGGTTGAATAGCTCTGACATTGAGCAGGGAAAGTACTTACTTTTGAGCCCGTGTCCACTGGTTTGGAGGAAGGTCTGGAAACCTGCTTGGGATTGGCAGTGAATGGAAGTAGAATTTGTACCCCTGGGATACAATGTTGAGGACCCAGCGGTCCTGAGTGATTGACATCTAGTTTTTTGCATGAAGGGCAAGTTTTCCTCCTAGGGGCACAAGCAGTTGGGCAGGGATGGGAAGTATAATAGAGAAGTCATTGTGAACTTTTTCCATGGGGGGTGGCTTACCACTCCCTGTTTTTGGGGTGGGGGCACTCCATTGCTTAGATCTCTGGATACCCTGAGACTGTAGTCTGGGTGGTCTGTTTCCCCTGGGTTTTGTCTGGGAAGGCCTGGAAGGGGCTGTAAAAGACCAGTGTTTTGAAGGGCAATGCCTACTGAATCTAGGAGGTTGCACTTGTTAGAATTCTTTAACAGTTTGCATAGATTTAGCTTTTTCTTCCATCTTTTTAAGAACTTCTTCTGCTTTGGTGGCAAAACAAATGGTCCTTATTTAAAGGAGTGTCTAGTAATTTGGATTTGACATGATCTGGCAAGGTTTGCTCCTTCAGCCAAGCATGTCTTTGCAGTACAGTACCAGTGACTGCAGCCCTGCAAGATGCTTCTACGGCATCAACGCCACACAGCAAAAAATACTTACTAACTTGGTTTGCAGAATGCATTAGCTCTTGTAAATCTTTATTTTCTGCACAATCTGGAAATAATACAATTTTTTGTTTAATTAGTTCCATAATATGTTGCTGGTACTTCAGCATGTGAAACTGGCAATTTAATGCCCTGATAGCAAGAGTTGCAGAGGTATGTACCTTCTTACCCCTTCTGTCTAAAGCTCTGGAATCCCTGTCCAAAGGGTAGGATTTTTGGCTGTAGTAGCCTTAATACCTTTAGGTCCCTGGGAAATTATCTCTGGATCAGCAGGAGGATTCTTGAAAATAAACTTGTGGGAATCAGGTACTCTGTAGTGCCTGTCAGGTTTCCTAGGGGCTGGGGGTAATGTGTCTGGAGTAAGATTGGATTCCATAAAAACATCATCTGCAACATCCAGGACAGGTGGTATAGCTAGAGGCCTGTGCTGAGGCAACTCTAAAAATTCTCTAGAGTCGCTTTTTGGACTGAGGGTAGTCTTGGCATTCCCAGTGGAAATGTTCTCTTAAGGTATGTAAAGTTTCACCAAACGAAAAATCCTCTGGAGGGGAGACAGAAGGAATGGATTCCTCTGCATCTGAATCCCCATAGGCTAAGGGCATGTCCTGATAATCAGAAGGGTCAGAGTCATTGGACTCCTAGTCTGTAGAATCAGAAGGCAACTCAATTCTTTGTCTCTTAGCAGGGGAAGGCTGGCTTCCCCTAATTAGCGTAATAAGGTCTTCAGCCATTCTATGCATTTGTTTTTGTGGCATGGGAGCTTGAGCATGCGCATGGATCATCAGTTTTCTAGGCATAGTGCATACTCTGGGCCTAAGAACTCTGTAGTTTTAGCTAAAAAAGTTGTCTGTTTGATACGAACATCGGCAGGATGGAATACATCCTCAGAAGCCGGTGCCTGCACAGCGGCTCCGGACCCATCCAAGGTAGAGGCATCTGCTGGTTCCATAGACGAAGAAGCATCTCGCGGCATACCGGACTCCAAATGGGTCTCAGCAGAGGCCTGTGAATCCATAGAAGCGGGCATCAGGGGCTGCAAAGGTGCCTCACTGAGTACCGGCGGACTGGCGACTAGCTTAATGGAAGTGTCGTCAGTAGTTTTGTACCTATGCGGTGTCTCTGTCTTTATCCTTACATTTTTTTTGGAAGATCGGTAGTCCGATGGCTTATCGATGCCATTTCGGAATACGGAGAATGACAGCAAAAGAATTTAGCGACAAAGATAGCCTGACGACTAATGGTTTGGGTGTTAAACAAGGCACAAAACTGACAGTGAGGGACGTCGTGGTCTGGGCCTAAACAGTTGAAGCAGTAAGAATGAAAATCTCTGTGAGGTATTTGTTTTCCACAGGCAAGACAATTGTTAACTTTTTCTGACATCGGTTAGAGCAAGAAAAAAGGATCCCCAATGGGGTACTTAGCTTTAGAAGACTTCAGGATTATCAACTTGAAAATGAAAATTTCAGGTAGCGGCCGACCAGCACTTGCAAACTACTTCTGCTTCGGGCTCCTCCTCGGCAAGAAAGACTGATGTAATGGCATCGACTACCTGTTTTATACCCCTGACGACCTAACATCATGGAAGAAGTGACAGCATGTGACACAGAAATACCAAGACTCTGGTATTCGGGCCGACAAAGGGCGACCTGCAGGCAGATAACCCAAGTGTGACGACTGCAACAGTGAAACATGAAAAACATCTGTGTAAGCAGCAGAAAAGAAGTGCAGGCTCTTTGGTTATATGTGCTTATGTAGTTGGTGCATGACTTCATCCTAAGTATAAAATGTACACACCTGGGTGCTCCATGAAAAAAAGGTACATAGTGATTGGTGGACAGGGTGAACCCAACTGCGGTCCCCATCAAGAAAGATTCTTGACGTCAGCTACATTAAATTCTGTATTACATTTCTGTAGATCTGCTATCATCAAGTGATAAGTATATGAATGAAAAATGAATATTTAACACAACATATTCAACAATCTAAGAAGCAGCAAACAAATCTCACAGTTTCTTCTGCATTTCAGCAGAATTATTGTTTAAAACACTAATAACTCAAGTCTGAATGCAAACTCATGTCAGGATGGGTCCTGCAGTGGAGGAGTCCAATAGTATCATCATGTAAGCAGGTGTGTGTGTACGCACATGACATCTTAAATTAAATATACAATAATGCAAAAAAATTTACAAACAATTATGCGCTCATTAAGGATTTAATGAGTCTCTTGATATTACAATATGCTACACACAGAAGATATTCTAAGAAATGAACTCTTAACTATCAAAGGTACAGGTAAAGGAATCTTGCCTTCATGTTAGTTTTTGCAGAACATTTGGAAATGTACCCCAGATCATTTGTTTATGACAAAACCCTGCTGTCAAAGTGAAGCCATAAGCTAAGTACCAGGAGTTCTGCTAGTAAAAATGTGCAATTGACACATTTACAATACAATGGAATTTCACATTTGTGTAAACATTTTAATTATAAAGCAGTATACATCACCAGTTATTTTATGGCAGTGGTCCACACTCCCTATGCCTCTTCAAATGGGATTCCCATCTGAAGTCCCAAAACATTCCTACCTGCAGACAAAATGAAAGAACAAGGGTCCTGAACAAAAGCAGCTTCTTTAAAAAAACAGGACTATTACTATAGTCTGAAAATATTATTGATTTTGGCTGCTAAGTGCAAGTGGGCAAAGTACATCAAGAACGTTCAGGCATGACTCCTCATCCAGCAAACAGACTGATAGAACTAATTACATTTTGGATAAGCTACACTCCTCTCTATTCCACTACAGCTTAAAAGTAATTTTGTTCTTGAAGCAGTTGTTTCAGCACAAGGATGAATGAATAAAGCAGCAGAACTTACTGCTACTACTTGGGAAAAGGGGGTCACTACT
Organism: Protopterus annectens; assembly: GCF_019279795.1. NCBI lineage: Eukaryota > Metazoa > Chordata > Ceratodontiformes > Protopteridae > Protopterus > Protopterus annectens. Next base: position 825,202,637 of record NC_056743.1, on the reverse strand, counting down.
ACTCATCAGGAACACAAACGATGCACAGGGAAGTTGTGGTACTGGAGAAAGAAGTCAAGGTTCTAGCAAAGGGGTGATCTACTGAATTAAAGGGCACTATGAATATAAAAAGTGCGGCAGTGTGATATCATTAATACTGGTGGTGAAAAATTCCATGGTAACGATCCATTTCCATGCTGTGCTGGAATTACCAAGTGCTCAAAATAAGTGGTGTAACCCAAAATTATGAGAAGGCAGAGGGCACTTACCAACACAACTAGAGTGAATGGGCAGAAGTCCACTCATCTCTGCTGAAACAGAACATGATAAAAATGAAGTATCACCTTCAGGGAATAGTCTTCCCTAAAATGTACTTACCATCTTAGTGCTGACTATCCACTGCGGACAAAGACATTTTCTAAACAAGGAACATAATTAGTTGAAACAAGTATGACCTTAACTTAAAGTGCCATATCACTAGTGAAATGTACAGTAGGTCTATAGACCAAACTGCGCTCTCTCTATTTTTTAAACACTCAGCTGCCGCAGGGCACATTAACAACTCAAACATCATTGCAACCTTTTCATTCTTTTTCTGTGATCTCCTAAGGATACTGACTTTACAATGGTATCTTTGCTTTTTTAATTAATCCTGGAACCTGCATGTACGTTTATTACAATGTATATTTTGGAAATGATTTATGAATTGCGCAACTGCATTTCTCATTGTAGCTTTTAGTACTGACATTCCATCCACGCCTACATGATGACAAATGGAAATGGTCTTTGGTTCAGTGCACTTTTGCCACTCATAAAAAATGAACAGTTGAGCAGAGGACAGTGACCTTGGTACCCCTATGTACAACAGAAATAGTGACATGAGTCTAACAAGAGAAAGAAATCATTTCCTCAAACTTCTGCTAGAAATACAGAAAGTGGGGAACTGACAAATTCCAAGGTACAATAAAAGATCAGAACAGCAGTGGTCTTTTCATTTGTGGTAGTGCCATCTGAGTATTATCAAGTACTTGTTTAAAATCTTTTTCTGAATTAACTTCATCTGAATATTACAGTAAAACTGAAATTCTGTAATACAGGACCAGACATTTTCTATTGAAGGACCAGACATTTTCTATGGGAATGACCCCAGTACAAAACAGGATTGTTATGGTACCAGTTCTTTACTTTCTTGAAAAGAGTACCTGTACACTGTTTACAGCATACCACCTTAACACACTTCACCACTGGCCGCAGAGCTTCTGTCAAATCCACAAAACAGACTTCTTTAGCAAATCAACTGCAGCCCCAAGTCCTTGGAACAGCATACTTCTGTTACCATTTCCAGAAACTGCCACAGAATCCACATATTCAAAATATATATTTTTTCATTTAAAATACCCATTTACAATTAAGGTGCCAGCAGTACAAATATGGGTTGATTACAGCCAGTGTGACCAACTGCTACTGAAATGTGGTTATTCTCAACACACAATCCTTAGAGGTATTCTTAGCCCTGAATTGTCCATTTTTCTGGAGTTCTGAATCCAGCATAACCAGTGTGTACCACTGTTAGTATCTTCCTGTCCACACATCAGCAGACACGTGGCCGTTGGTCCCATTAGCACCACTGGATTTGTTGCACAAAGGACTGTTTGTGTTTTTTTTGCAGTTGCTTTGTGTGTCTTCCTCATCAGAGCTGCTCTCCACATCACTGCGGTCATCTTTTGAAACCTATGAATTGGATATCAAACAGAAAAACAATGAACGACTTGAGAGTATGCATGTGTTCTAAGAAATGAGAACCATTTTGCACTTACTGTTACTTTAATCATACTAAGGAAAGGTCTAAGACTATAAACACACACTGAAACACCTAGCAAGCACATTAGTAACACTTCATACATGTCTTAAGTACAAAGCAGCATCCCCTTTCTTGCAAGTTTATCCTAGTACCAACTGTGCTGCACATGGAGTGCATCAGACTTTTACATCATGACAGATGGTGAGACCACTTACCCAAGTATCGGAGTTATTGTAAGCAATGCTCAAACAATAAGAAGGCTGCACTACCTTACACATTTCAGATCAGATAACGTGTTTGTAGCTACCTCACCACCTGTTGTGTTTGAACTTTCTTAATCTTTTAGAACAATGTAATTACAAATTAAACACTAGATTCACAACCTGTAGAAATTTGTAGGCAGTCACTTGCAATGAATTCTTTAATAAAGTGATTACATTTCAAGGAATTTCCATGCAGATCTGCAGATTCACTTCCTCTTGATTTGTACTTACCTGAGATTGGGTATGCATTAGTAATATAAAACAAAGGTGCTGTGTATGGGGGAGCACCCCAAACACATTTTATTTTATGTTACTAGCTGTAAGAGTGGCACTTGAGCACAGTTTGCCTAGCACACTACTGGGAGCCAGGAGAGGATATTATCTTCATCAGTAATGTCACATCTTTATTTTAGGAACAAAATGTCCAGCAAAATAGCCCCAAAAATCAAGGTAAGATTCAAAAGTAAAATTATAATAATGTTACAAACAGATGCACCTAAAAACTGAAGGAGATATAAAACAGATGCCTGATCCTAACATGGTGGTTAACAGAATCTAACAAGTCATTTGTTTAGAAACAGGACCTGCATGATGAACACATCATAAAAATAGGTATTTAGCTTCATTTTAATCGCTTCTGGGTCTAACCTCTGAAATGCATGCCAGCTGGTTTAAGACTCTTCCAAGCAGTGGATACTCCTCTCCCCAAAGGGATAAGCTGCCTGTTGCATTCCTAGAAAGGCTGTAGCTATCAGGGTACAGGAGGATTTTCGGTTTAGATTTACAAGGACGCAGGAACAAGACAAAACAAAGTAAAACCAGGAACTTTGTATAACAAAAATACCCAGCCACCACCATTAGAATAAAAAAGGTTGTACATCCTTTGCTACCCACTCCAACACAGGAAGCAAAAGAGAAGAACCTTCTATCAGAAACTGCACCAGGCATTCCAGTACTGACTGCAGACAATATAGCTCATAATCACCATACCCAGTGTGGGTAACCATGAAATGAAGATGGGCCCTAACAAATGAGTCCCATATTTTTATTACAACCTTTCTTGTTTTATCCCACTGCCATTGTGATATACACACAGGATCCAGATAAAGTTGCCATCAGCCAACACATTCGCAAACCACTGATAATGGTAAAACATATGTAGTGAGGCACCTCAGTAAAATCATATAAAACCTAACCTTAAAAAAAACACAGCAAGGGGCTGGAGAGAGGGAATTCAAGTAAAGATGAGGGCAGAAAGACACACTTTGCTTGTCCACTCTCCTGCTTCACCACAACAATTTTAAAACAAGCTCCCATTAATTGCATCTATGACTACCTTCACAACCGTAGAGGCTCTTAAAAACATCTGGCATCATTTGATTTTGATAAAGAAATGCAGTCCAGCTAGTAATGCTCTTGTTCATTTTTCTTTAGCAAAACCCCTGGGAGATCATTCTAGCACTTGCTTCGCATTAATGGCACTGGATGAGGCATCAATGAATCAGCAGCCTGCTAATTTGCAGCAGGTTTAAGTTGAGCTACAAAAAAAGAAATCTTACCTCTTATATGGATAAAGTTGATTGGAGGTTGAACAAGGTGGAGTTGGCCTTTACAGAGCACTCAAATTAGCCTTCCTCCATGCAGACCAAAGTCAGGGACATACCAGAGAGTCAGTACTACAGCAGACAAGCTTGACTTACTTGAAGCCAAACTCACTGATACTGAGGACGGAGGAAGTTACAAAATTTCCATTTTAAAAGTATCCCAGAGAGGGGAAAAAGGAATGGATTGCCTCAGTATATGCATTCCTCCATAGCCACTTGGACTGGGCTTGAGGAGGAAATTATACACACTGAATGTGTTTTCAGGATTTTCATTTATGCACCAAAACACCCTGTCTAGTGCTGGTAAGATTTAACACCTATGCTGTGAAGGAGAAATTGCTGGCAACCCATCGGTCACCTGGCAAAATAATTAGAATAGGAAGCTCTCATGTACTGTGTGGCCATGACTATTTCTCAGTTATCAGATTCAAGACAGCTGCTTTTAATCAGTTATCTGACTGAACAGGGGGTCCAAATGGAAGTTTTGGTTGAGATATCCTGCACAACTCCAGGAGCATCTGTCAGGAGGCTCAGTTACTTTTCTTCCTCAGGAAGAAGCTTTGGTAAAGGTGCAGCAGGTGGCCAAGCGGGTGAAAGCACTGAACCACTTGGGGATCAGGGAACTATTGCACAACAAAATCACACCAAAGGGTGCTAGCATCCTAGTCAAACTCAGATCTCAAGTCACTTTCTGGTATTTATGAGACAAGACATGCAAAGATGATTATGACAAGACCATTAGTGCTTGGGATCATTGCGCCTGTGACATCCCCTCTCTGGGACACTAACCAAGGAGCCTTAATCCTCACTATTAACACTGGAGAAGGATGTTCACTTGGAACAAAAATAGATTACACACAGTATTTCCAGATGCAGCTCTCTGCATCAAGCACAATTTCTCTGAAGTCCACACAGGGAACAAACTCAGTCCAGGGTCTGGGACTCTCTCTCTCTAGGTCCCCAATAAGACTCCCCACTGGCACAACTGTCGAGTTGAGTCCTCAGCAGAGTGTTCAAGCCAGGTCCTCCACCACTCTCACTGTGAAACCAGTGCTCTGTGCCCCTGCTCCAAGCAGCTGACACACACACACACACACACACACACACACACACACACACACACACACACACACACACACACACACCTGGGAAAGGCTGGCACAGATTTACTAGCTATAGCCTCTTCTGCCCAGACTATAATGTAGTTACACTATCAAACACTCCAAAGCCAGCTACTCTAAGGCTCTTAACAAGGCTACCAAATTATACTGAGTGAAATTAATATTAATACAAATGACAGTGTTTGACCAATGCAGTAAGACTTTCAGAAGTGGTCACAGAGTCACCGAAGAGATACAAGTACTCTCATGGTTTAAAATATTTTCTAAAGGACCAGCCACAATGAAAAGTTTAAATATATGTAATAATAAAATAACATGAAAATACTAAATACCTATTTACAATAAACACCAGAGTTTCAATCACAGGAAATATTAAAAAAACACAGATGAAGAGATTCATACAGATACAGAAAAACAGTACTTAACTATTCTCACTATATTTTCCTGACTGAGCTAAAGAAAGTACAGTTGTGTACACTTACCATAAATGTAGATGCTCTAGTGCATTCACTGTTGCAGTCATCACTTGTGGGTTATCCCTGCTGGGTAGCCCTCAGCCAGCCGGAATACCAGAGTAAAGATTGTCCCTCCTGCGTCGGCTGCAGGTCACCAGGGACTGGCGTTAGGTTGACGGTGGTACAAAGCAAGGCAGCTGACGCCATTACATCAGTTTTCTTTGACCCAACCTATAGCAGCCCCTACCCAGAAGGCTTGAGGAAGACCAACCTGGGGGGTGCCCATAGGTATAGATTGGCATGAAGAAAATAGAGAGAGAAATGCAGGGGGAAGGAGGGAGGGAAAACAGGACTGCAACAGTGAATCCATTCGAACAGCTACCTTTACGGCAAGTGTACACAACTGTGCTATGTTGTTCGCGTTTCACTGTTGCAGTCATCATTTGTGGGAATATTCCCAAAGCTGAATGTAGGGTGGAAGGTCTAAGTGAAGGAATAGAAGAACAGGTTTGCCCTGCTCTAAGTAGGACCTAGCATGCCCTGCAGGAGTTTTGGAGAAAAGAGGCAATTGGCAGTGTTTGGTGAAGGTGTGGATGGACGTCCAAGTGGCAGCTTCTAGGATGTCCTTGGTGGGGATGCCCCTGAGGAAAGCAGTGGAAGTAGATGCTGCCCTAGTGAAATAGCTTCGGACAGGCTTGGGAGGAATTTTTCCATGGAAGTGGTAGCAATATTGGATACAGTTGGATACCATTTAGAAATGTTCTGCTTGGAAACAGGTTTCCCCTCTGACCCTGGGGCAAAGCTGACCAGGATCTGGTCAGTCTTTCTGTGAGACTTGGTTCTATCCAGATAGTATTCTAAGTTGCCTATGTACATCCAGTGAATGAAGGATTCTTTCCCCCCTATTCTGAGGGTTAGGGAAAGAAGGTGGGAAGATGTATAGCCTGATTCAATGTTACATCAGATACCACCTTAGGCATAAGAGAAGGGTTAGTTCTAAGAGACACCCTGTCTGCATGGAAGATGATGAAGGGTTCAATGGCCATGAGAGCCGACAGCTCAGAAACCCTCCTAGCTGAAGTTATGGCCAGCAGGAAGGCAGTCTTCCAAAAGAGGTGTTTTAGCTCTGCTGAAACAGCTGGTTCAAAGGGGGTAAGGTCAATTTTTCCAAAACATAGTTCAGGTCCCAGGCAGGGGTGGGTGGCTTCCTAGGTGGCCTGATGTGAGATACCACTCTAAGTACTTGTTTTAGCAGGGGGTGGGAGAACAAAGGTTGCTCTGTATGGGAATGGGGAGAGATAGCTGAGGCATGAATTTTGATGGAAGAGTAAGATAATCCTTTTTGCCCTAGCTCCGCCAGGTAGTCTAGAATCAGAGAGAAAGAGATGCGAGAGAGCTGCTTGTATCCTTAGTTTGGCACCAGGCATTGAATCTTTTCCATTTTGCCGAGTAGGATTTCCTGGTGGTGGGCCTGCTTAATTATACCCAGGACCTGCTTGCTCAACAGTGGGCTCATATCTGCCTTTGAGGTATAAGCCATGCGGACAGGCTGAGGGTTTGCAGATTGAGATGCAGTACTGACCCTTTTTCTTGGGTTAGAAGTCGTTCTGTGAGAGGCAGGTTCCTGGGAGGGTCCTTGGTCAGGCTGAATCTTAAGGGGTACCAATGTTGCCTGGGCCAATTTGGAGCAATGAGTACAGCCCTTGGCCCTTCCTCCCTGATCTTTAGCAGTACCCTTTGGATCATTGGCAAAGGGGGGGGGGGAGGCATAGACAAATAGGTTACCCCAGTGGAAGGAGAGAGCATCCACCCTTCCATGCTTCTGGGTGGAACTCCCTGGTGCAGAACTGGTCTAATTGCCTCTTCTCTATGGATGCAAAGAGGTCTACCTCTGGGGTCCCCCAAATTTGGGTGATGCAGAGGAAGGTCTCCCTCTGAAGCTGCCATTTGTGGGGGTCCAGAACACTTCTGCTGAGGTGGTCTGTTACGGTTGTGTCCTCTCCTGAGATGTACTAGGCTATCAGATGAAGGGCCATCATCGAGGCAGTCTACCAGGGAAACATGGCTAGATGACAAAGCGAGTAGGAGTGTGTCCCCCCTCTGCTTGTTGATTACCACATGACTATGGTATTGTCTGCTTTGATGATGAGCACCCCTGGTTTCAGGTGGCTCTTGAAGGCTGTGATAGCCCTGAGTACTGCCATCATTTCCTTCAGGTTGATGTGTAGGTCTAGGTCCCTGAGGTCCCAGGTGACTTGGGTGCACATCTCCTAAGGGTGCCCCCAGGCTGCATCTGAGGCATTTGTGGTGATGGTCTGGCCATGGGGAAAAAATTAGAAAAGGTAGGCCCTTGTTCAGGGTACTGACTTCTGCTCACCATAGGAGTTCCTCCCTTAAGCAGTCAATCAGAGGCAGTTGTAGCTCCAGTGACCGAGAGTGTTGGCATCATAGTTTTTTTAGGTACCACTGCAGTTTTCTCACTCTGGCCAAGTGCACCAACAGGATGCCATGTACCCCAGAGATGAAGGAACTTCCTTGCTGTGAGGTGTGTTCTGTGAGCCAACTGGGTGAGGTATTGGGGCAGAAAACTTTCTTTTTCTGGAGAGAAGAAGGCTCTTTGGGTGGATGTGTCCAGGAGATTCCCCCAAGAAGGTTATCTATCTGCTGGGCTGGAAATGGGATTTTTCCTTGTTGATGGTAAATCCTAGAGAGGTAAAGAGGGTTTGGACAAAGTTGAGGTCTTGTAGGAGCTTTTCCCTGTTGTCTGCCTGGAAAAAACAGTCTTCCAGATAGGGGTAAATCTGAATGTTTTTCTGCCTGCAGAAGGCAATAACAGGGCCCAGGCATTTGGTAAAAACCCTGGGAGCAGTAGATAAGCCAAAGGGCAGAGCAGAGAACTGAAAGCGTTGTGAGCCTGCCCTGAAGCAAATTCTGCAGGAGTCCCTTATAGGGATATGGAGGTAGGCATCCTTTAAGACTAGGGTGACTAGCCAGTCATTTGGAGTCAGCATGGGCAAGAGGTTTTGGAGCATAAGCACTTAGAATTTTGGTACTAGCAGGAAAAGGTTTAGTGTGGATAGATCCAGAATAGACCGTCAAGTGCCCTCTTTTCTGCGTACCAGGAACAATCTTGAATAAAATCCTTTTCTGGCTTGCTCCTGGGGTACAGGCTCCACTGCTCCTCGGGTACAGAGTTTCTGAACATGGCAGATGGCCTCTGCCCGGTGATTTGTTGGTATGTCTGGGGTACCTTGTTAAGTTTGGGTTCTCTTTGAAAGAGAACCTGTATCCTTTGGGAAATGATTTTTAGGACCCACTGATCTTTTGTGATGGATTGCCAGTTGTTTTTGAAAAGGGATAGCCTTCCTCCTAACCTAAGGGGCAGAGGGGTGAGGTGAAGTCATTGTCAGTCCTTTGGGTAGGGAGTGGACATAGAAACCCCCACCCTGGGAGGTTAGAGGTCCACTGCATGGGCTTCTGCTGGCCTTGTAGTTGCTGCCTGGGGGGGGGGGGTCTGTCCCTGCGCCCTTTCCTTTGCACAGGGCTGGATTGGGAAGGAAAGGACCAGTGTTTGGTGGGAAAGTTCTGTCTGAATCGGAGAGGTTGGACCTAGAGAAAATATTTTACTGCCTGCATTGATTTGGCCTTATCCTCCATTTTCTTGATCACCTCCTCCGGCTTAGATCCAAACAAGCGGTCCTTATCTTGGGGGGCGTCTAGGACTTTGTACTTAACATGATCAGGCAGAGGTTGCTCTTTCAGCCATGCATGTCTCCTAATGACTGACCCCACAATAGCAGCCCTGCTAGTGGCTTCTAGGGCATCGTATTCCACAGTGGAGGGAATGCTTTGCCACTTGGGAGCTGGAGGGTAAGAGCTCTCCCAGTTCTCTAGAAGTTGAACTGTCTGACAAGGAGGAAATTTTCTGTTTTAATAGTTCCAGCGTATGTTGCTGATATTTTAGCATATGGAACTGGCAGTTAAGAGCTCTAATAGCTACGGTAGCAGAGGTATATACCTTTTTACCCCATCTGTCTAGGGCTCTCCTATCCTTGTCAGAAGATATAGGGTTTTGTGAGGAACTGGCCCTAGCCCCTTTGGGTCCCTGGGTGATGATCTCTGGGTTGGCTGCAGGATTTCTGAATAAGTATTTGTGGGTGTCCAGCACCCTGTAGTACCCGTCTGGCTTTCTAGGTACAGGAGGCAGGGCCATTAGGTGTGAAGCTAGAATCCATAAAGACATCCTCTACCACATCCAAAATGGCTAAGGGTTTATGCTGGGGTAGGTCCAGAAACTCTCAGCCTCTTCTTAGACTGGAGGTAGTCCAGAGCTTCTGAATGGAAGTGTTCCTGAAGGTGTGCAAGGCCTCTCCAAATGGGATGGATTTCTCTGCATCAGAATCCTCAAAGGTGGGAAGGGACTGCCGCTCACTGTCCAAGTCCAAAAAGTCTGACTCTTTAATGCCAGGTGTTGAGAAAATCACTGGGGAATGGTCCCTTTTTCTTTTGGCTGGGGTAGTCTGGTTACCTCTGATGACTGTGATAAGATCCTCAGCCATCTTAAGAAGCTGATGTGACTGAGCAGGCTGGGCCTGAGGAAGATGGCGACTGGGAATTGTTTTTCTGGGAGTAGCCTTGCTTTTAGACCTCAGTGCTTCAATGGGCTTGGCTGTGGGTGTGGCTGACAGCATGGCCATTGGTCTTTGGCGTCGGTTATCCGAAAGGCCTCCTTGGAAGTCGGTGTCTGCAGAGTGGCTCCAGACCCAACCGTGGGGCTAACAACTGAAAACTTTGCAGGTGTCGTCTGATCTGGCTACATACCTAACTCCGAATGTGTCTCAGTGGAGGCCTGCGGTGGTAAGTGCGGCAGTCGTCAGGCGCTGTATGGGTGCCTCACTGAATTCCACTGTGCTAGTGGCTGACATCAGGTTAGAGTTGTCTTGAAGGCCTAACTTTTTGTGGTCTGTCCCTTTCTTTGTCTTTTCTCTTTTTGGGGATATCCACTGGATGCTGACCAATGGACGCCATTTTGTACTATGAAGGACTATCTTTAAAATGTCTAGCTACAAATTCTGCTCTACGACAGATGGTCTTAGTGTTAAAGATAGAGCAGAACCGACACCCAGCGACATTGGTCTGGGCCTAAACAGGTTACACACAGGTTATGGAAGTCTCGGTGTGGTATTTGTTTTCCACAGCGGAGACTATTTACTTTTTCTGACATTGTTTAGTGCAAGAAAAAGATAACCCAACAGGGTACTTGGCTTTAGTCATTTTCTACTTCACTCTGGTAGCAGCCGACCGATGCACAGGCAAACTGCTTCTGCTTTGGGCTCACGGCAAGAAAGACTGATATAATGGTGTCAGCTGCCTTGCTTTATATCACTGACGACCTGACATCAGTCGCTGGTGACCTGCAGCTGACGCAGGAGGGACAATCTTTACTCTGGTATTAGGGGCGGCCGAGGGCTACCCAGCAGGGATAACCCACAAGTGATGACTACAAGGTTAGATGTTCAGGTTGTTTCCTGTGAATAACTTGTATGCTCTAGTCATACCTCCTCATTTAAACAGTAGCAGTTGATAAGTGTATTTTTATCTGCTCTAGTCATACCTCCTTATTTAAACAGTAGTAATTGATAAGTGTATTTTTATCTGCCACTAACTGACTTCTACCTTCTCTCCTGTCCTCCAGCTCTCTTGCCCTGAATCTCCCCCTGTGTTTTTGCCTGGGTGGATACTGGACCCAACCAAAGCTGTACTCCCTATTGCTATAGCAATAAATACCCTGTGCTGCTTCAACTTCCTTGAGGATAACGCTCCCGAGAGGCTCTCTAAAAGATCTCAAGAAAGTATGTGTTTTTGCTAAGCCTGAAACTCCTGTAATCCTACTAGCTGAAGTCATATTCTCCCTGTCTGGAGTGCCAGCAGCCTACCTCCCCCCCCCAACTCTACTCCTTGTCCTCCATACCTCACTCTTTTCCCTGTACTGTTGCTCCCTTCTCCCCTCATCTTCCTAGCCCTATTTTATTTTTTATCCCCTGGTGAGTAAATAGCTTCTATCCACTAGAGGATATCCCTTGATAATAGACTTATACTGATCTTGGCATTCTCTCCTTCAGACTCATAATTCTCACATCTCAGTCCCTCACTCTTTCTCCTGATACTTTTAGTCCACTTTCCCTACCATATCTAGGCCCTCTCCACTTACCCCTCTACTACTTACCCTTCTTGAACACTGCTCTACTGATAGTTTTTCGCTCCTCTTCTGCTCCACTGGGCTCTACCCGCTCCGTTCGCCCTTCGGGCTCACTCCACTCCCCTACCCTGCCCCCAAATCCCACTCGCCCCCAGCACCTCTACCTTTATCCCTCCATAAACCACACCCACTGCTACTCTACTCCAATCACTAACATACATCTAGGCACACCTTCCTTTTTTCCCGCCAAAACCAGCCCTCATACAAACCCCTATCATCATCTTTCCTGACCTAATACCACTCCTTCCCACACCCACACCACCCCCCCCCATATATATAGTACAACTCTCCACATACTTATAAAAGATAGGAAATCTACCTGCTGCTCTATACTTAGTGTCCTCTATACACCATATAACTCTACTCACTACTATTATTCTGCCATCTCTTTCCCAACATGCTTTCAAAACTCTGTCTCATCCCCCTTTTTCTTTTATTTCTCCTCTCTTCATTCTATTGCCACCATCTCTCCCAACCCACTTTTCCCCTACACTCCCAACACTTTCACATAACTAATTATCAGAACTCACCTCTCTCACATTCATACTCTATTATTTCCTCCTTTTTGTATCCCTCTAACACTCTCCTTCTGTTCCAATACAAACTTTTCTCCTACCATACATTCCCCGTTTTTATAACTACTAGCAAATCCCTCCAATTTACAACAGAACCCAATCTCTTTACCTTGCTATCTGCCCACATAAACTGTTCCATACTACATCTTATTAGCACTCTCATTTCTGGTGATATCCACCCAAACCCAGGCCCCTCCCCTATAACAGCCACAAATAAATCGTTATTTTTTACTTCCCTAAACTCCCAAAGTATAGTAAATAAAGTCCCAAACCTCCATGCTTGGCTCATACACAATAAACCTGACATCCTGTCTATTTCTGAAACCTGGTTAAAACCACATATAAATGACTCTGAGATCATTCCCCCAAACTACTCCATCATTAGGAAAGACAGGTCTCTCAAAAGGGTGGAGGGGTTGCCCTCATATATTCATCCTCCCTAGCAGTCACTCCCTACAATAAACCTACTCCGACTTTAACAATGCTGAACTTCTCCTTACTCTACTACAAATCAACAATCACAAACACATATGTCTAGCTTCCCTTTATATACCCCCAGGGGATAATATCTCCACTCTCGAACTTATCCTTTCTTGGATTTCTAGTAACATTAGCAACGAAACCATAATCCTAGGAGATGTAAACATCAACTGGGCCTGTATTCAATCTCCAACAAACTCCTTAAATATTAACCTTTACAATTTCTCTCAACTAATCAACTCAGTAACTCGCCCTGCAAAAAACCTCTCTAGTGGAAGTATACTGGATTGGATCCTTGTCTCCCATCCTCACTATTTCTCAAACAGTGGCACCCTTCCAGACTCCCTTAGTGATCATTCACCCATATTCACCAACCGACTTCCCACTGTCCTTCAACAAACCCACAACTACATTACTATCCGTGACCAGAAAAAGTTCAACCCAACTACCTTCGTAAATTCTTTACAAGCAATTCATTGGAACTGTCTAAAAACACTACCACTAGACATGGCAGTGTCACACTTCAACACAACATTCTTGAAACTACTTGACTCACAAGCTCCCTTAAGGACAAAGAGAGTAAAAACAAAATCAGCCCCCTGGCTCTCTAAACATACTCTTGCTATGATGAGACATAGAGATAAAGTCTGGGCACGCTACCAGAAACTTAAGACAGATCTGCTCCTTAACGAATATAAAATGCTTCGAAATAAAGTAAAGAAACTCATCACTTCTGATCGACAAAACTATTTCTCTACACTCCAAAACCATAATATAAACAACCCTCAGAAATTCTGGAAAGGGATCTCTACTCTCCTTCATCCTAGTACACCAGCTACTCCCACCCCTGACTCAAATGCCTCTGAACTTGATCTGGCCACCCAATTTAACTCATTTTTATTGACTCTATTTCCAAATTGACCTCTTCATTCTCCAACCCCACCATATTCTCTAACACCCCCTCCCCCCCTCACACTCTATCTTTCTCCACTTCTTCTTCCTGCTTCCCATCCTCTAACTCCTCTACCTCTTCTACTACCCAACCTTTACCCCAAGCACCTCCACCTTCCAACTCTCCCAACTCCACTATCCTCTCATTAAATCCCATGCCTACATCTACTATAAAGAAACTCCTTCTGAAATTGAAACCATGTACCAACGCCCCTGATAATATCCCTTCCTACTTTCTTAGCATAGCTGCTGAAACACTTGCATATCCCATTAGCATCTTAATTAACTGCTCCATAAAAGAATGCACAGTTCCCCAAATTTGGAAACAGGCATATATTATTCCCCTCCACAAAGGGGGCAACAACAACAACGTCACTAACTTCCGTCCCATAGCCATTCTGTCCCCCATTTCTAAAATCCTAGAAAATGTGTCCATCTTCAACTTCTCCCTCATCTCCTAGAAAATCATCTTATAACTCCCACACAGCACGGCTTCAGACCTAATCACAGCACTATGACAGCCCTCCTCTCCTTCCTTGAAACAGTAAATAGAGCTCGTGACTCTGGCCTGCTTGTTTCTACCTTACTACTCGACCTTTCCAAAGCCTTCGATACCATCTCACACAGCCTGCTCTTAACTAAACTCTCAGAACTTAACATTTCTTCCTCCTCCTTACACTGGTTCTCTAGTTACCTATCCAACCGAACTCAAGCAGTAAAATGGAAAAAAGCTACCTCCTCATTCCTTAGTACCCCCACAGGTGTTCCACAAGGCTCCATTCTAGGTCCCGTTCTCTTCAACATATTTATAAATGACTTTCACAAATCAATCCCATTCTCAAACATCATCCAATATGCAGACGATTCAACTATCATTTGCTCATCCACCTCTATCACCACACTTCAAAAACTAAATCAAGATGCTTTCTCTACAACAGAGCAATGGATGTTAAATAATCACCTAGCTCTCAACGCCTCCAAGACCAAGCTTATGATATTTACTCCTTCTAAAACTACTTCTCTCAATATGAATACATTTTCAATCAGTAGCCAAAATAACTCACCCCTAGAAATGGTTTCAGAGACCAAGCTACTTGGGGTACTAATTGACAACCAACTTAAATTTACCTCTCACTTACAAAAAAATATCAAAAAAACCCATCAAAAACTTGGCATGCTTTATAGACAAAATGCCTACCTTACCTCTGCTACTAAAATAACTCTCACAACTTCCTTCCTTATCCCCTCCCTTCTCTATGGCGCCCCACTCCTAACTAATCTTCAGTCCTCTCTCAAAAAACAACTTTCCTCTTGCTACAACAAAATTGCAAAATTCGCCACCAGCCACAAGTCTTCCACTCACCACTGTCTTTCCCTCCAGAAACTAAAATGGCTAGAACTTCCCAATCAATTAATTTACACTCAACTAACTCTAGCCCATAAGCTTATTCTCAACCCCTCCCTCTGTCCTTCCCTCTCTACTGCCTTTAAAATGCACCTACCCAATAGAGTATTAAGATCAAACAATCAAAACCTACTCAAACTCCATAAACCTATACATCCCCCAGGCAAAAACATTCTATCCTTCAACCTAGCTCGCCTCTGGAACTCCCTTCCTCCACTCATCCGCACCACCTCTAATCACTCTGCTTTCAAAAAATCTCTTTATACACATCTAGCATCACAGTGGGAATGCTCCTGCTCCCACCCTACATAACCTACTCTACTCCTTCTCACACCCCTCCCTGCTCTGCTTACATCTTTAATATACCCTGAAAATTCAATAGAATTTATTAAACAAGTCCTTATGTTTCTTCCTCCCCCACTATATTATGTCTTTGTACCTCCTCTTCCTTTTTAGTAACTATGTTTTCCTAACTTTTCTGTATAAATGGAAATTTTTGCTGTGCTAAATAGTTAATATGTTTTTCTGCACAATGTATTTAACTGTATACTTGCTGTACTATTTGATATTGTCTTCTTTTTTACTACCTGTTGTACCTATTATGTAACTTTGAATGTATTTTGGAGCTTTTCTCCCCAGGACTCCATTGAAAACGGGTTCATTTGGCCCAATGGACTATCCTGGTAAACCAACTGCAATAAATAAAATAAATAAATGCAACAGTGAAACACGAAGAACATTTACTATTCCCTTGTCACTTACTAGAGCAAGGCAAAATTATGTAGGTGAGGGGTCCTTTTCTGTCAGGTTCCAAAAAACTGACTGCCAGGAGACTTCAGTCTCATCTAGTATTAAGTAACTGTTTACACCAAGATTAGATTAGAATAACCACACTTCCCACAATGAATCCATTTTGTGATGGATTACAGAATGACATCACACACATCTGATCATCTGACTTCTGGTTCCCATACTACCCCCTTTCCTAGCAAATGACCCAGAATCTCACATGTGTGTTTCAATAATACAGACAGAGCTTTACTAAGATCTGTTGCAGCGTCTGAAGTCACAAAACAATAAAACACTTCCACTCATCCTACAGGAGCTAATAAACTATTCGCTGGCACCTACATTTCATCTCTGGCTGCATTCAGAACTGTAAGATACCATCTTTATTGCCTACATTAAGTAATTTAATTTCATGCTATTTTTCAAAGTTAACTGGACTGAGATTAACCTCTTTTCTTCCAGTATCCCCCTGCTACAGTATTAATTTCAATAGTTATAATACAGTCTGACATACAAGAGTATTTATTTTTCTGCCAGCAGGACACACTGTTGGTACATTTTTAATAGAAGCAGCTTTACAACTACATTTTCAAGATAAGCATCTATACAAATCAGTTTGATATACAAAAGACAATTATTTGCAAAACTCCAGCTAGCTATGCTGGCATATGTTACACATCCACTGCCCTACTTTTCCTGGCATAGCTGGCAGCACGTCACATCATCACAGAGCCCCATTTGCTTAAGTGAGCTTTTGAGTTTGAATAAAGCTTTGGCAGTGGAAACCTCCTGCTCTGTTCTAACTCCAGCCTTAAGGTGGCAGACTACCCTGTGACACAGTACTAGAAACATTATGCCAGACATATTTCTGGCAGTGTTATTTCTAATGTGTACTAACTACTGTTATTACAGGCTCTTGTGATTCTTATATTATTTGGCAATATTACTGTTTTATTAGTATGTTGTGTTTGGAGTGTTTCTGGATAAGTAGGGAGGGTGGGGAATGGATGGATGACATGGGAAATATATCAGTTACTTATTCTCATTTGCTGTTTTCTCAAGGAGGTTCCATCCACCCTCTTTCTCCAAGAATCAGTTAGCTTCCTTGTGGGAAGTGTGGTTATTCTAATCTTGGTGTAAACAGTTACTTAAACATTTTTTTTCCTTTATTGTTTGGATTTCATGTTCTCTTATACTTGCTTTACCATGAAGTCTAAAAACAGAATGCTGTGAGTTACTGAATTGTTGACTATCATGGTAAGATTTTTAGTATTTTATACCATGCTGCTCAGAATGTGTCTCAAGGATCTGCATGGAGAGACTTTTTTCACATTATCCATTTAGTACCCTGTGGTTTCAAGCAATCAGGCTTCCTTCCCTTTCATTAACCTTCACTTATATTTTTAATTAACCCAAAATGGTGAAGATAATTTCCCAGAGCACTAATGGTCTGGTAAATTTCGCTAACAGGGATAAAATCTTTTCTATCATTAAGGGTCTAGGACCTGGTCTAGTTTGCTTGCAACAGATGCACTTGACTCCCCAAATGCATGAAAAACTCACTAGGTTGTGTTTTCAGGCCTAGATGTGTGCTTCATGCCTTGGAGGATATGCGAGAGGAGTGCCTATGTTAACTAAGAGGGGGGGGGGTTCCATGGAATACCATCTCCAGCTAACTGATTTGGAGGGTAGAGAGAGTGCACTGAAAGGGCATGATGTTGGCCAGTTAATAAAATTGGTGTCTAAGTCCCACCCAGCAATATGCAGTGGGACATACAGGAAATCCTTCAGGCATGGATTGAAATTCAAGAGGGAGTAACTAGCTGGGCAGGGGACTGGAACACCATGTTTAGGCTAGATGAGGACCACAGGGGCCCTAGACTGTACAGAGTCACCTCATTGGGTAAATATATTAAGAACTTTAAACATCTTATGGGTATGGCTGACTTGCATAGAGGTTTTTCCACACACACACACGCACGCACAGACACACGCACGCACAGACACCAGACACCACACACACACACACACGTTTTCCCCTAGATTTAATTCTTATTTCTGTATTGATAAAATGATTACTAGGCACTCAATCCATTTAGACTGTGATCTGTCTTATTCTCCTATCATAGCCTCTTATTATGCTTCTGTGCTTCTGTTAGCTTGGCTTCCTATGAGACCCATAAGTTTCACAGCATAAAAGTACCCCTTTGTAGGGGAGAACAATACAAATTATTAATGTTAAACCTTCCCAGTACTTTAAGCAGATTCTCCTGACACAGGAGAGATATGAGACACCTATAAGGAATAGATCTTGCAGATATCTCTGAAATTTGGTGCAGCCAAAGTCCATGACCTCAGATGTAAGCCTAACAACTTGCAATAACAATTACTAGCAGCTCAAAGGGAACAGATGATGGGGAAGAAACTACAACTGCTAACTTAAAAGGATAATTAGACACAGCATTAGATTATAAGAGAGCAGATGAAGATGGCATTATAACATCTGGAGGAACTGGAGATGTTTGTTGACCTCTCAGGTTAAAACCAAAATCCCAGGCCCAGAGGAGATTCTCCTTGAGGTCTATCTCTTGATCAAGAAAAACCTCCTCCCTGAAATGGTTATGCCATTTAACTAGATCTCGTAAGTATAGGATTGGAGCCACCTACCTGGAAGCAGGCGATCATCTCGATTATCCCTACACCACGTAAATCGCCTACGAAGTGGATGCCATCACCTCATTTCAATACTAAATTATGACTACAAAGTCTTTATGGCTATTCTTGCTAAATGGCTTGCTTCCTTACATATCCTCATTAACATGGACGAGACAGGGTTTGTTAAAGGTAGAACACATTTGACAGCCTGCTATCAGTGGAGTTCCAAATCGAGGATGCCTCATGGTGCAGTAGATGACTAGTGTTATTTATGATGACAAAAATAAACTTTGATTGAGTAGGATGGCCTTACCTATTTCAGGTCCTTTAACATTACAACTTTATTACTGAACCTATATCAAGGCTCCTGCGCCAGAGTTAAAACAGGATCTGGGCTTTCATAACTTTTCCCTATTTGTAGGGGAACTGGGCAGGGATGCCCCCTGGCACCACTGTTATTTATGTTGCACCTTGAACCACTGGCATGCAAGTTAAGTAGTATGCCCTATATGGAATATCACAGGAGGGTAATTGAGAAAAAAAGCTTACCTTGTATGTGGATGACTCTTCTTTGCAAACTTGAAAAGAGCTCTAGAGGGCACCGTTAGGAAACTGAGTGGCTCTAGGAGACTTTCAGGTTACATCATCAATATTGCTAAAACCAAGTCTACTGGGTTTAACTATGCAACCAGTCCATTACTGCAATACAGTTCAACTAATACCAACCAATTCAAAAAGATTCTTAAAAATTATCTTAATGACAACTGGCTTTGCCCATGTACTACTCCAGGCTAGCTAGTTTTAATAGCTTCTGATCATACATTTTCTTCTTCTCTGACCACCTCATAATCTATGCTCTCTCTCATGTCTAGATAATCTATAAACTCATCTTTTTCTATCCAATTTCCCCCCTACAAACCCTTCCTGAGCTTACTTTGAGAAACTACAATGTCAACACTACAATAAGGAATTATATCAGATGATTGTATAATGCAAATGTCAGCTATAATAGCACAGAATGTAACTTCTGGTGTACTGCATGCCTTGTATACTTTTTTGCATAACTTCTTGTATAGGTTTTTTTGATTAATCTCTGTATGTGCAGCTTTTCTCCCTGGGCCTCTACTGAAAATGGGTCTTATCCCAGTCGGACTTTCCTGGTAAACAAATGTAAAATAAATAAACTCTTACTTTACAGATAGTACAGCATCTCTAGCCAAGGTCTCCTCAACATCTAATTCCAACCCTGCCCAACAGCCACATATCACCACAACCACTTTCACCTTCAAACTTGTGCCCACACATCACATACAAAACTACTCAAACAAAAAAACTGTACTCTTCTTCAGCTAATGACCTTCCAAGCGAGTACCTCAAAATAGCACTTAGTATTTATTGCCTATCCTGTCTCAATACTTATAAGGTCAATCCAGGAATACCACGCTCCTTCTCTCTGGAAAAAGTCGCACATTACTTTCCTCTTTTGTGCAGAGGGATAAACAGAAATTAACTTCAGGCGTACAACGATCTTATCTCCCCTTGCCAAAATACTTGAAAAATGTATTCAAAATCAATTACTAGATTCTCTCCTGCAGGAAGAAAGTACAGTTGTGTACAATTACCATAAATGTAGATGTTTGAGTGTATTCATTGTTGCAGTCATTATATTTGGGTTATCTGCTTGCAGGTAGCACTCAGCCGACCTGATCTCTACTTGTTTGAAGGCTCTCCATGATTTTCTCAGTGGTACTCCCTTTGCATTGTATCAGCAGAGCATGTACTTCAATAGATTTCTCCAGTGGAAACATTTAGAGAGGTAAGAAACATTGCCTCTGGTATTCTAAGCTATCTGAACTGTTTGTCTTTGACAATTATCTTAATTTTCTTAAACCGACCTATTTTATGGGAGTCACAAAAGTGTTAATTAATTCCAGCTGTAATAACTCTCTATTTATTGTTTACTTTATAGTAACAGTGTAATGATATTACATCCCCATTATAAAGTAGTAAGATCATCTATACTTTGCATATACATAGCATTGAATGGTTTTACAACATTTTTATAATTAAATATCTTATTAATTTTGCAAACACAGAAACATTAATCAGCTAATTAATGTACCTTCACACTGTAAAATACATTTATTAACATGGTATATGATGCAAATGACACTTTTGGAAATGCATGGGAGTCTTTTCATAGAGTAACTGTTTATAATGACTGAGTAATTATAATGACCTCTGTCGTGCAAGGAATTTAAGTTGAAGCCGGTAAAAGGACAAGGCTGTCTTGTCTTCATGTATTTGGCATTGAAATGTTTTAATGTTATTGAACAGTTAATTATTACATACCTGTTAAAATATTTCATGTTTATGTAACTAGAACCTGTTAATGTACATGTTACTATACTCTGTTGCATATCATCTACTCAAATGCGATCTCTGCTTAACATACAAGGCCATGTCAAACCCGAAGCTGTTGGACATGCTACACTTAAAGAAATCCCAATCCCTCAGAGACACACGCTCCAGGGATCTAAACCTTGTCATCACAATGAACAAAACATGCTGGAGGGATAGGTTCCTGACCCAGAGACTCCCAAGACTCTGGAATAGACTGCCCGTGCATTTCAAGCAGAGCGCCTCTTTGGCCCTCTTCAAAAAGAACCTTGATGATTGGATGGGAGATAGGAAATTAACCAGGGGGATCACGTCAGTCGCCCTGCTAGACAGGGGTCCAGGGAAGTAAATACTGTGGGAAAAAATAGCCAGGGAATTGTTATGGCTAGGCTTGTATAGGCCCTAGGGCCAATAGCCTAGTACTAACCTATGAACCTATTATCGAAGTCTTGGGTCCTGCGTCAGTTGCTGTCTCTTCTTCCATGACGTCAGGTAGTCAGGGGTATAAAGCATGCAGTCGACGCCACTGCATCAGTTTTTGTTGCCCCAGATGTCAGGTGCCACCATAATGGGAAGCAATTATATACAAAGTTACACCTCCAACAAAAAGCAAATACACCAGAAAGCTTAAATACAGTAAAGAAGAAGAGAGGTATAGCCAAAAGAAGTCAGGGGGCTGTAGGGAGGGTGACCAGGACTGCAACAGTGAATACACTTGAACATCTACATTTATGGTAAGTGTACACAACTGTATTATGTTCTTCGTGTTTCACTGTTGCTGTCATTGCATTTGGGTAGATTCCCAAAGCTAAGGAAGGGAGGAAGCAGTTAAAGAGCATTAGGACAAGCTATTAGGCCCTGCAAGACTGCAGTGGCAAAACCAGCTCTGGATTTAGAAAAAATAAGCAAGTGGTAATGCCTGGTGAAGGTATGAACAGAACTCCAAGTAGCAGCTTCTAGGATGTCCCTGGTAGGAACACCTCTGAGAAAGGCTGGTGAAGTAGATGCAGCCCTGGTGGAATGTGATCTTATCCCCTGTGGGGTAGGTTTTCCATGGTGCTTACAGCACAAATTAATGCAATGGCCTATCCACTTGGAAATAGTTTGCTTTGAAATGGCCTTCCCCTCTGCCCCTGCAGCAAAGGCAACAAGCAGCTGTTCAGTTTTCCTGAGACGCTTAGTCCTGTCCAAATAAAATCTAAGTTGTCTGTGCACGTCCAAAGAGTACAGTATTTGTTCTCATTTGTTCTGTGGATTAGAAAAGAAGGTTGGCAAATGAATGGACTGATTAAGGGCCACACTGGATACCACCTTGGGCATAAAGGAAGGATTAGTCCTGAGGGACACCCTGTCTGCATGGAAGATGATGAAGGGCTCCACTGCCATGAGGGCCTGTAATTCAGACACTCTTCTTACTGAAGTGATGGCTAGAAGGAAGGCAGTGAAGGAGGTAGAGTGAGCTTTTCCAATACAAATTTAAGTTCCCAGGCTGGGGTAGGGGCTCTCTCCTGGGTGGTCTTAAATTTTTGGCCCCTCTGAGGAATTGCTTCAGCAGGGGGTGAGAGAAGAGGGTGGTTCAGTATTATAATGTACTGAAATGGCTGAGGCATGAATTTTAATAGAAGAGAAGAAAAGGCCCTTGTGAAGTATCTCTGTTAAGTATTGGAGAATATGCGGTAAGCTGGACACTGTTGTGCCCATTCCCTAAGTCTGGCTCCAGGAACAGTATCTTTTCCACTTTTCAGCATAGGATTTTCTAGTACTAGGCCTCCTTGCCTCCAGAATGACATCTAGCACTTGCTTACTGAGGGATGGTATTGGAGAGCTCAGGTAATTAGCCAGGCTGCAAGGTTCAGGGTTTGAAAGCTGGGGGTGCAGATCTGGCCCTCCTGCTGGGACAGCAGGGAACGGGTCTGAGGCAGGTGCCATGGTTCCAGCAGTGACATACTGCGCAATAGGGGGTACCAGTGTTGGCGTGGTCAGTCTGGTGCAATGAGTATTGTCATTGGTTTGTCCTGTTTGATCTTTAGTAGAACTTTCGAGAGGAGAGGCAGAGGGGGAAAGGCATAAACTGAGAGGCGTTCCCAGGTGAAGGACAGGGCATTCACTTTCCAAGCTTGTCTGTGGGGAGTCCTTGTGCAGAATTTGTCCAATTGGTAGTTCTGAGGGGAGGCAAACAGGTCTATCTCTGGGCTCCCCCATTTGTTTCTCAAAATGTTGAATATCTTTGGTTCCAGTTTCCACTCGTGTGGGTCCATGAGACTTCTGCTTAGGTCATCTGCCAGTGAATTTAGCTTGCCTGGCAAGAACTGAGCTTGTAGGTGCACTTGGTAGCTCAAGGCTATGTTCCACAAAGTCATGGCTAGTCTGCAGAGAGGGTATGAGTGGGTTCCCTCCTGCTAGTTTATATACCACATAACAGTGGTGTTGCCTGTCTTTACCAATAATTGTCCTGGAAGAATGTCGCCCTTGAAGGCTGTCAGAGAATTCTGTACAGTTAACATTTCTTTTTGACCGATATGCAGGTGCATTTGACTTGGGTTCCATTTGCCCTGAATGCACTGCCCTGCCTAGTGAGCGCCCCATGCATAGTCTGATCTGTCTGTTAGGGTTTGGGCGGCAGGGGGTAGAGTGAATGGCAGTCCCTCATTGTGATAGCAGGCCTCTGCCTACCAAAGGAACTCTGTCTTTACACAAGGAATGATAGGAATCATTGATTCCAGGTACCGAGAATGTTGACACCACAGGCTTTTTAGATACCATTGCAGTTTCCTCATATGCAGTCTTGCATATGGAATTAATAGGATGCAAGAGGCCATGAAACCCAGGGCTTGCAGTATTTTCCTTGCAGATAGCAGGGTCTTTATGGCCAGTAATTTGAAGTAGGCTGTCAAATAAACTTGCTTTTCTGGAGTGAGGTAGGCCATCTGGGAATTTGTGTTCAAACTTGCACCCAGGAATACAATTTGTTGGCAGGGTACTAGGTGAGATTTCATTTCGTTTATGGTGTACCCCTGTGAGGTTAGCAGTTTCTTTACAAATGCCAGATGATTCAATAGTGTGTCGTGGCATAATGCCTGAATTAGACAATTGTCCATGTATGGGTATATTTGAATATTTCTTTGCCTGCAGAATGCAATGACTGGAGTTAGGTACTTTGTGAATACCTTGGGCACATTAGATAAGCCAAAGGGCAGTGCAGAGAACTGATAGTGCATGTAGCCTGCTCTGAAGCGTACGTATTTTCTGCAAGATTCCCTTATTGGGATGTGGAGGTAAGCTTCCTTTAAGTCCAGTGTTGCCAACCAGTCATTTTTGCCTAGCATGGGAAGCAGCTGATGAAGAGTTAGCATTTTGAATTTTGAGATTACCAAAAAGGTGTTTAGGATAGACAGGTCCAGGATAGGATGCCAGGAGCTGTCTTTTCTGGGTACCAGGAAATGTCTGGAGTAAAAGCCTTGTCCCCATTCCTCTGCTGGGACAGGCTGAATAGCCCTGATACTTAGAAGGGAGAGAACCTGCTGTTGAGCCTCTGCTCACTGATTTGGGGGTAGGTCTGGCCAACCGTTTGGGGTTGGTAAGGTGTGGAAGTGGAATCTGTATCCTTGGGAAACTATATTTAAAACTCATTTATCTTGGGTAATGAGTGCCCAGTTTTTTGCATGCAGGGCGATCCTTCCCCCTAAAGGAGCAGTCAGCTGAGCATGGCTTGGGAGGTTTAAGGTTAAGTCATTGTGACAGTTTACCATAGGGGGGTGTCTTACTACTTACAACTTTGGAAGTGGGAGCCCCCCACTGCTTAGGCCTGTGAGTACCTTGAGACTGTAGCCTAGGTGGTCTGCTGGTCCTGGGTTTGGACTGAGAAGGCGTGGAAGAGACAGGAAAGGACCAATTCTTAGAAGGCCAATGCCTACTAAATCTGGGAGGCTGTACTTGCAGGAAATCTTTAACAGTTTGCATAGATTTAGCTTTTTCCTCCATTTTTTTAAGTACTTCTTCTGCTTTGTTGCCAAACAGGCGGTCTTGGTTTAAGGGAGCATCCAGTAATTTAGCTTTAATATGATCTGGGAAAGAGTGCTCCTTAAGCCAAGCATGCCTTCTAAGAACAGACCCAGTGACAGCAGCCCTGCAAGATGTCTCTAAGGAGTCAAAACCACATTGCAAAGTACGTTTACCAACTTGTTCAGCAGAATGCATTAAATCCTGTAATTCTTTATTTTCAGCACAGTCAGGAATCAACAACATTTTCTGTTTAAGTAATCCAATAATATGCTGCTGATACTTTAACATGTGAAACTTGCAGTTTAAGGCCCTAATGGCCAAAGTAACAGAAGTGTATACCTTCTTACCCCATCTGTCCAGGGCCCTGGAATCTCTATCAGAGGGGGTAGGGTTTTTGGTAGTAGTAGCCTTAATGCCTTTGGGTCCCTGAGAAATGGTCTCTGGGTCCACAGTAGGATTCTTAAAGAGGAACTTGTGAGAGTCAGGTAATCTGTAATGCCTGTCAGGTTTCCTGTGAGCCGGAGGTAAAGTGTCTGGGGCCAGGCTAGATTCCAAGAAGCATCATCTACAATGTCCAGTACAGGAGGGATATTTAAAGGCCTGTGTTGAGGTAGGAGTAAGAATTCCCTAAGCTTCTTTTTGGAGTCACAGTAATCCTGGCTTTCCCAGTGGAAATGCTCTCCAAGTGTGTGCAAAGTTTCACCAAAAGAGAAATCTTCTGGAGGGGAAGCAGAGGGAATGGAGTCCTCTGCATCAGAATCCTCATAGGTAGATAAGGGCAAATCCTGGTCATCAGACGAAACAGAAATTTCAGAATCCTGATCAGAAGAATCAGAAGGAAAATCAGTTCTAGGTCGCTTAGAGGGAGAAGGCTGGCTTCCCCTAATTAGAGTAATAAGCTCTTCAGCCATTCTTATTTGTTTTTAGGCATATGGGCCTGACCATGTGGTTTGGAAGTCAGTTTTCTAGGCGTGGATCGAGTTTTAGGCCTTGAAAAAGAAGATGGCATCGGTTTGATATGCAAGTCAATAGGACTGAATACACCCTCAGAAGCCGGTGCCTGCACAGCGGCTCCGGACCCATCCAAGGTATAGACATCCACAGGTCCCATAGTCGAAGAAGCATCTCGTGGCATACCGGACTCCGAATGGGTCTCAGTAGAGGCCTGCGAATCTGAAGTAGTGGGTATCAGGGGCTGCGAAAGCGCCTCACTGAGTATCATCGAACTGACGACTAGCTTAATGGAAGCATTGTTGGCAGCTTTGGACCTATGCGGTCTGTCTGTCTTTATCTTTATGTTTTTTAGGAATGTCGGTAGTCGGATGGCCTACCGAAGCCATTTCTGGATAATTAAACAGAGTACCGAAATAGTTTGATACGAAAATGAACCGACGACGAATAGTTCGAGGATTGAATAAGGCACAAAACCAACAGCAAGGGACATCGTGGTCTGGGCCTAAGCAAGAAATGCAGTACGAATGAAATATGAGATATTTGCTTTGCACAAGTAATACAATTGTTAACTTTTACTGGCATCGGTTTAGAGCAAGAAAAAGGATCCCCAACGGGGTACTTAGCTTTTTTGAAGACTTTGGTTCTGAAACTCGAAAAAGAAAATTTCAGCAGTTGGCCGACCGGTACTTGAGAACTGCTTCTGCTTTGGGCACCGTACGGCAAGAAAGACTGATGTAATGGCGTCGGCTGCATGCTTTATACCCCTGACTACCTGATGTCATGGAAGAAGAGACAGCAACCGACAAAGGACCCAAGACTTTGATAATCAGGCCAGCTGAGGGCTACCTGCAAGCAGATAACCCAAATGTAATGACTGCAACAGTGAAACATGAAGATCATCTCCTATCCCCTATACAACATGGATTCCATCCTTATAGGTTCATAGGTTTACACTAGGCTATCTGCCCCAAGGCATTTATAAGCCTAGCCCAAAGTTTTGTGGCTTACGCCACCCCTTATGTTAAAAAATACTGTGCCCATTAGTTTGTTGTGCCTCTGTCCAGCAGTGACACAGAGATGATTCCCGGGGTAAACCTACGATCTTCCATCCACCGGTCAAGATTTCTCTTGAACAGAGCCAGCAAGGTGCTCTGCCTCACATGGACCGGGATTTAATTCCACAGCATAGGGAGTCTCTGGGTGACAAATCTATCCCTCCAGCATGTCCTATTTATATCCGTGCTAAGGTTTAAGTCGCTTGCTCTAGTGGATCTGGTAGATTTGGATTTTTTGAGGTGGAGCATGTCCATTAATTCCGGGTTGGACATGGCCTTGTATGTCAGGCACAGGTCACCTCTGAGCAGCCGGTATGCGACTGAATAGAGCTGGAGTTTCTTCAGTCTGGCAGCATATGATAGATTTTGGAGTCCCTTTATCCTTTTGGTGAGGAACTTTTGGGGTCTCTCTCCAATTGCTGCAGGTGTCGGGTGAGATGCATCCCGAATGGGGCATTGTACTCGATCATTGGTCTGATAAGTGAAGAGTACAGGGGAACAATGACCTCACTTGATCTGGATGTGAATCCCTTCATGATCAGGTAGGCAATATAGAAGGTCTTTCTAACCACTTTAGCAATGTGAGTGTCAAAAGAAAGGCCACTGTCAACCTGGGTCCCCAGGTCCCTGATAACCTCTTCTGTGCTTAATGGATTGCCACCTATATGGTAGCTTGGGGTTACCTTGTTTTTCCCGAAGGGTATGACTATACATTTTTTGGCATTTAACTTCAGGCCATGGCTGTGGCACCAGTTATCAGTTTCCGTGAGACCCCTCTGAAGGATATCTGTGTCCGATGTACTTTCCACTATGGCGCCCAGTTTGCAGTCATCTGCAAACTTTGTCAGCCATAGTCCTCCTATGTTTGCCTGTACTTCTGAGAAGTAGATGCCGAACAACAGGGGGTCAAGGACTGAGCCCTGTGGGACACCACTTGTGACTGGCTTGGAGTCTGACATGGCGCCAGCAACTCTAACCCTGTGGGTTCTGTCCTTTAGCCAGTTTGCAACCCATCTTGTGACATATGGGTTTACATTTAAGCTGGTAAGTTTCTCTATAATACCCGAGTGGGGTATTGTGTCGAAAGCTTTTGCAAGGTCAAGGTAGGCTGTGAAGACTGCCTTTCCCTCATCAATGGCCTTGGTGACTGTTTCGAAGAAGTCAACCAAGTTAAAAAGGCATGATCTGCCCTTGACAAAGCCAAACTGGGTCGGGTCCAATGTCTGCAAGTCCCCTATGTCTTTGTTTATGAGTTCCATTATGATCCTCTCCATAGCTTTGCAGACCAGGCTTGTTAAGCTTATGGGGCGGTAATTACCAGGGTCCGTAGAGGCACCGCCTTTGTGGAGTGGGACCACAGTTGCCGTACGCCACTCCTTGGGCACGTATCCTGTGGTAAGGCTAAGATTAAACAGCTGCCTTATAAGCGGGTTTAGTTCCTCGTTGAGTTCGTGTAGCACACAGCTGGGGACACCATCCGGTCCCATTGATGCTGTGTTTTTAGCTTTAGAGAGAGCAGCTTTCACCTGCGCATTTGAGATGTCTGGGAGGCTACACTCCGCTGGGATAGTTATCTCTCCTTTTGGGGGGGGGGGTGAAGTTTGCACTGAACCTGTCTGCCAGTATGTTGGCAATGTCTGTAGGTTCAGTCATTTTTGTATCATTTTGGACTAATTCTGCGCATATCTGGGAGTTTCCACCCAGGTTTCTAACATAGCTGAAGAAGGCCTTATGATTGTCTTTTGAATCTATTGCAATTTTTCTCTCAAAGTTGGCCTTGGATGATTTTATGAGTGCTCGTATTTTTTTACTAATAATGATCAAGGGTGTCTTCTCTTTTATGGATTTTACTCTATCATGTAACAGCTTTCTCCTCTTATTGTAAAGTTTGTTTATGGCTGGGGTCCACCAGACTGGACGTTTGCCCTTGGTGGAAAGAGCCTTGGTTTTATTAGGGATTGCCTGATCCATGCAGTCCTGGAGGCGTTCGTAGAAGGCATTTGTAAGGGCTTCCGCAGCTTGGGATGTGGTTTCCACTGGCTCGGGGGCCTTGAAGGATACCACACCAGTCTTTAGTAGTGTGAAGTTTGCTTTAGAGAAGTTCTTCACTATGGTCTTTTTTGTTTGGGGTGGGGGCGGGATGTGGATTTCCAGTGAGATAAGTTTGTGATCTGATCTCACCAATGAGGGATATACTTCCGGTGTGGAGCATTTTGTCCCCATGTTTGTGATGATGAGATCTAGTATATTTTCTCCTCTTGTGGGAACGGTGACTAGTTGTTCCATGGCATTTGAATTTATGAACTCCAGGAACCTTTGGGCTAGAAAGTTGGGGCTTGAGTAATGTTCCCAGTCTATATTCGGGTAGTTGAAGTCACCCAATATAATGGTGTTTGGAGATACATTTATACCCTCCAGTGTCTTCAGGAAGGCTGTGTGGGGTTCCTGAGTTTGAGAGGGTGGCCTGTAGCATGCTACAAATTGTAGAGCAGTTTTGCCTATGGTTAATTGCACCTGGATGGTTTCCGATGCTTAGACGTTGCCACCAACCTGGAGGTGTGGGTATCCTTGATGAATATGGATACACTGCCTCCTTTTGTGGTGTGGTCCAGGTTTTGGGGCCGGAACGCATGATATGAGGTAAAACCTGATAGTGCCGGGGTGCTCTCAGGAGCCTTGAACCAGGTTTCAGTCACAGCACAGACATCGATGTTCTCCATACTGAGAAGGGCCTCGAGTGCGTGCATTTTAAGATTTAGACTTCTGGCATTGAGCAGCATTACCCTTAGTTTCTTCCCATTTTTGTTTTCTAGGGTGGTAGGTTTAGAATTTGAGCCTTGCCTAAAAAGGCACTATGGGGGTGGCAAGAGCCTTAGCCAATATCCAGAATCCCAGGGGTGACAGGTGCAAGCCGTCCCTTGTGAAGCAGCGTGGCGTGTCAAGCATGTCATCCCAGGCAGACAGACACTGGATCCCCTTTGAATGACACCAGAAATTAAGCCAATTGTTAAAGCTGATCATCTTGTCTCTATGTTGTGGCATCATTCTTGGTGAAGGAAGGATACTGCTCAGGGTCAGGGTCATACCTGCCTGGGCTACATAATCAGAGAGCTCCTCTATGTCTCTTTTCATGTAGTCCAGGGAGGTACGTCTCAGGTCGTTCATACCAGCATGGACAATGACTGTGTCATATTTGTACTTGCTGTGGAGTGACCCGAGTGCTTGTGTTATGTGGCGGATTCTAGCGCCCGATAGGCAGCTTACTGTGACCCTCTCCTTGTTCAGCCTGGTGTGTGGGACGTCAGTGTGTCTGACTATGGAGTCACCTATGACAAGTATGTTTGGTGTTGTATTTGGCCTTAAGGGCTGTGACTGCTTTGCACACTGATTTTGTGGTTTATGTGTTGCCTGTGGTGTGTCATGAGGTGGCAGTTGCTTGGATGTCTGCTTTGGAGGCCTCTGCTGTTTAGGTAAATTTTTGCTCAGAGCCTCCGAGTATGACTTTGTGTGTTTATGTGTTTGATTCATTGTTGTGATAGCTTTATGTGAGACTGGTTTTGTGGTGTGTGTAGTTGCCTTCTCCTCCTGTCTGGTCTTGCCAGTCCTGAGTTGAGAGAGCTCAGCCTCCAGTTTGGCTAAATAGCTGCATCTCTCGCAAGTATTTGTGTTATGTGGGAGGAGGAGAGGGTTGTCAGTGTACATGAGGCAATTGTAACATTGCCTCAATATTCCCAAATTCACCAACTGGACAGGAGAGACAGCATCTGGCCCTTCGACATGCTAGAGAAATTTAGAAGTTAGGGGTGTAACTGAATAAGAGAGGACTTAGTAAGGAAGTGGGTACTCCTGGGGGGGGGGGGGGGGTTGCTAGTGAGGGACTTTGTATAATACAGAAGTGCTAAACCTGAAAAGAAGATGCTTTTAAGACAAGTAAAATCCTTCCCACAATACTAACATTGCCCTTCTAACTTGTACAGATACTGTCAATAAAGCTAAAGATAGTGGTAAACTAGTTTTCCTTATTTCTAAACTTGTCTAAAGACTTCAACACAGTTTGTCACAGCAAACTTCTACTACAAATGTACTCATTAGGTCTCTCTCAGCCAATCCTTCTGTGGTTCAAAAATTACCTGCCGATAGGTATAAGTATTAAAATGGCACTCCATGCTCTCTCCTTACCTCCCAGTCACCATCAGTGCACCACAAGGCTCTATCCTTGGCCCCCTCCTCTTTAACATTTTCACCAACACCCACATCCAAACAGGCCTCCCTAATACAATATGCAGAGGATTCCACTCTCATTTACACATCTGACAACATGGCACAATTCTTAAAAAAAAAAAAAAAAAAAAAAAGACTAAGGAAGCTTTAACAGCCAGTGAAACATGGCTTCATAACTCATACCTCATGTTCAACCCAAAAAAGACCAGACTACAACTTTCCCCCCCAAATCCCTCTTTCACGAAAAAACTAAATTTAAAGTCCTCTCTCTTGATAATACAAGCATTGAAGTCACCTCTCATAGAAATTATTAGGGGTGATAGGGGACAATAAGCTTAAATTTGACCTGCATGTACAAAATTGCATAAGAAAAACTTATCAAAAATTAGGGATGCTTTACAGAGTTAAAAATGTTCTCGCCGACACAACTAAAAACTACACTTGCCACTATTTATCTTCTCCCCACATTTTTTCATGATGCTCCCATCATCACTAACCTGCAGGCGTCACAAAAATTAAAACTTGAACAATGCTATAACAAAGATGCTAAATGTGCAGCAAATACCCCTTTCAGAACCCAGTACTGTATAGCACTAATGTTCGAGTGTATTCAGTGTTACAGTCATCACATTTGGGTTATCCCTACACCAGGGTAGCGCTCAGCCAGCCTGAATACCAGAGACTTAGTATTTCTGCATCGGTTGCTGTTGCTTGAGGACTAACGTCAGTTCGTCAGTGGTATAAAGGAAGGCAGCCAACGCCATTACATCAGTTTTTCTTGCCCTAACCTGTCAGGAGCCCCCAAAGTAGGAGGCCAGGTTCAGGTGGAAGAAACCCCACCAGTGGAAAATAAATACCAATATGTCCCTTGTAAGGAAAGGAGAAAAACAAGGAAGAGATGTAACAAAAAGAAAAAGGGGGATGGAGGGAGGGAAACTAGAACTGTAACAGTGAATACACTAGAATATTTACATTTATGGTAAGTGTACACAAATGTACTATGTTCTTCTTGTTTCACTGCTGAAGTTATCACATTTGGGTCTATTCCCAAAGTTGAGAAAAATGGGTGGAGGCAGTCAAGGAAGCTAGGGGCTGGCTAGGATGCCCTGCAAGAATGCAGAGGCAAACCCTACCCTTGATTTGGAGAAGAGAGGCAGGTGGTAATGATTGGTAAAAGTGTGAACAGATGTCCAGGTGGCAGCCTCCGGGATTTCCCTGGTGGGGACCCCTCTGAGGAAAGCTGCAGAGGTGGAGGCTGCTCTGGTGGAGTGTGTCCTGACCCCTCTGGGGGGAGGCTTGCCATGCTGTTTGTAGCAGAAATGGTTGCAGTACGCTATCCATTTGAAAACAGTTTGCTTGGAGATGGCTTTGCCTTCTGCCCTGAAGCAAAGCTAACCAGCAATTGATCAGACTTTCTGAAGGGTTTAGTCCTGTCCAGATAGTACCTGAGCTGTCTGTGCACATCTAGAGAGTGCAGAATCCTTTCCCCCTTGTTTTGGGGGTTAGAAAAGAAGGTGGGGAAATGAATGGATTGGTTGAGAGCCACACTGGACACCACCTTGGGCATGAAGGATGGATTAGTTCTGAGGGATACCCTGTCTGCATGGAAGATGATGAAGGTTTCCACAGCCATGAGTGCTTTCAGCTCAGAGACTCTTCTGACTGAAGTGATGGCCAGGAGGAAGGCTATCTTCCAGGAGATAAATTTTAGCTCTGCAGAAGAAGCTGGTTCAAAAGGAGGCAGGGTGAGCTTTTCCAAGACAAAGTTAAGGTCCCAAGCTGGTGCTGGTGCCCTTCTGGGGTGCCTCAAGTTGCTAGCCCCTCTGAGGAACTGTTTAATTGGGGGGTGTGAGAAAAGAGGCTAATGTAATCCAGGATGAGAGAGATGGAGGGCTGTGCCGTATTGGCCCCCTTAGCCTGGATCCAGGTCCAGAACCCTTTCCATTTATCTGCATAAGACTTTCTATTGCTAGGGCACCTGGCCTCTCGGATAACATCCAGAACCTGTTTACTGAGGATGGCAGATTGGTCAGGGGTTAGAGAATAAGCCAAGCTGTCAAACTGAGTGTCTGTAATGGTGGGTGCATGAATTCCCCTTCCCACTGGGTTAGGAGGTTTGAAATCTGAGGAGGGTTCCATGGAGGCAGCAGGGACAGGCTGTGCAGCAAGGGCAAACGTGCTGTCTGGGCCAGTCTGGAGCTATGAGAATGGTCCTGTTTTTTTTCCTCCCTTATTTTGAGCAGTACCCTGGGGATGAGAGGCAGGGGAGGGAAGGTATAGACCGAGAGGTTTACCCAGGGGAAGGACATGGCATCCACTTTCCAAGCCATGCAGTGATGTTCCCTGGTGCAGAATTTGCTGAGCTGATGGTTGGTGAGGGAGGCAAAGAGGCTGACCGTCAGGGCTCCCCATCTCTGAGTTATTAGGAAGAAGGTACTTCTGTTGGGCTGCCACTCACGCGGATCCAAAAGCTTTCTGATTAATTGGTCTGCCAGGGAGCTGAGAGAGCCTGGAAGGTATTGTGCTAACAGGTGAAGTTGCATGGAAAAGGCTGTGAGCCAAAGGGTCATGGCCAGCCTGCACAGCGGGTAGGAGTGAGTTTCTTCCTGCTTGTTGATATACCACATCACAGTGGTGTTGTCTGTTTTGATCAGGAGAACCCCTGGAGACAGAAGGGGTTTGAAAGCTATCAAGGCCTGCTGCACAGCCATCATCTCTTTTTGACTGATGTGCAGGGGGATTTACTGTGGGCTCCATAGGCCCTGTATCCACCTGCCGTCAAGGTGTGCACCCCAAGCGCAGTCTGATGCATCTGTGTTGAGGGTCTGGGCAGCATGGTGTGGGGAGAAGGGCAGTCCCTTGTTGTGGGAGCAGGCTGCTGCACACCAAAGAAATTCCTTCCTCAGGCAAGGAATTATAGGTAGAAGAGTTTCCAGGTCTTGAGAGTGTTGACACCAAAGGTTCTTTATGTACCACTGAAGTTTCCTCATATGCAGTCTGGCATATCGAATGAGGAGTATGCAAGATGCCATGAACCCCAGAGCTTGCAGGATTTTCCTTGCAGAAAGCTGGGGACTGGTGCCAGTTGAGAAAAGTAAGCTGACAGGAAAATTGGTTTCCCTGGTGTAAGGCATGCCATCTGGGGTGCTGTGTCCAGACTTGCTCCCAGGAAGATTATCCTTTGGGTGGGTATCTGTTTGGATTTCTTTTCATTGACTGTGTACCCTAGGGAGGTTAGTAGGTTCTTTACAAAGGCCAGGTATTTGAGCAGCTTTTCCTGGCTGTCTGCCTGAATAAGGCAGTCGTCTAAGTAGGGGTAAATTTGAATATTTTGTTGTTTGCAAAAGGCAATGGCCGGAGCCAGGCATTTTGTGAAAACTCTGGGAGCAGTAGATAAGCCAAAGGGAAGCGCAGAGAACTGAAAGTGTTGAGATCCTATCCTGAAGCGTAGATATTTTCAGCAGGACTCCCTGATAGGAATGGTGAGGTAAGCCTCTTTTAGGTCCAGGGTGGCTAGCCAAGCGTCCTTGGAAAGCATGGGTAGCAGCTGCTGGAGGGTGAGCGTTTTGAATTTTGGGATCACCAGGAAGGTATTTAGAATGGAAAGATCGAGGATGGGGTGCCAGGTGCCCTCTTTCCTGGGCACCAGAAAGAGTATAGAGTAGAAACCTTGGCCTATCTGCTCTGCAGATATGTGCTCTACTGCCCCTAAGGAGAGCAGGGACTGGATTTGGTTTCGAGTCTCGGCCCACTGATTTGGTGGTAGATCCGGGAACCCTTTTGGGGTTGGAAGGGTGTGGAAGGAGAATTTGTACTCCTGAGACACAATTTTCAGAACCCATTGGTCCTTGGTAATTGTGGCCCAAGTGCTTGAGTGAAAGGAGAGTTTTCCTCCTAGGGGTATATGTAGGTGGGCAGAGGCGAGGTCGGGAGGAGGCAAGTCATTGTGAGTTCTTAGCATAAGGGGGTGGCTTAGAACTCCTTGGTTTTGAAGTGAAGGTAGCCCACTGCTTAGATCTCTGCAATCCCTGGGGTTGCTGTCTGGAGGGTCTGTTTCCACGGGGCCTAGACTGGGCCTGTTTACTCAGAGAAGGAAAGGACCAGTGCTTGTAGGGGAAATGCCTGCTGAACCTAGGGTGCTGGACCTCTAAGAACTGTCTGCATAGATTTTGCTTTTTCTTTCATCTTTTTTAAGACCTCTTCTGCCTTAGTGCCAAATAAGTTATCGTTGTGCAAGGGTGCATCCAACAATTTTGATTTAACATGGTCTGACAGGGGTTGTTCCTTAAGCCATACATGTCTTCTAATGACAGATCCAGTGACTACTGCCCTACAAGAAGCCTCTAGGGCATCAAAACTACAGTGCAAAGTGTGTTTAGTTACTTGACTTACAGAATGCATTAAATCTTGTAAATCTTTAGATTCTGCCCATACAGGAAAGGAGGACATTGTTTAAGGAGTTCCAGGGTATTTTGCTGATATTTAAACATATGGAACTGACAATTTAGTGCCGTGACAGCAAGAGTAGCGGAGGTGTATACTTTTTTATCACATCTGTTCAGTGCTCGGGAATCCCTGTCTGAGGGGGTGGAATTTTTAGCTGAGGTTGCTTTAATCCCTTTCGGCCCTTGAGAAATGACCTCTGGGTCAGCTGTTGGATTTTTAAAAATATAATTTGTGTGAGTCAGGGACTCTGTAGTACCTGTCTGGTTTTCTGGGAGTAGGAGGGAGGGCGTCTGGAGTCAGGCTGGTTTCAAGGAAAACATCATCCACCACATCCAGGACTGGTGGCTAAGGGTCTGTGTTGTAGAAGATCCAGGAACTCTCTGAGTCTCTTTTTAGACTGAGGGTAGTCTTCACTCTCTCACTGAAAATGATCCCTTAAGGTATGCAGGGTTTACCCAAAGGAAAAATCCTCTGGGGGAGAGACTAAAGGAACTGATTCCTCTGCATCAGAATCCTCATATGTGGAGAGCGGCTACATGTCTTCATAGTCAGATGCATCGGACTCATCTGACTCTTGTTCAGACAAGACTACTGGAGACAGATCTCTTTTTCTTTTTGAGGGGGTGGCTTGGCTTCCCCTAATCAGCATAATAAGGTCTTCTGCCATTTTAAGCATTTGAGATTGAGGCAAGGGAGCAGGCGCCTGAGAAAGGGTAGTCGGTTTCTTGGGTGTGGTTCGACCCCTGGGCCTAAGGAACTCAGTAGTTTTGCAAAGAACGATAGTCAAGAAAGAAAGCATCAGTTTATGTCAGGATTTGGTATTGTGAAGGACTTCCTTGGAAGCCGGTGCCTGCACAACGGCTCCAGACCCGTCCAAGGTAGAGACGACCGCAGGATCCTTAGATGAAGAAGAGTTCTGTGGCATATCAGACTCCGAAAGGGTCTCAGTAGCGACTTGTGAATTAACTGAAGTGGGCATCAGGGGCTGCGAAAGCACCTCACTGAGTTCCAGGGGGCTGACGACCAGCTTAATGGAAGCGTCGTAAGGTCTGGTCCGGTGCGGTCTGTCTTTGTCGTTATCTTTACGCTTTTCAGAAGATCTGCTGTTGGATGGCCAAAGCCATATCGGAATTTGAGGACTGTAAACGGAAATATCTGGCTACAATAAGGGCCCGACGACAAATAATTCTGCGTATTTACTTTCCACAGGCGAGACAATTATTAACTTTTTCTGACATCGGTTAGTGCAAGAAAAAAGGATACCCAACGGGGTACTTAGCTTTAAAAGACTTCAACTTCAATTCTGAAACGAAAACTCACGGCACTCGTGCGAACTGCTTCAGGCTCCATGGCAAGAAAGACTGATGTAATGGCTTTGGCTGCCTTCCTTTATACCACTGACGATCTGACGTCAGTCCTCAAGCGACAGCAACCGACACAGAAATACTAAGTCTCTGGTATTCAGGCCGGCTGAGGGCTACCCTGGCAGGGATAACCCAAATGTGATGACTGCAACAGTAAAACATGAACATCTGCCTCAACAAACATATACACAGCTTCTTACCACCTATAAAATTATCAGCATCCATCTGCCTGTCCAGCACTAAAAAACATTCTACACAACTATGTTACCAGTCTGTGCGATCCAGTGACCAAAAACTCCTGTCGACAAACCTATGAAATCTGCTGGGCATTGTCTGTATTTGTAGATGGTTACTAAGGCCTGAAACCCCCTATCTGCATCCATCAGGTCAATATCCTCCCTCCCATCTTTCAAAACTACCCTGAAAGACTTCTTAGCTAAAATCTGGCTTTGTTCTTGTTCAGAAATAGGATAAACTATATGCCTAAACCTGGACAAGTACGTTTTAATTCCTTGTACCTCCTTACTCTCTCTTCTTCACTTACTTTTTTACTTCTATCAAATTCTCTTCCCTGACTTTCTTTCTGAATATACCATAAGCCTGTTTTTCTCTCACTTCATATTGCAATTCGTGTTTGTATTAGACTAACTTACCTGTAAATTTTCTACAAGCTGTCTAAAATTTCTATAAACGTTAAATGACTGCCATATAACTTGTATCAGTTCTTTAGCAATGTTTTTATATCACAAATTTGTTCTAATTTTTTAAACTGCAGATGTTTTTGTTTAGTTCTGAAGATTGTAAAATTATTGTTCTTAAAATCCATCCATCCATCCCTCAACTCCTTTCTCCCATTTTTCCATTTTTTACATGGGGTCGGGGTGCCACTTCAACAGTGACAATCATCTCGAGCCAAGATTTACACTGCTGGGTGGCTAGCCCTGCCTCGGTATTTCATTAATAACACTCACTTGCACACACATTCGCACCTATGGCCAATTTAGAGTGTCTAATCCACCTACTGCATGTCTTTGGAATGGGGGAGGAAACAGGAGTACATAGAGGAAACCCACACGACTGCAGTTTGGACATGCAGACTCCACACAGAAGCCACCCCAGACGAGAACCTCTTACTGTGAGACAACTGTTTTTTAATAATCTGGAGCTCTTCCCCGCAGGCCTCCACTAAAAATGGGCTTCTACCCAGTTGTACTTTCCAGGTAATCAAATGTCAATATATAAATACATAAATTAGTGACTCAGACATTCCCCTCTATGAAACTAGAGGATAGTTTGACATACTTGGGGGTTAAATTGCCTCCTCCTATGCTCTTCTGCTCCATTGAATCAACATTCAAAGAAATCTATAAAAGCATAATGACATTCACCAGAGTAGGAAGGTATTTGCTTGGACTCACCACAAAGGATACAGGGTGGCAAGTGGTTTATCCCACCGTTAATTGTTTATTATGGCTTCAGGGCTCCTAGTATCCCCTAAGCCAGAACTGTATAATAATTTTAAACAGTTAATTATTAGACTTGTGTGGGCTAACACTAAGCCCAAAATAACAGGAAACTTTCTCTCTTCCATTAACTCTAAAAGACTTGGGTGCCTCTGACTTTGACCTTTATCTGGCAGCTGGGAAGCTTAAGATATTTCAGATTTTATTAATTCATGGACAACAACATCTGCTAGAAAACTATTATGTCTGCTCAGATGGGTGGGCCCACATCCTATTACAGTAAACTGTTTGAGGTGCAAGGGCCAGTTGTGTTATGGAAAGGGCAAGATGGTGCAAGGGCCAGTTGTGTTATGGAAAGGGCAAGATGGTGCAAGGGCCAGTTGTGTTATGGAAAGGGCAAGATATCCCACATCTTGCACTAGGTTAAAAGGGCCTTTCTTTATTAGACTGTATTCAATGGAAGAATGATTTAATGCCTATTATGGATGGTTCCTTCTGGGAGACATGTAAGAAACAAACTATTCCCCTGTTACAGGAAAACTGATATATTGGGAAAGCTACCAAATGACTCCTTATTTCTTGGGATCCGAGAACTTGGAAGACAGTCTTGGGACAGGGGTCTTTCATCCAGCACTGTATGAATTACTGCTGGCCAACACAGCTTTGCTCGAACTAACAGCGGTAAAGCATGCTGACTGGCCCAGAATCATGCACTGGATGACAGCTAACCACTTTGGCACTGCTTCCAGTAAAGAGGTACTTAACCGACTGTACAAAATATTTCCCATTCTTAAAGGGAAAACCACAAACAAATTTTGTCTTAAATGGAAATGGGAACTTGGCTTGCAGATAGATCGCCAGGAACTCTGGCAATACTTACTTCTAGCCTCCAATCCAAAGCTGACTTTTGAAACACAAAATGCAGTAATAAATGACATGCTTACCCCTACATTTAAGTATGGGTTACCAATAATTATTATCAAGTCCTACTGTAATACTACCATGCTACAAACAGTTATCCCAAAACCTAAAGGTAACTACATTTTGCTGCTGGTTTGCTTCCAATTAGTCTAATTAGTATTACCAGAAAAGTACATAACATAACTACTCTATCACTCTGTCAAAATCAGACAGTTATTTAAACAGGACTCAGGTTTATATCTAGTACATCATGACTAAGTAATCAAACTGAATTCTGCACCACTGT
Organism: Protopterus annectens; assembly: GCF_019279795.1. NCBI lineage: Eukaryota > Metazoa > Chordata > Ceratodontiformes > Protopteridae > Protopterus > Protopterus annectens. The sequence goes on along the minus strand of NC_056743.1, from coordinate 825,163,188 downwards.
GGTAGACCCCAAAGAATCTATTTTACCAGCCGATGTCACTTACTTTGATTTAGCCAAGATTTTTAATTCTGTATCACACTGGAAGATCAGGGCCATGATGAAATCATTGAATTGCAATAATCTGACTATAGCATAGGTTGCAACTTGACTGAATGACAGACTATATACAGTGCAACAGTTAATGGAGAATATTCTGGGGAAGTACTTGTGAATGTAGGTGTGTCACAGGGTTCTGTTCTGTAATGTACCCTTTTCTGTTCAGTTTTTTTATGTCCACCATCCCAGCTAATGATGTGTGGTAGCTAAATATGCAGATTCATAGGTTCATAGGTTCATAGGTTCATACTAGGCTATCTGCCCAAGGGCATTTATAAGCCTAGCCCATAGTTATTTGGCTTTCGCCACCCCTTTAGTTTGAATAAAACTATGCCTATTATTTTGCTGTGCCTCTGTCAAGCAGTGACACTGAAGTAATCCCTGGGGTATATCTGCGATCCCCCATCCATTGGTCAAGATTCCTCTTGAACAAGGCCAGCGAGGTGCTCTGCCTCACATGTACCGGGATTTTGTTCCACAGCATAGGGAGTCTCTGGGTGATGAATCTGTCCTTCCAGCATGTTCTATTAATAACCGTGTCAAGGTTCAAGTCTCCCGCCCTTGTGGTTCTGAGGGATCTAGATTTTTTGAGGTGAAGCATATTCATCAAATCAGGGTTTGACATGGCCTTATATGTCAGGCACAGGTCACCTCTGAGCAAGCGGTATGAGACTGAATAGAGCTGGAGTTCTTTCAGTCGGGCAGCATAAGACATATTTTTGAGACCCTTTATCCTTTTGGTGAGGAACTTTTGGGGCCTTTCCAGCTGCTGCAGGTGTCGGGTCAGATACATTCCGAATGGGGCATTGTACTCAATCATAGGTCTAATGAGTGATGAGTACAGGGGACGATGACCTCCCTTGATCTAGATGTGAATCCCTTCATGATCAGGTGGGCAATGTAGAAGGTTTTCCTAACTACTTTAGCAACATGAGTGTCAAACGAAGGCTACTGTCAACCTGGGTCCCCAGATCCCTGATGACTTCTTCTGTGCTCAGTGGATTGCCATCTATATGGTAGCTAGGGGTAACCTTGTTTTTCCGAAGGGTATGACTATGCATTTCTTGGCATTTAACTTTAGGCCATGGCTCTGGCACCAGTTATCCGTTTCTGTGAGGCCCTTCTGAAGGATATCTGTGTCAGATGTGTTTTCGACTATGGCGCCCAGTTTGCAGTCATCTGCAAACTTTGTCAGCCATAACCCTCCTGTGTTTGCTTGTACTTCAGAAAAGTAGATGCCGAACAAGAGTGGACCCAGGACTGAGCCCTGTGGGACACCACTTGTGACAGGCTTTGAGTCTGACATGGCTCCAGCAACTCTGACCCTGTGGGTTCTGTCACTTAGCCAGTTTGCAACCCATCTTGTGATGTATGGGTTTACATTCAAGCTGATGAGTTTTTCGATGATACCTGAGTGGGGTATTGTGTCGAAGGCCTTTACCAGGTCAAGGTAGGCTGTATGGACTAGCTTTCCCTCATCAATGGCCTTGGTGACTGTCTCGAAAAAGTCAACCAAGTTTAAAAGGCATGATCTGCCTTTGACAAAGCCAAACTGGGTTGGATCCAAAGTCTGCAAGTTCCCTATGTCTTTATTTATGAGTTCCATTATGATCCTCTCCATGGCTTTGCAGATAAGGCTTGTCAAGCTAATGGGACGGTAATTTCCAGGGTCGGTGGAGGCACCACCCTTGTGAAGTGGGACCACAGTCGCCGTGCGCCACTCCTTGGGTACGTATCCTGAGGTGAGGCTAAGATTAAACAGCTGTCCTAACTGCGGGTTTAATTCCTCATTGAGTTCATGGAGCACACAGCCGGGGACACCATCCGGTCCCATGACATTAAGACTGAGACAATAGTAGGGAATTTAGATGACCACAGTAACTTGCAGAAACATGTGAAGAGTTTAAATGGTCCATAAAGAATAAGGCGGTCTTCAACCCCAAGAAAGGCAACGTAATACACTTTCGCAAATCCAGCTATTGGTATCCCTACGCAGTTGATCGGAAGGTTATTCATGCAGCATCTTCTACTAGGGATTTAGATGTTATTATGGAAAAAAATTAAGTTATGTACTTACCACACCGTTCCATGTGAGTAGTTCATCTTGCCTTCATTCTTTACTGATGGGTTTGGAGCCGATCCCTTGGCTCCAATATGGCCAATTGCAAAGCTCGAGGTCTTCAAATAGCTCGGGGCCAAGTCCCTATCCCATGATGCATCTGTGAATTACCTCAGATCTTGTTTGCTGCGTATACTAATACCATAAGTCATTCTGCATTCCTAAAGAAAAGGAAGAGAAGGTTTGAGTAACCAGGATGGAAACAGCATCTCGATCATCTATCAGCCCAGGAGGGGGTAGGAGGGAGGGACGTAAGAATGAAGGCGAGATGAACAACTCACATGAAACGTTATGGTAAGTACATAACTTCTTTATGTGAAGTTGTTCAATCTCGCCGTTCAATCTTTACTGATGGGTAGCGTCCCAAGCACCATCAATCTAGGGTGGCTCACGGGAATATATTTCTCACGACCAAGGATCCAAAGGAGGCCCTGTCAACTTTGTAATGCGTGATAAAAGTATGAGGTTTTGACCAAGTGGCTGCTGCACAAATATTATCAATAGGAAGTCTGGCAGAAAAGGCAGATGATGTAGAAACTGCTCTGATTGATTGAGCTCTGATCTTGTGTTGCAAAGGTATACTGGCAGCTGAATAGGCAAAGGTGATAAAATCAGATAACCATTTATACAGAGTAGTTTTAGCCGGTGGTCTCCCTTTCCTGGAATCTGAAAATTAAACAAAAGGCTGGTCTGATTTCCTAAAATCATTTGTTCTATCCAAATAGAATCCGAGCTGTCTGTGAACATCTAGTTTGTGCAGCATATACTTTAAATTGTTAGAATGATTGGGGAAGAAATCTGGCAAATCAGTAACTTGGTTGAGATTGGTTTCTGTGCAAACTTTGGGAAGAATGAGGGATTTGTTCTAAGTGATACTCTGTCAGGGTGAAATATCAAATAGGGAGGCTTGATGGATAAAGCCTGAAGCTCTGGCAACTCTGCGGGCAGAAGTAATAGCTACCAGAAAGATGGTTTTCCAAGACAAAAATTTGAGATCACAAGATGAAGCTGGCTCAAACGGTGGGAGAATTATACGTGAAAGCATAACATTTAGATTCCATGGAGAATAGGGAGATTTCACAGGAGGTCTCATATGAAAAGTCCCTTTGAAAAAATGCTTTGGATAACTTGTGAGACATGATATTCAAGCCTTCATATCCAAGATGAAAATTAGAAATAGCAGCCAATTGTACCCGAACTGTTGGTGCTGCAGATCCTTCATTGAAAATTGTAGTCAAGAATTCTAAAATGGAAGCCACAGGGGCTTGGTAAGGATCAATATTATTTTCTGAGGTCCATATAGAAAATTTCATCCATTTGCTAAGATATAGCTTTCTGGTAGAAGATTTGTGAGAGGACAAAAGGATCTGTTTTGTCTCACTGGAAAGGTTATGGAACCTGGCTATGATGGGAACTAGAGCAGCTAAGCTGTCAGCTTCAAGGACTGCAGAGAAGGATGAAGGTCCCCCGACGGGTGTGTCAGAAGAAAACAAAGTAATCCAATTCCGATAAAACTGTTTATTCCAATGGAATCAAACTAAGCGCTTTCACCCAACTATTCCATGGGTTTCATCAGAGTTATACATACACCATTCTCGCTCTCAGTATATACTTAATGCCATTCATCTGTATCCAATGAAATAACTATTTCAATTATTTTTTAAAAACACCTAACTATACCAATTAATTCTTAAACAGTCAAATTCCATTGGAATAAACAAACAGTTTTATCGGAATTGGATTACTTTGTTTTTTTCTATTCTAGTTTGTTGTAAGTCCTATTGTGGGTGTGTCAGAAGGTCTGGAACTGGGTCCAGGATCCAAGGATCCTCCAAAAGATGAGGTCGAAGGAAGGGGAACCAAATCTGATGAGGCCAATGAGGGGCTATAAGAATAATGGTCCTTCCCAGAGATTTTGCTTTCTGTAGAACCTTGGGTATCAACAGGATTGGTGGAAATGCATAGAGGAGACCCGGAGTCCAATCGTGCAAGAGTGCGTCCCTTGGGACTTTTCCCAGAGGGGGAATGAGAGCAAAGTAACTTCTGCATTGCATGTTTATGTGACTGGCAAAAAGGTTGCAACAAGGCTGGCCCTACCTGCAGAATATCCTGACGACAATTTCTTTCTTGAAGGACCACTCGTGAGGCAACAAGACTGCCCTGCTCAGTTTATCTGCTATCATGTTGGAGCTCCCCGGGATTTGCTCTGCCAACAGAAAGCGGTCGGTGGAAACAGCCCACTGCCAAACTCTGAGAGCCTCTCAACAAAGGGGGTAAGACCTGGTTCCTCCTTGTTTGCTCAAGTACCAGACCACTGACATATTGTCTGTCTGAATTGCAATCGTACCCAGAGGGAGAGAGTCCTGAAAGTACTGCAACACCAAAAATACTGCTATCATCTCCAGGACATTGATATGCAGATGTGTCTCTTGATCGGTCCATGTGCCTTGGGTAGTCTTCCCCTGAAAATGCCCCCCATCAGGGAAGCATCCGTGGTCACTGTGGCTGCTGGAGGGGGTAGTACAAATGGGCGTCCTATTGTGACATGAAGTGAGGTCAACCACCACTGAAGGTCCTTCTTGCAAGAATTTGTGATCATTAAGGCGTGATTCATGGGGAGCTCTTGGTAAGACCACTGAGTGAACAAATAGCCATTGAAGTACTCTCATGCGCATACAAGCAAGTGGAATGGCTAGAATTGCTGCTGCCATCATGCCTAATACTTTCAGAACTTCCAATGCTGGTACTTTGTCCTTTGATATCAGGATGCTGACATGTTGACGAAGAAGAGAGACTCTTTCTATTGGAAGCCTTAGAGTGGTGGTAGTGGCGTCCAATTCTGCCCCTATAAAAACTATATGCTGTGATGGCGACAAGGCAGATTTTTCTGAGTTGATTGTAATGCCCAGATGATTGCAGAGTGACAGAGTGGACTCCCTGGCCCGAATGAGCTGATGCCTGGTGGTGGCGGTAAGGAGTCAATCATCTAGGTACGGAAACACGTGGAATCCTAGATGCCTCAGGTGAGCTGTGACCACTGCCATGCATTTGGTGAACACTCTGGGGGCTGTAGTGAGACCAAAGGGCAGGGCTCGAAACCGATAGTGATTGGCTCCCAGCCGGAAGCGCAGGTGATCCCTGGATGGTCTGGCCATTTTTATGTGGTAGTACGCATCCTTGAGATCTGTCGAGCACATCCAATTGTCATTCCCTAAAAAGGGAAGTATAGACTGAAGCATGACCATCCAAAACTTCTCTATCTTTACGTATTGGTTCAGTCTGCTGAGGTCCAATATGGGTCTCCAGTCCTCCGTCTTCTTTGGTACCACAAAGAATCCTGAGTAAGTTCCGGATCCTGTCTGGTCTGCTGGGACTGGTTGGATGACTCTTTTTCTTAGCAACGTTTGGACCTCTACTGTTGCTTGATCCCTGTAACTGGGTGGAATGTCCTGGATTCATCTTATGATTGAAGGGGTTGTGGTGAATGGCATGAAGTATCCTCTGGAAATGATACTTTGTACCCAGCTGTCTTTTGTTATATACTGAGTCAGGCATCTGGGTACAAAGATACGCGACCCCCGGCTGCCTCCAGAGCAGGTCAGTCAGGCCTCCTCTCAGGAATGCTGGTAGGGTGTTCTAGAGAAGTGATCTCTGTCACCCGGGTGTTGCGGACCCCCCTCTGCCACGAGGGTGGCATCTTCCATTATTACCCCCTCCTCTGCCCCTGGAGGGGGGGTTCACCATGTGTGTCCTGAAAGGCTCCTTGGGCTTTTCGGAACCACATTTTTCCTCCCCTTTGACCTTTAGGGTATGGTCGGGTAGGGGTGGGAAAATAGACCCCGACGGCAGACAGAGTCTTTTCGTCCTGTTCACATCTGGTTAAGGTTTCCTTCACTTTAGGCTAGAAAAGGGACGAGCCATCAAAGGGTGTGTTCACGAAGGAAAACTTGAAAGGTTCCGCGAAGGAGCACAAGCGCATCCAGGAATGTCTCCTAAGAGCAATTCCTGTACCCACTGCCCTACTCGTTCCATCAGCTGCATAAGATATGAGGCGCATGGACAAACTTGACGATAGAATTTAGGGTAGAAAGCTGGGCAGCAACTTTGTCGGAATCTGCCGCAGCTACTGTACCCCGAAGAGCATCTCCCAACTCATTAAGGAGATCTCTTTGCAACCTAGTAAAATGGGTTAAGTAGCTCAGCGAACGGACCGCAAATATCGCTGAACTGAACATGCGCTTCCCATATCTATCCATAATCCTGGAGTCTCTGTTAGAAGGATGGATAGACGAGAAAGTCTCAGACATTTCCTTCTTGGTGGCCACTGCCACCACCATGGCATCAACCGGAACACCTTTAATGTTTTGTCAACTGGGGCTGAAATATTATTATTAAGCCTCCTAGGGACAGGCTCCATAGAATCCGGAGACTCCCATGCCCTTCATGAGACCAGCTGCATCAGCTCATCAAAGGGCGGAGTCACCTAAGAAGTGGAGGGCTGAGACCTGAAAGCCTTCAGGAGAACTGACTCATCCTCAGTAGGGCTTTTGGACTGCCAGTCACTCCTCTGCCTAAGGATCTCAAGTATCTCAGCGAATGGGATATCCTCAGAGGGGGACCGTGGGGACTCTTCTGACTCATCTAAGTCAGTATCTGATGTAAGAGACTCCTGCGGGGAGTCTAGGTGCTTCCTCTTGCACAATCTCTTCCTGGGAACCTCATCAGTGGAAGCCTTTGGTGAGGTCTCAGAAGAACAGGGGCTTCCTGAGGCTCTGGGTCTCTACGCTTGGTCAGGACGTGTGATGCAGAAGCAGACACAGGCACTTTTGGGGAGGAGGAGGAGGGCAGACCCGAGATCGAGGATGTCCTGGGAGACATGACTCTCCTCATGGCATCAAAAGCACCTCTGCTCTGGTGTGAGAGAGCAGGCGGATCCGAGGAAACCGTCGGCACTCCCGGCACCAGGACAGTGGGCTCCGAGCCCGAGGTAGGAGCCGAGCTCATCCGGGTCAAGGCCCAGAGAGGCAAAGTCAGAACCGCCAAGCCGGTTCGAATGTCCTCCCCGGACCCGACCAAACAGTGTCGGTTCCTAGAGTCCTCAACTGGCACAGAGGACGTCAGAGTACATGGAGCCAAAGACACTGGAGCAGGCATCAGCTCTGAGGGTTCCACTAACATCAGGTCTGCCTCTTCTGGTTCCGAAGGACGAGCATGGCTCGGAGGAGGAATAGTAAGTCGGTGCAATGGTCTTCGGCTCGAAGCTGATAACATTTTGGCTAATGCCAGTGCCGACAACAGCTTCTGTACCACATGATCCAAGTCCACATCTGACAGGCTGATAGACAATCAAGACGATCTTACAGAAGGTGGTACCGACTGGAGAATATGACTCTTCGGAGCTTCGGAGACCGGTTCCAAGACAGAGGACCGGCTCTGAAAGGAACAGACTGTCATCTCCCAAGACAGTGGAGCCGAAGTTGATGACTTCTTTGATTTTTTTTTTTTTTTTTTTGAGTCCGAAGTCTTGGAAGACTTTGAAGACCGACTGGAGCCATCCTGGTCACTCAAAGCTTCCTAAAAGGAAGGCTTCAACAAGCCTCTATCGATTAGTTTCCTCTTCCTTTCCTGCAGGACCCTAGAGGAGAAGGAATGACAAATGGCACAATTGTCTTGCAAATGCAGATCCCCTAGACAATAAATACAGTTGACGTGACTAACTGACATTTTCTGGCCACACTTAGGGCACTTTTTGAACCCAGACTTGGGGTGCTTGTCTTGATCTACCATAATAAAGTTATAAATATTTACTGCCACACAAAAACAATAGTAAATTTTCTCCAAATAGAATGGATAGCAGGTAAGCCTTAATAAAAACAGGCTAAAACACAAACACATACACAGACAAAATATGTGAAGTCACACAAAGGAAAATATGCCAACAAGATAGCTGCTGAGAATAACAATGTTATCTAAATAAATGTTATCTAAATAAGTAGAGTACACTGTAAATTAGAAAGATTAAGCCTTTTAAATACAAAAAGGCTAGACAGACCACACCACTATCTAAGAAATGTGCCAAAAAAGACACAAATAGCACAGCAAGCTGAGAGAAGGAAAGGCAATAAGCTTATCTATACAAATACAGGTTTACTGAACTAAGCCTTACATAAAAAAACTCGAAGGCTAGACAGACCACACCTATAGAACTACAACTAACTAGGCCAAAAAGAGGCCAACTAGAAATATCTGAAAAATAGTAAAGGGAAGGGAACAGCACACTAAAAGCTATAAGAGCTTTACATACAAACCTAGCTAACTAACTATACTATCAAAAGCTTTTATAGAATTTTTAATGAAAAGAATTTTCTTACCTGGCCCGAGCTAATTCAAAACCTCTGATCTGTTGCAGCAGCAAACTAGATCTGGGGTAATTCACAGGTGCATCATGGGATAGGGACTTGGCCTTGAGCTATTTGAAGACCTCGAGCTTTGCAATTAGCTGTATCGGAGTCGAGGGATCGGCTCCGAACCCATCAGTAAAGAATGAAGGCGAGATGAACAACTTCACATGGAACGTTATGGTAAGTACATAACTTCTTTTTTTCCACAATAACTTATAATAATTTAATATTAACTTTAGTGATCATATGCAATTATAAAGGATATTCTGAGAAGAAATAGCTCAAACAGCAAAGTATTAATTCCACTGTATATGGTCCTTAGTACTTATTAGATCTTATACTGAATATTGGAGGGGGGGGGGGGGTCTTCTGCATATATAATAACAAAGCCAGTATACAAAATTTGGACAGAATCCAGAGAACTTCCATGAGACAGATGTACAGCCTTCGTGGATTGGAATACAAAGACAGACCAAGGGATCTACAATTCTCCTCTGTGGTGTACAGATTAAGGGGTGATGCTGTTATGGCATTTAAATACATAAATAAGTCTGCATCAGTTTATGGGATGACAACATTAATGGACCATAGTGTAAATGCAAGGAAAGTACAGTTTTGTACCTACCATAAATGTAGATGTCCGAACAGGATAGCATCTGCAGTCATAACAAATGGGTTGTCCTGTCGTCAGGCAGCCCTTCGGTCGGCCGGATTCCAAAGTCTGGGTCCGGCTTCGGCTGATGTCGCACTTCACCCGACGTCATCTCTGCTGGTCTTCGGGTATAAAGGCATCAGCTGACGCCATTTTCCTCAGTGTTTCTTGCCCCAGATGCCAGTTGCCCTCTTGGAAAGCTAAATTTTGGATAAATGCCAATGTTTCCAAAAAAGTAGAAGGCAAACACAACAAATAAGCATGTATGTACATATATACAAACAAATACACCATAAGAGACTCCCCCCTAGCTAGCTATTAGGAGGGTAAATACCCTAGGAGTACCACAGAGGGGAAGGAGGGTGGGTAATCCTGACTGCAGATGCTATCCTGTTCGGACATCTACATTTATGGTAGGTACAAAACTGTACTATGTCCTTCAAGGATGCATCTGCAGTCATAACAAATGGGTAGAATGCCATAGCCAAACTAGGGGTGGAGGAAGAAAAAAAATTATGGTGTAGTTAGGATCCCTTGCAGTACAGCAGTGGCAAACCCTGCTCGGGAACTAGAGTATAGAGGTAGATTATAATGCTTGGCAAATGTATGCATGGAGGTCCAAGTAGCCGCCTCAATAATGTCCTTGGTTGCCACTCCTCGTAAGAAAGCTGTGGTAGTGGCTGTTGCCCTTGTAGAATGAGGTCTTATGTTCTGTGGAATTGGTTTTCCATGGTAGGAGTAACAGAATCTTATGCAATTTCCTATCCATTTAGAGATTGTCTGTTTGGAAATTGCTTTTCCTTCCCTTCCTGTTGCATAGGCTACTAAAAGCTGGTCAGTTTTTCTGTTACCTTTGGTTCTGTCCAGGTAGTAGCGTAACTGTCTCTGTACATCCAAGGTATGCAGCAGTCTTTCCCCCCTGTTCTGTGGGTTGGGAAAGAAGGTAGGTAGGTGGATTGCCTGGTTTAAAGACACTCTGGATACCACCTTAGGCATAAATGTAGGATTAGTTCTCATGGACACCCTGTCTTGATGGAAGATTAGGAAGGGTTGTACTGCCATTAAGGCCTGTAGTTCCGAAACCCTCCTTGCTGAAGTAATTGCCAGTAGGAAAGCAGTTTTCCATGATAGGTGTTGAAGATCTGCTGTTGCTGCTGGTTCAAATGGAGGGAGTGTTAATTTTTCTAGCACAAAGTTCAAGTCCCATGCTGGCAATGGTGGTTTTCCTAGGAGGTTTTACATTCTTGATCCCTCTGAGGAACTGCCTGAGTAGAGGATGCGAAAAGACAGGTGGATCGAAGCTGTACTCTGCTGAAATAGCTGATGCATGTATCTTGATGGAGGAATAGGACAGGCCTGTGTGTAGAAGCTCTGCCAAGTACTCCAGGATGTTAGCAATATCTATGTTCGACACATCTTTTCCTCTTTCAGCACTCCAAATGACAAACCTTTTCCATTTTCCTGCATAGTTCCTTCTTGTTGAAGGTCTGCGTGCTTCAAGGATAATGTCTTTAACCCTTTGGGATAGGTCTGGGTTAGATGCTGCTATGTGATGTTCCAGGCAGTCAGTTGCAAGGTTTTAGGTTTGGGTGCATGATGTTGTAGTTGTTCTGAGTTAACATCAAAGGCATCAGGGTATTGACCACATTCTCCCCGAGACATGCTCCTCAGCAATGGATACCAGTGTTGTCTTGGCCAATTCGGAGCTATCAGGATTATCCTTGGGCATTCCTCTCTGATTTTCAGTAGTACCTTGTGCATCAAAGGAAGAGGTGGAAATGCATATGCTGTCAGGCCTTTCCAACTGAAGGATAGAGAGTCCACCTTCCATGCAAGTGGGTGGTATGTCCTTGTGCAAAATTTTTTCAGCTGGTGATTGAGTGGGGATGCGAATAGGTCTATTTGTGGCATTCCCATTTCTTTGTGATGGCCTTGAAGATGTCCGGGTGTAGCATCCATTCGTGAGCATCCGAGGTGGTTCTGCTTAACATGTCTGCTAGGGTGTTTTCTTTTCCCGGCACAAATATTGCCTGTAACTGGATGTTGTAGCTCAGAGCCATATTCCAAAGGTCCAGAGTCATTCTGCATAGTGGGTATGAATGAGTGCCTCCCTGTTTGTTGATGTACCACATGACTGTGGTGTTGTCTGTCCTTATCATTAAATGGCCTTCTTTGAGGAATGGTCTGAATTTCTGGATTGCTAGTTTTACTGCCTTTCTTTTTGGTTTATGTGCAGGTGCAGCTGGTCTTGAGTCCACAATCCTTGTATGCATTTGTCCAACATGTGCGCCCCCCAGCCTAGGTCTGAGGCGTCTGTTGTGATGGTTTGGCTTGCTTGAATGTTGTGGAAGGGTAAGCCTGGGTTTGACTGGCATGCTTGAGCCCACCATAGGAACTCCTGTTTCAGGCATGGGATTAGTGGGATTTCGGTTTCTAAGCTGTGCCTGTGTTGAGACCATAAATTCTTTAGGTACCACTGTAGCTTTCTCATATGCAGTCTGGCATGTGGGACCAAGATTATGCATGATGCCATGAAGCCCAAGGCCTGCAGTACTTTTCTTGCTGTTAGTTTGTTCTGCTTTGTTAATGCCAAGAAGTAAAGAGGGAGTTGTTTTTGTTTTTCTGCCGTTAGGAATGCCATTTGTTTTACTGTGTCCAATTCCGCACCCAAGAATGTTCTTGTTTGGGATGGTATCAGTCTTGACTTTTGTAAATTGACTGTGTATCCCAGGGCTTGTAGTAAGCAAATAACTCTTTGTAAATCTGTTGTCAGCTTGCTTTTGTTGTCCGCTTGTAACGGGCAGTCGTCCAGGTATGGATAAATTTGGATTCCCTGTAGCCTGCAGTGAGCGATTACTGATGCCAGGCATTTTGTGAATACTCTGGGCGCAGTAGATAAGCCAAAGGGCAATGCTGAGAATTGATAATGCTCTGATCCTGCAAGAAATTTGAGGTATCTTCTGCAATTTGGTCGTATGGGGACGTGCAGGTATGCCTCCTTGAGATCTAGAGTTACCAGCCAACACTCCTTGCCCAGCATGGGAAGAAGTTGCTGTAGGGTCAGCATTTTGAATTTTGGGACAATGATGTATGTGTTTAAGATGGACAGGTCGAGAATAGGTCTCCAACTTTTCTCTTTCCTTGGTACTAGGAAGAGTCTGGAGTAGAATCCTTTGCCCTGTTCTGTTATAGGTACTCTTTCCACAGCTCTCATCTTTGTTAATTCCGCTATCTGCTTTAGAGCTTCTGTTTTTTGATTTGGAGGTAGGTTTGGCATTCCTCCTTTTACTGGTAAGGTGTGGAAGTGGAACCTGTAGCCTTGGTCTATGGTTTGCAAAATCCACTTGTCTTTTGTGATATAGTGCCAATTTTTTGAAAATATGGCTAACTTTCCGCCTAAAGGTGCTGCTATTTGTTCCCTGGTAGGCGGTGTCAGAGCCAAGTCACTGTGATTGTCCTGTTGTAGTGGCAGTGGTTGTGTCTGTGCCTCGGTTATTGCCTTGCCACTGTCGTCCTCTGTAGGCACCTCCTCTGGATTGATTTCTGCCTCTAGAGCGTCTATTCCTGCCTCTTTGAGATTTTGAGGAGTCTGGAAAGGACCAATTTTTGGCAGGCCAGTTCCTGCTTAACCTTGGGGGCTGAACCTGTAAGAAATCCTTAACTGTTTGTACAGATTTTGCCTTCTCTTCCATTTTCTTCATTACTTGCTGAGCAGGTGTACCAAATAGACTGGTCTTATCCATAGGAGCATCTAACAGCTTTGCTTTAACATGATCCGGCAAGGCCTGTTCTTTCAACCATGCATGCCTTCTTATCACTGTGCCAGTCATGGCTGATCTAAATGAAGCCTCCAGTGCATCATAGCCACATTTTAAAGAATGGTTACTAACCTGTTGGATGTTATTTATCATTTCTAAAACATATTTCTTATCTAAGGAGTCATCAGAGGACAGCTTCTTAGTTAACTGATCAAGCATAAACTCTTGGTATTGGATCATATGAAACTGACAGTTTAAAGCTCTAGCTGAGAGAGTAGCAGAGGTGTAAACTTTTTTCCCCCATCTCTCTAAGGACCTGGATTCCCTTTCAGAAGGAATAGGGTTTTTTGCTGAGGTCGAGGCTACTGCCTTAGGCCCCTGGGATATAGTCTCAGGATCTGCAAGTGGGGCCTTGTATAGGTGGTGATGAGCGTCTGGCACCCTGTAAAATCTATCTGGTTTGGCAGGGGCTGGAGGTAAAGTATCAGGAGCGGTGCAAACATCATTAAATGCATCATCCACAACAGGCAGTACTGGAGGTATAGCTAAGGGCCTATGTTGTGGTAAGTGCAGAAATGTCCTAAGCCTTTTCTTGAATCTGAGAAATCTTGTCCCTGCCATTGGAATTGTTCTCTCATGGCATGTAAGGTTTCCCCAAAGGAAAATTCCTCTGGTGGAGAGGCAGATGGAATGGATTCTTCAACATCTGAATCTTCATAAGTAGAAAAAGGAGCCTCTGGCTGGTCTGTAATGTCTGAGTCATCCGCAGAATCATCAGAGGACACTGGCTCGGGGGGCTCTGCCCTAGATCTCTTTTCTGGGGGCTGAGAGGCCCTGTCTGGGTGAGATTGGGATCCTCTAATTAAGGATATTAAATCCTCTGCCAGAGTAAGCATTTGTGAACTAGAAGTGGGCCTGTGTAAAGGGGGCTTAACGGGCACTGATTTAACAGTTTTGGCTGCTTTAGCCCTGGCAAAGGCCTTAATAGACATGGCTGCAGGAGGCCTAGCAGCACCACGTGCTGGGGTAGAGACATCCAAAGGGATGGTGTCTGATAAATCACTAGGAACCACAGTAGTAGGCAAAACTTCTGAGGCCGATTCAACTAAGGTAGCAGGAGCCTCAGTAGTAGTCATGGATTCGGCTGAAGATTGACCGGCTTTCTCGGTTTCGGCCGAAACCGAGACACTCGCGGCTTGCTTAACCGTGGTTTTGGCCGAAACCGCGGACCGCGAGTGTCGGTCTTTTTCTTTGCGTTTTTTAACAATTTGGGTAGTCGGAGGATCCGACGGCATAATGTACGCAAAATCTGAGCCGAAAAACTGTTCAGCAAACTCCGACCGACGCCTAAGCGTTCGTCGGTTGAAGGAAGCACATGCCGAACAGGCTGCTACGTCGTGGTCTGGGCCTAAGCAAGGCAGGCAGTAAGAGTGGAAATCTTTATGAGGTATTTGTTTCCCACAAGTTAAACAGTTATTGACTTTTTCTGACATCGGCTGAGGCAAGAAAGAGTCCCCAATGGGGTACTTAGCTTTTTAGAAGTCTTCGAAGTAGTATTCGGTAGTAGTAATCTCTGGATCTGACCGACCAGCACTTGCGAACAGCTTCTGCTTCGGGCGCCACGCGGCAAGAAAGACTGAGGAAAATGGCGTCGGCTGATGCCTTTATATCCGAAGACCAGCAGAGATGACGTCGGGTGAAGTGCGACATCAGCCGAAGCTGGACCCAGACTTTGGAATCCGGCCGACCGAAGGGCTGCCTGACGACAGGACAACCCATTTGTTATGACTGCAGATGCATCCTTAAAGGACATCAAAAATCTTTTGGTTATGCTGCCTACAGCATCTTTCTCAATTAAAAAACAATTTTGGTCTATGGGGGGGGGGGGGGGGGTTTAAACTGTGGAACATTTCCACTAAATATTAGATCTTCAAATTCCTTGGTTATTTAAGAAGGAACTGGACAGGTAGGTAGGATAATTTTTGTTTGAGACTGCATTGTATGATGGCAAACTTCTTTGGTGGCTTATTTCTATGGCCTTAAGTTACCACAACAACATTAAACATTGATGACACTTTCTAATTAGCTGAAAAAAAGCTGCTGCTGATTAGAGCAAAGAAAAAACACTTCAGCTCAAGTCAATAACATTTAATCTTATTTGAAAGCTACTGCCCTTCATTTGCTGTCAAACTGTATCAGGGACACTACATATTCATAAAGATCAGTTGGAAAAATTTTCTGTTAATGATTTGTCCACCATTCAAGAAAACCACTGCTAAGAAGTGATGGTCAAAGCTCAGCCCAGCAACATGGAACTCACTCCCTTGCAACCCAAGGGCTGCAACAGTCTTTTCAAAATTCAAACAAAGTTAACGGCCTACTTGCAGAAATAATATAAATGCTCCCATCTTCATGGCAAAGAGGCATGCAGTCCTTACTGCAGAATAGATGACCCAAGATCAATTTGCAACATGGTCACTGGAGCAGCTGAGGAGGGTGGGGTGGAAAGGAGTGACACTTTGCCAACTCACCCATTTCAGGAGGGAGGGAATTATGCACTACTCACTCTCCTGTGGAAAGGGGATGTGCCATGATCCCAAGACAGCTTGCCATTAAGAATTCTGCATCCTAGAACTGGGAAGGAACTGACTGACGTTATATGCTGTGATTCATATAATGACAGCATCCCCCAAGTACAGCATTCCAAAAAATCCTGCTTATGACACTGCTGGAGGATATTTCCCCATCCCTTTCCCAATCTACCTGCAGTTGAGACTGTCACAGCCCTGGGTAATAGTACTCGGGACACACAGTCTAGGAGTAACTCTAGCCAAAAGCAGCAGATGGTCAGCTGAAAGGCATGTAATGGTGGCAGAGGGGCAATGTTTCCCCTCTATAGAGGTGACCTGCATGTACACTTTTTACAATATTACTGTAATGAAACCAACAGCACTACTTGCCTGAACACTGCACTCCAATAACGATGAAGTTAATAGTAATTACTTTGGTACTGCAGCTATGTACGTTTGTGTAAACACAATATGTTTTAAGTATCAATAATCTGTACTAAAGTTGCTGCAAAATGACTTGGGTCATGGTGGACGGTTCCATGGACCAGTCCACCAACCCATTTAAAGTTAAATATATAAATGAATGCAATTTATAGACAAAGAGGATATGCAGTCTTCTGGGGGCTGTGAACCACATCTCAAATTCTAAGCCAAGCAAAATGTCATGTCAATCATAGCTGTAACACAATGTGGCTAACAGTGCAACATGAAATCAGCCAAGGATGTAGCCAGGCATACTCTGTTTTCAACTGTGCATATCTACTTTTCTGAGCATGTCGCAGAAAATTATGACTTGGGAGGACAGAAGATGTTTACACTTGTGTTTGCCATTGCCTGCAAGCATGGATATGTGAATAACTTGCTTAGCGTCAGGATTACCTACATAAACAATTGTGGTTGTAGCTGTCACATTTTTTAGAATGGCATACAGACTGGACAACAGCAGTTTAAAGCTATGAGTTACAAGGTGAAAGATTCTATCCATCCATAACCCCTTTTCCCATTTTTGCATATGGGTTCGGGGTGTCCTCTCAAAAGCGACCATCATCTAAAGTCAAGGTTCACAGTGCTGGGTGGCTAGCCCTGCCACGGTTGCTCTTCCACAGCACACACTTCGCCAGTTTAGAGGGTACAGTCCACCTACTACATGTCTTTAGAATGTGGGAGGAAACCAGAGCAACTGGAGGAAACTCGAGCAAACAGGGAGGATTATACAGACTTTGCAGCCAAGAATTGAACCAGAGAACCTCTTGCTGTGAAGCAGCAATGCTATCTGCTGTGCTACTGTCAATACTCCTGAAACCAGCTACCTAGAGCAACTTGGGAACCTGAGGTTTACAGGTTTAATTAAATACTTCACTAAGCAATGAGAACTCCTACAGCCACTGAACTTTGACATTTCTCTAATCTTAACAGCTATAACACACTTGGCACATGAACAAAATACATGCCAAATGGTTCTAAAAGTGGTGTGTGTCTTTGCAAGTAACTGAAAAAGCCTTACACAACAGTCAACAGTATTTTGTCACAGACCCGACAGAGAGATGTGTGAATAACAGCGTATGGCCTTCAAGTCATAGTTTTAACATAGCTCAGGCAGTGAACTGTACTACTTTTCTGCACAAAACTACAAATATGATTACATTATGGGACTTAATCTCCTAAATGTGCCTGCAGTGATTCAGTAGGATGAGAACTATACAGAGGGTCACAAATATAATACTACAACTGTTAGGTCTGAATGTATCAATGTTCTAACAGACTTCATTAATGCAAGACAGGATGACAGTCATTCTCACCACTATAACAGAATTACGAAATCTTATGCCAAAGAAATCAGCAGTTCAAAAACTCTAAATGTATATATCATTGCCTTCTGTACTATCAACAAAGCAAAAAAAAAATGATGTGGGAATTCTGTAAGCAGCAGTATACCAAATGGGGTGCAGTCAGTGAAAAATGACTGAAGATCCACCTAATTCACTGACTGGGGGAATAACGATATATTGTTAAAAAATCTTCTGAATCATACTGTGGAACAGGAAAGCTACAATTACTCAATAGCAATAAGCTGTAAAGTTGGTGACTTTCTAATGCTTACAAAATTGCAATGACTAGTAGGTGGGTATGTTATCAAAGGGCCTGTATCCACAGATTCTAACCAATGCTTAAGTACTACCTAGCTATTCATCAATATGTGCATTCAAAACCCATGTTACCCATACAGTATATGGGTACATAAGAATATAGCAAAATGCATATTTCCCAACTTCTTTGCTCAAGAATTCTGGACAAAGCCAAATGTAATGGACGTGCAATGGCCCAAAACTACAGGCGACTTACTACTAAAATTCAGCTGATGGTGCTACAATAAGTTTTGATGTTTGAGTAGATCAGTGTTGCAGTGCTGATTCTTGCATCTTCCTGCCATGCAGAAGCTGGCAACCGGACTGATTTCCAGGGTCTTTATATCATCCCTAGCTAATGGATGTCTGAAGACCAACATATGGACATCAGGCTATAAAGAAGGGCATCCTTCAGCACCATTTAAAGGTTCTTTCTAAGCAGTGAACAAGCAGTCTGATGCCCAAGGAGAGCACAACCTCCTCAGCTGTTTGAAATTTAAGTGAGGAGGTAAAAAACATAGGAGGCAGACACGGAATAATGGAGATAACAGGACTCTCTGCAGAAGAAACTCCTCTACTCCTTGTACCCAGCAAGGGAGAGACAGGTGGTCAACACTGCAATTATGGTAAGTGGAACACAACTGTACTATGTTCTCTGTAGAAAATGTTGCAGTACTTGGAAGGACTCCCAAAGCAAAAACTGTTTTGGGTCATCTGTACGAAGTTAAGAAATAAGATTTTGCAGGATGGCAGTAGCAAAACCTGCTCTAGCCCTGTAGATGCTGCCTAGGTTATAGTGTTTTGTAAAAGAATGCATTGAGTTCCATGTGTCTGCCTCTACGACATCTTGGGTAGGGACTCCTTTGAGGAAAGCAGCGGCTGTTGCCCCAAGTCTAGTGAAGTGGGCTTTAATATGCCCAGGTAAATACTTTCCACGGTGTGAGCAACAGAACTTAATGCAGTTAGCTATCCATTTTGAAATGGTTTGTTTAAAGACAGGTTTGCCCTGTCCACCCTCAGTGAGAGCCATCAGCAACTGCACTGCTCTATTAGGGTTTTTTGCCCTGTCTAGACAGTACCTGAGCTGCCTATGCACATCCAGGGAGTGGAGGACCTGCTCTGCCCTGTTCTGCGGATTTTAGTAGAAGACTGATAGGTGGATAGCCTGGTTTAAAGTAAGTTCTGATACCACCTTAGGCATAAAGGATAGGTTTTGGTCTGAAGGTGACCCTATCCCTGTGGAAGACAGTGAAAGGTTCTTTACACATGAGGGCTTGTAGCGGAGAAACTCTCCTAACTGATGTAACAGCTATAACAAAAGTGGTCTTTCAGGTGAGCATCTTTAGAAAGACAGTGGCAGCAGGCTCAAAGGGGGGCAATATTTGTTTTTCTAATACAATTTAGATACCATACCAGCACAGGGTTCCTTCTGGGTGGTTTCAAGTGAATGCCACCTTTTAGAAAAAGCTTCATGTGGAGGTGCAAGAAGGTAGGTGAATCACTGTGCAGGCAAGCTGATATTGTAGATGCGCATACCTTAATACTGTAATAGGAAACTCTTTGTATAAAGAGGACGGACATGTACTGCAAGACTGAGCTGATGTCTGCCTGAGAAGGGTTAGTGTTATTGCTGTCACACCTAGGTGGAAAATCTTTTCCACTTTGCCAAAAATGATTTCCTGGTATTGGGCTTCCTTGCTTCCCTAAGAATGGAATGCACGTCCTTGGGACAGAATGCAGTCTTTGCTGTCAAAATCCAATCCTCCAGGCTGTTAACATGAGGGTGGCTTGGTGGGGGCTGGAAGATGGATCCCTTGCCTTAGCTGAGATCATCTACTTCCTGTGATATAGTATGGAATTCCCCACTCTGAGTGTCCGGAGGGACAGCCAGTGATGGCTTGGTCAGAAGGATGCTACAAGGATCATGCTGTGTCTGTCCACCCTGATTTTTGTCAGTACTCTGGGAAGGATCAGGGGTAAGGGCGGAATGCATACAGAAATCAGTCTGTCCATGTGAAGGAGAATGCATCTATTTTTCAAACTTCTGTCTGTTGTGTTCTGGAGCAGAACTTCTGCAAGTGCTTCTTGAGATGACAAGCAAACATGTCTATTGAGGGGAACCCCACTGTTTGGTAAAGAAATAGGAAGGCCTCTCTCTTCAGCATCCATTCAGTGGGATGCAGAAGGTCCCTGCTTAGAGAATGTGCCAGGGTATCTATCGTTCCGGCCAAGAATATAAGAGACTATGAGGGTCATCTCTATTTCTTGAGGCAGCATCCAAATTTTCTTGGAAAGGCTGCACAGAGGGTAAGACAACATTCCCCCTCGTTTGTTCATGTACCACATCACTCTGATGTTGTCTGTCCAGATTTGTAGGGTCCCTGAGCTTAAGTTCTAATGAAAAGCTTTTATGGCCAAGTAGACTGCTAGTAGCTCCTTCTGATTTACATGTAGTTTCCTCTGCTGTGGGGACCAAATGCCCTGCCCTTTCAGGGACCCTAAGTGGACCCCCAAGCTATTGCCGAACTCTTTCTCTGGCGATGGTCTTGTCTGCTTCTGGTAAAATGAAACTTACCCCTGGAGTCCTTTGTAAGGTGTTCTTTCATCACAGGAGTTCCTTTTTCAGGCATGGAAGAAGAAGCAGTAGTGTTTCCAGAGGTTAGGAATGCTGGCCTAAACTTTTCAGGAACCACTGGAGTTTCCTCATCTGTAACATTCCAAGTGGGATCATGAGAATGCAAGATGTCATCTACCCCAGCATTATCAGGAATTATCTTGCAGTAATGAGCTACTTTGGAAGATAACCTGTCAAGAAAGCAATCTTATCTTGGGGAAGGAAAGTTTTCTGTTTAAACAAATCTATGAGAGCTCTCAGAAACAGGATCCTTGTTGAGGAAGAGTTTGGGATTTTTGAAGATGTAAGGGGAGACCTACCTTCTGAAAGCAGTCTATGGTGATTTCTACGGCATTCTAGGGTCTCTGATGTGGGTCTTCCCTCAATGCCAGTCATCTAAGTAGGGGTAAATATAAAGTTCTGCAATCTGCTATCAGAAGAGCTAGACATTGTTTGAAAACTCTAGGAGCAGTGGATAGCCCAAACTGTAAAGCTCAGAACTGGAAACGAGAAAGTACAGTTGTGTACACTTACCATAAATGTAGCTGTTCAAGTGTATTCACAGTTACAGTCATTACATTTGGGTAATCTGCTGGCAGGTTGCCCTCAGTCAGCCTGATTAACAAAGTCTTGGGTCCTGCGTCGGTTGCTGTCCTTTCTTCCATGACGTCAGATCGTCAGGGGTATAAAAAGTACAGTTTTGTACCTACCATAAATGTAGATGTCCGATAGACATGCAACTGCAGTCATAACATATGGGTTGTCCTGCCTCAGGCAGCCCTCGGTCGGCCGGATTCCAAAGTCTGGGTCCGACGTCGGCTGATGTCGCATTTCTCTCCAATGTCAGAGCGGCTGGAGTACATAAGCATCAGCCGACGCCATTTTCTTCAGTGTTTCTTGCCCCAGATGCCAGGTGCCCTCCAAGGAAGGCTGTAATCAAATTTGGAAGACAAAAACAGGATTCCAGACCAATAAATGAGCAATAAAACAAATACACCATAACAGATATCCCCAGCTAAGAGAAAACAGGGATAGGAGTGGACCCTAGGCATAGAGGGGTATGGAGGGAGGGAAAATCCGACTGCAGCTGCATGTCTATCGGACATCTACATTTATGGTAGGTACAAAACTGTACTATGTCCTTCAAGAATGCAACTGCAGGCATAACATATGGGTAGAATACCATAGCTTAGCTGGGGGAGGAGGAATGCTCTAGGAAAAAGATGGTGTGGCAATCAAACCCTGCAGGACTGCCGAAGCAAAGCCTGCTCTGGATCTGGAGTATAGAGGGAGATTGTAGTGTTTGGAGAATGTATGCACGGAGCTCCATGTAGCAGCTTCTAGAATGTCCTTAGTAGGCACCCCACTTAAGAATGCTGTAGAGGTGGCTGTAGCTCTGGTGGAATGTGGTCTGACATTGGCTGGAACAGTCTTTCCATGAAAGGAATAACAGAATCTGATGCAATGTCCAATCCATTTTGAAATAGTCTGTTTTGAAATTGCTTTTCCTTGGACTGCAGGGGCGTAAGCTACAAAAAGTTGTTCAGACTTCCTACTGGCCTTGGTTCTGTCCAGGTAGTATCGAAGTTGTCTGTGTATGTCCCAGGTATGTAACAGTCTTTCCCCCTTATTCTCAGGATTGGGGAAGAAAGCAGGGAGATGAATAGCTTGATTTAAAGAAACCCTAGATACCACCTTTGGCATAAAAGTAGGGTTGGTCCTTAATGAAACCCTGTCTAAAATTATGAACGGTGGTATTGCCATTAGGGCCTGTAGTTCCGAAACCCTTCTTGCTGAGGTAATTGCCAACAGGAATGCTGTCTTCCATGAGAGAAATTGCAAGTCAACTGAAGCTGCTGGCTCAAATGGAGGTAGAGTCAGTTTTTCTAGGACAAAATTGAGGTCCCAGGCTGGCACTGGGGCCTTTCTTGGTGGCTTAATGTTCTTGATTCCCCTGAGGAATTGCCTTAGCAAAGGGTGTGAAAAGACAGGAGGATCAGTGTTATATCTAGCTGAAATAGCTGATGCATGCATCTTTATGGAAGAATATGAGAGGCTGTTCTTTAGCATATCTGCCAAATATTCCAAGATGAGTGGGATGTTCAACAATGATGCATCATGTCCCTTGCAGGTATTCCAATTGCTGAATCTCTTCCATTTTGCTAAGTAAACCTTTCTGGTAGATGGTCTTCGAGCCTCTGTTAGTATCCGCTGAACTTCCTTGGAGAGAGATAGGTTGAGGTTATTTATGGGATCTCCCAGGCTGTTAGCTGCAGTGTCTGAAGGTTTGGATGCACTGTTTTGAAATTGTGTTGAGTCAAAAGTAGAGGCCATTGGGGAAGGGCCCACCTCCTGGTGTGACATATGCTCCGTAGTAGTGGGTACCAGTGTTGTCTTGGCCAGTCCGGAGCTATTATGATTCCCTTGGGTCTCTCTGCTTTGATCTTTAGTAATACTGAGGTCATCAGTGGCAGAGGTGGGAATGCATAGATTGTTAGGAAGTTCCAGCTGAATGAGAGAGCATCTATTTTCCAAGCTTTTGGATGGTATGTCCTTGTGCAGAATTTTTGTAGATGATGGTTGAGGTGAGAGGCAAATAGGTTTACTTCTGGCCTGCCCCATGTCGAAGTGAGTTGTGTGAAGATCTTCGGATGTAACCTCCACTCGTATGGATCTGTGAAATTCCTGCTTAGGCTGTCCGCCAACACATTGTCTTTGCCTGGAACAAACTGGGATTGTAACTGGATGTTTAGGCTCAGTGATTTTTCCCAAAGATGCATTGTCAGTCTGCAAAGGGGGTAAGAGTGGGTGCCCCCTTGCTTGTTTATATACCACATCACAGTGGTGTTGTCTGTCCGTATCAGTAAATGGCCTTGCTGAAGTTGATGTTGAAAGGCCTCGATGGCATGCATTACTGCCAGCATTTCCTTTTGGTTTATATGCAGATGTGTTTCCTTTGGAGACCATTGTCCTTGTATACACCTGCCTTCCATGTGCACCCCCCATCCAAGGTCTGAGGCGTCTGTGGTCATGGTCTGTGTTATCTGTGGTTTTTTGAATGACATACCTGTGTTTGCCTGGCTCACCGAGGCCCACCATAGGAATTCCTTTTGTAGGCATGGAATGAGTGGTATGGTTGTCGCCAAGTTGTTGCTGTGCTGAGACCAAATGCTTTTTAGGTACCATTGAAGCTTTCTCATGTGTAGTCTTGCTAATGGAACCAGGAGAATGCAGGGTGCCATGTAACCCAGGGCCTGTAGGAATCTCCTTGCAGTCATCTGGGTGAGGTTTGCTAGTACCTTTGAAGTAATGAGTTAACTTCTCTTGCTTGTCTTCTGTCAGGTAAGCCATTTGAGAGGCTGTGTCTAATTTGGCTCCTAAGAAGATTATTTGCTGGGATGGCTGCAGTCTTGACTTTTGGAAGTTGACTGTGTATCCCAGAGCTTGAAGTAATCGTATGACATAGTCCAAGTTTTTTGTCAACATCAATTTGTCGTCCGCTTGTATGAGGCAGTCGTCCAGGTACGGGTAAATTTGTATCCCCTGGAGCCTGCAATGAGCAATTACTGAAGCCAGGCATTTTGTGAATACTCTGGGCGCAGTAGATAAGCCAAATGGCAATGCTGAGAATTGATAATGCTCTGGCCCTGTAAGAAATCTGAGGTATCTTCTGCAGCTGTGTCTGATAGGGACATGCAGGTATGTTGAGGTCCAGAGTAATCAGCCAAGACCCCTTGCCCAGCATGGGAAGGAGTTGCTGTAGAGTCAGCATTTTGAACTTTGGTACTATGAGAAAGGTGTTTAATGCGGATAAATCCAGTATTGGTCTCCATTGAGATTCTTTTCTTGGAACAAGGAACAGTCTTGAGTAAAACCCCTGGCCTTGTTCTTGTTGTGGAACTCTTTCTATTGCTTTCATCCGAGTCAGCAGAGAGATTTGCTTGATAGCCTCTGCCCTCTGGTTTTGTGGTAGGTTTGGCATGCCTTGTTTTCTTGGCAAGGTATGAAAATGGAAACTGTAGCCTCGGTCTATAATGTCCAAAATCCATTTGTCCTTTGTCAGTCTGTGCCAATTTTCTGCAAACAGAGATAATTTCCGCCAAGGGAGCTTCTATTTGTTCCCTGGTAGGCGGAAGTAGAGGAAGTCATTGAGATTGTGGCTGTGGGGCAGGTGAAACCCCTGCCGCTTCTTTGGTTTCCTGGCTGCCATTGTCGCCCCTGTAAGGACCTCTGTATTGGCCTCTTCCTCGGCCACGCCTGTTTTACCCCTTTGAAACTTTTCTGGATTAGGAAAGGACCAGTTTTTGAAGGCCAATTCCTACTGAATCTGGGGGGTTGAACCTGGAGGAAATCTTTCACCGTCTGAACTGATTTTGCTTTTTCCTCGATGGTCTTTAACACATCCTTAGCATTAGCACCAAAAAGCTTGTTCTTTTCCAAAGGTGCATCCAGAAGTTTTGCCTTTACATGATCTGGTAGAGGTTGATCTTTTAACCATGCATGTCTACGAATGACTGCCCCTGTCATAGCTGCCCTACATGAAGCTTCCAGTGCATCATATCCACACTGTAGGAAGTGATTGCTTACTTGCTGAGTATTATGGACAGCTTCCTGCAAAGCCTTCCTGTCTAAAGGATCAGGAGTGGCCAAAGTTTTTTGTAAATCTTCTAACAGGAAATCCTGACATTGTAACATATGAAAAAGGCAATTCAAAGCTCTCATAGATAAGGTAGTGGAAGTGTAAACCTTTTTGCCCCATCTCTCTAATGACCTAGCTTCCCTGTTGGAGGGCAATGGATTTTTAGAGGTGGAAGCTGAAACTCCTTTAGGCCCCTGTGAAATAGTTTCCAAATCAGCAGTATGGGCCCTGAATAAATGGGAATGTGTTTCTGGGACCCTGTAATACCTGTCTGGCTTGGCTGGAGCAGGAGGAAGAGAGTCAGGGTAACACTAGAGTCAGAATATAAATCATCCAAAACATCAAGTACAGGAGGAATAGCTAAGGGCCTGTGCTGGGGCTTCTTAAGGAAAGTCTGAAGGCGTTTTCTGGAATCAGAATATTCCTGGCCTTGCCACTTGAAATGTTCCCTCATGGTATGCAGAACTTCCCCAAAAGAAATATCCTCAGGAGGGGAGGCCGAGGGGATGGAATCCTCTGCATCCGAGTCCTCATAGGTCTGGAAGAGCTCTTCCTGGCTATCAGAGTGGACAGAGCCCTCAGAATCTTCATCTGACGGAATAGGGTCAGAGGGTTCAACCCGGGGCCTTTTATCAGCAGGAGGCTGGGATCCTCTCTCAGGATGGGCCTGTGAACCTCTAATCATAGAAATTAAATCAGCAGCCATAGACATAATTTGTGTCTCTGGAGTAGGCTGAGGTAAGGTTTTAGTAGTAAGATGTTTTGTTTTGCTGGCTGCCTTAGCCCTAGTGTAGGCCTTAATAGACATGGCCATAGGAGGCCTGGCAGCTCCACGTGCAGGAGTGACCTTGTCTACAGCAATGGTCTCGGGCATTTCCTCGGTTTCGGTATCCGGAGGAAAATCAATAACTGGCGTCGGAGTGATATCCTGAATCGGAGTCGTCGGTAATGCGGTGTCTTCGGTTCGGAGCGGTGGAGAAACCGTCTCAGAGGGAACCGGAGCACTTGCGGAAGGTTTTGGCGTGGAGTCGGTGGTAGACGCGGGCCGAGGATGTCGGTCCCGGTCTTTTCGCTTCTTGGGAGTTTGCGATGTCGGAGGTTCCGACGGCATTGTGTAAGCAAATTTTTCGCTGAAAAAATCTTCAGCGAACTCCGCCCGGCGCCTGAGTGCGCTTGTTGAAGCGAGCACAGGCTACACACAGGCCGAGACGTCGTGGTCTGGGCCAAGGCAAGAAAGACAGTAAGAGTGGAAATCCTTATGAGGTATTTGTTTACCACAAGAAAGACAATTGTTAACTTTTTCAGTAATTTCTGACATCGGCTGTGGCAAGAAAAGGTCCCCAATGGGGTACTTAGCTTTTTTGATGACTTCGGAATCGAAGAATACAGGAGCTGACCGACCGGCACTTGCGAACTGCTTCTGCTTCGGGCACCGCGCGGCAAGAAAGACTGAAGAAAATGGCGTCGGCTGATGCTTATGTACTCCAGCCGCTCTGACGTTGGAGAGAAATGCGACAACAGCCGACGTCGGACCCAGACTTTGGAATCCGGCCGACCGAGGGCTGCCTGAGGCAGGACAACCCATATGTTATGACTGCAGTTGCATTCTTGAAGGACATCATGCAGCCGATGCCATTACATCAGTTTTTCTTGCCCCAGATGTCAGGTGCCCCCAAATGGGGAGCAAATAAAATTAAAAAAACACAAAAATATACCTCCAACCAAAAGCAAATACACCAAAAAGGCTTTTTTAAGCATAGTAAAAGAAAGTAGAGGTATAGTAAGAAAAAACAGGGGGCTGGAGGGAGGGTAACCAGGACTGCAACAGTGAATATACTCGAACATCTACATTTATGGCAAGTGTACACAACTGTACTATGTTCTTCGTGTTTCACTGTTGCAGTCATTACATTTGGGTAGATTCCCAAAGCTATGGTTGGGAGGATGGAGTTATACAGCATTAGGACCAGCTATAAGGCCCTGCAAGACTGCAGTGGTAAAGCCGGCTCTGGATTTAGAGAAAATTGGTAAACGGTAATGCTTGCTGAAAGCATGTACTGAACTCCAGGTAGTAGCTTCTAGAATATCCCTGGTAGGAACACCTCTGAGAAAGGCTGCAGAAGTTGATGCAGCCCTGGTGGAATGAGATCTGATCCCTGGGGGATAGGTTTTCCATGGTGCTTATAGCAGAAATTAATGCAATGGCTTCTCCATTTAGAAATGGTTTGTTTTGAAATAGCCTTCCCCTCTGCCCCAGCAGCAAATGCCACTAGCAATTGTTCAGATTTTCTTCGAAATTTAGTTCTGTCCAAGTAGAATCTAAGTTGTCTGCGCACATCCAAGGAATGTAGAATCCGTTCCCCTGTTTGTGGATTGGGATAGAAGGTTGGCAAATGAATGGACTGGTTAAGAGCCACACTGGAAACCACCTTGGGCATGAAGGATGGATTGGTCCTCAGAGAAACCCTGTCCACATGAAAGATGATGAAAGGCTCCACTGCCATAAAGGCCTGTAAGAGAAAGGCTGTTTTCCAAGAAAGAAATCTTAAGTCTGCAGTAGCAGCTGGCTCAAAAGGAGGCAAAGTGAGCTTTTCCAAAACAAAGTTAAGGTCCATCCCAGGCAAGGGTAGGAGTTCTCCTGGGTGGTCTCAAGTTCTTTGCCCCTCTGAGATACTGTTTGAGCAGGGGATGAGAAGAGACGGGTGGGTCTGTGGTATAGTGAGCTGAAATAGTTGAAACGTGGATTTTAATAGAGGAAAAATACAGTCCCTTGTGAAGCATCTCAGTTAAATATTGCAAAATCTGAGGTAAATCAGGCATTGCTGTGCTCATCCCTAAAGATTGGTTCCAGGCACAGAATCTTTTCCATTTGTCAGCATAAGATTTTCTAGTACTATGTCTTCTCGCTTCCAAGATGACATCTATCACAGGTTTGCTGAGGGATGCTAAGGGTGAATTTAAGTGACTAACCAAGCTGCAAGGTTCAATGTTGGGAGCTGAGGGTGCAGAATTTGGTTCTCCTGCTGAGACGGTAAGGAAGGTGTCTGAGGCAGGTGCCATGGAGATATTTGTGACACACTGTGAAGGAGTGGGTACCAGTGTTGGTGTGGTCAGTCTGGAGCAATCAAAATCATTTTTGGTTTGTCCTGTTTGGCTTTTTGCAGAACATTGGAGAGCAGAGGCAGAGGGGGGGAAAGGCGTAGACTGATAGGTTTTTCCAGCTGAAGGACAGAGCATCCACTTTCCAGGCTTTTTTGTGAGGAGTCTTTGTGCAAAATGTTTCCAAATGGTAGTTCTGGGGGGAGGCAAACATATCTGTGTCTGGGCTCCCCATTTGCTTGTCAACATGTTGAAAACCCGTGGTTCCAGTTTCCACTCGTGTGGGTCCATGAGATTTCTGCTTAGTCCATCTGCCAGTGTATTCAGTTTTCCTGGCAGGAATTGAGCTTGTAGTTGCACTTGGTGGCTCAAGGCCATGTTCCACAAGGCCATGGTTAGTCTGCAGAGGGGGTAGGAATGTGTACCCCCCCCTGCTTGTTTATGTACCACATAACCGTGGTGTTGTCCATCTTTACCATTAATTGTCCTGGATGAATGTAGTCCTTGAAGGCTGTCAGACCATTCTGTACAGCTAACATTTCTTTTTGATTGATATGCAGGTGCATTTGATTTGGGTTCCATTTGCCCTGAATGCACTTTCCTGCCAGGTGAGCCCCCCATGCATAGTCTGATGCATCTGTAGTTAGGGTTTGGGCGGCAGGGGGTAGTGTGAATGTCAGTCCCTTGTTTTGGTGGCAGGTCTCTGCCCACCATAGGAACTCCAGGCATAGGCAAGGGATGATAGGAATCATTGTTTCTAGGCTGTGACAATGTTGACTTCATAGACATTGTAAGTACCACTGTTTAGAGTAGACAGGTCCAGAATTGGACGCCATGATTTGTCTTTTCTGGGTACCAGGAAAAGCCTGGAATATAAACCTTTTCCCTTTTCCTCTTCTGCCTTTTCCTCTTCTGCTACCAGTTGAATAGCCCCCATGTTTAAGAGGAAAGGTACTTGTTTCTGAGCCTCTGCCCACTGATTTGGGGGCAGGTCTAGCCACCCGTTTGGTGTTGGTAACGTGTGGAAATGAAATTTGTATGCCTGGGACACTATATTTAAAACCCATTTGTCCTGGGTTATGAGTTCCCAGTTTTTTTTTGCATGAAGAGCAATTGTTCCCCCCAAAGGGGTGGCTGAAAGGTAAGTGCTTGGTAATTTTAAAGAAAAGTCATTGAGACTGTTTACCTTAGGGGGGCGTCTTATTTCCAGATTTGGTAGTGAAGGCCCCCCATTGCTTATTTCTGAGAGTCCCTTGGTACTGAAACCTGGTGCTTTTAGTGTGTCTGGGTTTGGCTTGAGTGGATCTGGAAGGAGCTGGAAAGGACCAATTCTTAGTAGGCCAGTGCCTACTAAATCTTGGAGGTTGCACTTGTAAGAAATCTTTTACAGTTTGCAGAGATTTAGCTTTATCTTCCATCTTTTTTAGAACTTATTCAGCCTTATTGCCAAACAGGTGGTCCTGACTTAAAGGAGCATCCAACAATTTTGCTTTAACATGATCAGGCAGACATTGCTCCTTAAGCCAAGCATGCCTTCTAAGCACAGACCCAGTAACAGCAGCCCTGCAAGAGGCCTCTAAAGAATCAAAAAGTACAGTTTTGTACCTACCATAAATGTAGATGTTCGAGGATCCACATTGCTGCAGTCCTAACTATTGGGTAGTCCGCTGTCCAGTCGGCCCGAATACCAAAGTATATGGCTGACGTCGGTCACGGCGCATTAGACTGACGTCAGTACGTCAGGGTACTAATGCGCATGACCGACGTCATATCCTCAGTCTTTTCTTGCCCCAGATGTCAGAAGACCCTAAAAAGACAAGGCCAAAACCAAAACACACCAAACATACCTGCACCAAAAATATATACAATATATACAAAGGTACCAGAATATAATCTCACCTACACAACCACCCCTAAACACAGAGGGAAGGAGGGAGGGTAAATTGGACTGCAGCAATGTGGATCCTCGAACATCTACATTTATGGTAGGTACAAAACTGTACTATGTTCTTCATTCCACATTGCTGCAGTCCTAACTATTGGGTAGAATCCCAAAGCAGAGGTAAGGAGGCTGGCAAATCATAAGGAAGCAGGAGCTGATAACATGCCTTGCAAAATAGCAGTGGCAAAACCAGCCCTAGACTTAGAGTAGAGAGGAAGGTGGTAATGCTTAGAGAAAGTATGCACTGAACTCCAAGTAGCTGCCTCCAAAATATCCTTAGTTGCCACCCCCCTTAGAAATGCTGTAGAAGTGGCAGTAGCCCTAGTGGAATGAGGCCTAATCCCAGCTGGAATCTCTTTGCCATGATGGGAATAACAAAAGGCAATGCAAAACCCAATCCACCTAGAAATAGTTTGTTTTGACACAGGCTTGCCCTGCGAACTCAAAGCAAAAGAAACAAACAACTGCTGAGACTGTCTAAAATCCTTAGTCCTGCTTAAATAATAACGCAATTGCCTGTGTACATCTAAAGTGTGCAAAATCTTTTCCCCTTTATTTTGGGGATCTGCATAGAAAGTAGGCAAATGAATAGATTGGTTTAAAGCCACACTAGAAACCACCTTAGGCATAAAGGAAGGATTAGTACGTAATGATACCCTATCCTTATGAAAATCAAAAGGCTCAACCGCCATAAGGGCCTGTAACTCAGAAACCCTTCTTGCAGAAGTAATGGCCAACAAAAAAGCAGTCTTCCATGACAAGTATTTCAGGTCAGCAGTAGCTGCAGGCTCAAAAGGTTGTAGAGTAAGTTTCTCCAACACAAAATTGAGATCCCAAGCAGGAGTAGGAGCTCTACGTGGGGGTCTTATATTCTTTGCCCTCTAAGAAATTGCTTGAACAAAGGATGTGAAAACAATGGTGGGTCACAATCATAGTGAGCTGAAATTGCTGCAGCATGAATCTTAATGGAAGAGAAAGACAAACCTTTGTCCAATAACTCAGTAAGATATTGAAGAGCCACACTCAAATTAGGCTCCGAAATCTCCAAATTCTTTGCTGCAGTCCAAAATAAAAATCTCTTCCATTTTTCTGCGTACACTTTCCTTGTACTAGGTCTTCTGGCTTCCATAATCACATTTAAAACTTGTTGAGGAAGTTGAGACCTGCTATCTTTCAAAACAGAATATGCCAGGCTGTTAGATGAAGAGTTTGAAGCTTGACATTGAGCAGATGACCGTCCCTCTGAGACAATAGGTGTGGAACCAAGGGTAAAGGCCATGGAGGCTTCCTTACCAGACTCCTCAGTAATGGGTACCAGTGCTGCCGAGGCCAATCTGGAGCTATTAAAATCATCCTTGGCTTGTCTTGTCTGACCTTTAGAAGCACCTTTGGGAGAAGAGGCAGAGGTGGAAAAGCATACACATGAAGATTTTTCCAACTGAAAGAAAGAGCATCCACTTTCCAAGCTGTGTGATGAAATCCCTTCGTGCAAAACTTTGGCAGCTGGTGGTTTAGTGGAGAAGCGAACAGATCTATGTCTGGAGTTCCCCATGACACTGTCAATTTTTGAAATACATGAAGATCCAGTTTCCACTGTGGGGATCCATGATTTGTCTGCTTAACACATCTGCTAAGGAGTTCTGTGCTCCCGGCAGAAACCTTGCCTGAAGAGTAAGTTGCAAGCTGAGCGCAGTCTCCCATAAAATCATTGCTTGCCTGCACAATGGGTAAGAATGTGTTCCCCCTTGTTTGTTGATGTACCACATGACAGTTGTGTTGTCTGTTAGAATCAACACCTGCCCTGGAAGAAGTAACTCCTTGAAAGCCATTAATGCAAACTGGACTGCTAACATCTCTTTCATGTTGATATGTAGATGCTGTTGTCTGGCAGGCCACTTGTCTTGTATCCACTTTCCATCTAGATGAGCTCCCCAAGCAATGTCTGAGGCATCTGTCGTTAGAATCTGACTTGCCTCTGGCCGGGTCACAGAGAGTCCCTTGTTTAGGTGACATTCCTGAGCCCACCACAAAAATTCCTTTTGAATGCAAGGTATTATTTGAATGACAGTGTCCAAATCCTGGCAGTGCTGTGTCCATAGATTTTTGAGATACCATTGTAGCTTCCTCATATGCAGTTTGGCATTGGGAAGCACCAGAATACAAGATGCCATGAACCCTAAGGCTTGAAGGACTGTCCTTGCAGTCAGCCCCCGACTGAAGAGATAATTGATGGAAGTAACTGGAAAGATTCTTTTGTTTGTCCGGGGTTAAAAGGCCATCTGGGCTGCTGTATTCAGTCTCACACCCAGAAAGCACATGTCTTGAGAGGGTACTAGACTGGACTTTATTTCGCTCACAGAATACCCTAGGCATCTTAGCACTGCTATCACATATTCCAAATGCTGTAGAAGGCCTTCCTTTTCTTGAGCCAGAATCAGGCAGTCGCTGAAGTAAGGATAGATTTGAATTCCTTTTAGCCTGAAGTAAGCTATCACTGGAGCCAGAACCTTTGTGAATACTCTGGGCGCAGTAGATAAGCCAAAGGGCAATGCAGAGAACTGATAATGAGAATTTCCAGCTCGAAAACGCAGATACTTTCTGCAACTTAGTCTTATAGGCACATGAAGGTAAGCTTCCTTGAGATCTAAAGTTACCATCCAGTGATCTTTGCCCAGCAGAGGTAAAAGCTGTTGTAACGTCAACATTTTGAACTTTGGAATGTCCAGATAAGTGTTGAGGATAGATAAATCCAAAATTGGTCTCCACGTGTTCCCCTTCTTTGGTACTAGGAACAGGCGAGAATAAAATCCTAGGCCCCTTTCTGGCACAGGAACTGACTGAATGGCTCCTATTTGGAGCAACAGAGAAATTTGCTTACAGCCTCTGTTCTTTGTAGAGGAGGAACGTCTGGCATGCCTTTGAAAGGAGGCAAGGTATGGAAATAAAACCTGTAACCGTGGTGAATGATATCCAGAACCCATTTGTCTTGAGTAATTAAATCCCAATTTTCTTTGAAAAGAGACAGCCTTCCTCCTAGAGGTGCCGCCAGGCGAGAATGTACTGGCAGCTGAAAAGGCAGGTCATTGAGTCTGCTTACGAAAGGACTGACCCCTGCCCTCACCAGAAGTCTGAGCAGGTGAACTCCCTGTCCTAGGCCTAAAAGAACCTTGAGCTCTGCCCCTACCACGTCTAGACCTACCCCTAGACTGGGAATCATAAGCAGGATAAGTCCACCCCTTAGTAGGCCAATTTCTACTAAACTTCGGAGGCTGCCCCTGCAAAAAATCCTTAACAGTTTGCATAGACTTAGCCTTGTCCTCCATTTTCTTTAAAACTGCTTCCACAGGCGAACCAAACAACACATCAGACTGTAAAGGAGCATCCAAAATCCTTGTCTTAACATGCTCAGCTAAGTTCTGATCTCTCAACCAGGCGTGCCTACGAAGAACCGAACCAGTGGCAGCCACCCTCGAGGAGGCCTGCACAGCATCAAAACCACACTGCAAAGAATGCTTTCCCACTTGTTCAGAAACATGAACTAAATCCTGCAGCTCTTTACAGTCAATACCTTCAGCCAGAGCATCCACCTTAGACTTCAATTGTGAAAGGAGATAATTCTGATATTTTAACATATGAAACTGACAATTCAACGCCCTCATGGCTAAAGTGGAAGAAGTGTACACTTTCTTTCCCCATCTATCCAAAGCCCTTGCCTCTATCAGGAGGAACAGGATTTTTAACCACAGAAGCCTTCACACCCTTAGGCCCCTGAGAGACAGTTTCTGGGTCCGCCCTAGGGCTCTTAAAAAGATACTTATGGGCTTCAGGCACCCTATAGTACCTATCCGGTTTAACTGGGGCAGGAGGCAAAGAATCAGGATTTAGTGAAGCCTCTGCAAAAACATCTTCTACAACATTCAGAACAGGAGGTATAGCTAAAGGCCTATGCTGGGGTAAAAACAAGAATTCTCTAAGCCTTTTCCTGGAATCAGAGAAATCTTGACCTTCCCATTTAAAATGCTCCCTCATGGAATGCAGGGTCTCTGAAAAAGAAAAATCTTCAGGAGGCGAAGCTGAAGGAGTAGAATCATCCACATCAGAATCAGAATAAGGAGGATACTCCTGCAAGTCCTCAGCAGAAGACTCAGAAGCCTCCGAACATTGCTCAAAACTCTCTAACTCAGGTTCCACCCTAGGCCTTTTATCAGGAGGGGGCATAGAACCTCTAATCATAGTAATCAAATCCTCTGCCATTTTTAGCATATGCTTCTTAGGCAAAGACCCTGAAACACTTGGAGAAACCCCCACAGAAGCTAAAGTAGGCCTGCCTCTTAAAGAAGCCTTAGCAACAGAAGGCGAGGCCCTAACCACCTTAGGAAGAGAGGGAAGAACAGCCACCTGAGAAGCCCCTTCAGCCTGGCCTACTTCCTGAGAGGACACATCCTGCAACAATAAAGTTTCTCCCTGAGGCTCCAAAGAAACTCCTGGCAGTACCTCCGGCTCCACTGAGCCCTCTAAAGAACCAACGTCCGGGACTGTCGGTTCTTCCCCTCTAGGCTTCGCTGCTTTGTCCTTGCGCTTTTTGGCTGAAGCGGGCGTCGGAGCATCCGACGGCATTTTATAATTACAACGCTTCCCAAACACTAACCTGGCACAGTCTAACCTTCTCTTAATAGTGCGTTTGTTAAATCTAGCACAAGAGCGGCATCCAACAACGTCGTGCTCAGGCCCTAAACAAGGTATACACAAAGTATGGTAATCCCTATGAGGTATCTGTTTCCCACAAGAAATACAGTTATTCACTTTTTCTGACATCCGGTTAAATACTGAGGCAAGAAAAAACCAAAATATTCCCCAACGGGGTACTTAGCCAACTTTGATTCGGTCTGAAACTCTGACTTCAGAAACTTTCAGAACGCCAACCTGCACTCGCAAAATTGCTTCTGCATCGGACCATGCGGCAAAAAAGACTGAGGATATGACGTCGGTCATGCGCATTAGTACCCTGACGTACTGACGTCAGTCTAATGCGCCGTGACCGACGTCAGCCATATACTTTGGTATTCGGGCCGACTGGACAGCGGACTACCCAATAGTTAGGACTGCAGCAATGTGGAATGAAGAACATCCACATTGCAAAGTATGTTTTCCAACTTGTTCAGCAGAATGCAATAAATCCTGTAAACCTTTATTTTCCAGTCTGAAAAGAAAAGTCCTCGGGGTGGGGGCAGAGGGAATGGAATCCTCTGCATCAGAATCCTCATAGGTAGGAATGGACAAATCTAGGTCATTGGAAGAATTAGAGGAAACAGTGTCCTGATCAGAAGAATCATAGTCAAGCTCAATCCTAGGCAACTTAGAAAGGGGGGGGGTTGACTACCCCTGATTAGAGTAATAAGATCTTCAGCCATTTTGATAATTTGTTTTTTAGGCATAGGGGCCTGAAAATGTTGACTAGGCATCAGTTTTTTAGACATAGATCAAGATTTAGGCCTTATTATTACAATAGGTGGAGTCGGTTTAATATGCAAGTCTGTAGGCCTGATTACACCTTCAGAAGCCGGTGCCTGCACAGTGGCTCCGGACCCATCCAAGGTAGAGACATCCGCGGGTTCCATAGGAGAAGCTTCTCTCGGCATACTGGACTCCGAATGGGTCTCAGTAGAGGCCTGAGAGTCAAAAGTAGCAGGTATCAGGGGCTGCGAAAGCACCTCACTGAGTACCAGCGAACTGGCGACTGGCTTAGAAGTGTCGTCGGCAGTTTTGGATCTCGTCGGCCTGTCTCTGTCTTTTTCTTTGCGTTTTTTTTCAGAATTCCAGTAGTCGGATGGCTAACTGACGTCATTTCTGGATAATTAAAATGAGAACCGAAATATTTAGAGGTAAAAATGTACCGATGACAGATAGTGCGCAGATTAAATAAAGCACAAAACCGACAGCAAGGTATGTCGTGGTCAGGGCTTGGCAAGGAATACAGTACAAATGAAAATCCTTATGAGGTATTTGCTTTCCACAAGTAATGCACTTATTAACTTTCACTGACATCGGTAAGGAGCATGAAAAAGTTTCCCCAACGGGGTACTTAGCTTTAAGTTGAAGACTTCAGTTCTGAAATGCGAAAACGAAAATTTCAGGAGTCGGCCGACCAGCACTTGCAAACTGCTTCTACTTCGGGCAGTGCATGGCAAGAAAGACTGATGTAATGGCGTCGGCTGCATGTTTTATACCCCTGACACCTGACGTCATGGAAGAAGGGACAGCAACCGGCTCAGGACCCAAGACTTTGTTAATCAGGCCAACTGAGGGCAACCTGCCAAGCAGATTACCCAAATGTAATGACTGCAACAGTGAAACACGAGGATCATCATGTTGCTACAAATCATAGGTACTTTCTTTGACAGTCTGCTATCAAGATACAGAGGTAACCATCTTTTAGGTCTATGGTGACCATGGGCTCCATATGGCATGGCATGGAGGCATCTTAGAAGATCATGGGCAGTAGTTTTTGCAATGTAAACATTTTGAATTTTGGGATGTTTTGAAACTTACCCAAAAAAATAAACCCCCCCAAAAAATAAACCTGTACAGGATGAAGAAAACACTTTATACAAAATTCAAAGCCAGTAGTAAATTCAAAGCCTGCTGCTATTTTGAGGATGTTTTGAAACTTGTTTAGCTCTGAGAGTTCCAAAATGGGCTTCCAGGTGCCCTCTTTTTTTTGGAACTGGAAATAGCCTTGATTAGAAGTCTTTTTCCTCTTGTCCTGGAGGGACAGGCTGGATGGATCCTTGCTGCTGGAACAGGGTGGCTCTCTGGAAAAATGAGCTAACCAATGGACTGAGCATAATGAATACATGAACTGCATCAGAATGCAAGGCTAAAAAGAACTGAAAATGGCTCTGACAGATACCCTTCTTATACCCTGATGTCCACACATCAGTCTTCGGACATCTGTCAGGAAGACCCAAGAATCAGTACAGCAACATTGACTATATAGAACATCAAGAAATTTTGCTTCAACAACCGTTTTCTTAACAAGAAAATGTATGAAACTCTGCTGTCTGGCATTAATGACTGACCTTATTTCTTCAGACATTTACCAGAAAAATCAAATAATTCACAAGCCAAAAATGTGAAAACAATCAGGCACAATTGAGAGGTATGGTAACACCAGAAGGAGGTTCAAGAGCACATGGTGTCTTTGTAGTCAGTGGTACCACTGAGTCCACTGTAGATCCATATCCACAGTAGATCCATATCCACAGAAGTGCAAGGGTCATCATCAATTCACCTAACAAATTCCATGGGATGTGGGAGGAAACTGAAGGCACCAACAGGAAACCATGAGAACATAAAAAAAACTTTGCAGAAGCCTCCCAGTTTTTAGTCTTGGTTACATATAGGACAAACAAACTCAGCTTTATAATACATTTTGCTGTTTTTACTCAGATACTGCATACTTTTGGCTTTACATATATGCACATAAACACAAACATTTCAGTATGGATAATTTAGTCTGGCCAACCATCCAGTATGGTTTTGGGAGTTGGGCGAACATTGGAGTACCTGCAGAAAAACATGAAACATAAGTAGAATACGCAAAACTCTTCACAAGCAGTGATGGGAGATCAAGTCTACTTAACTCAGGCCCTGGAACTGTAAGCCTAAGATCTTGCACACAGAAGTGTTGGTTACTAAAAGTTATTTTCCACAAAATAAACTTGACCACCACCAACATAAGGTCAAATGGCAAACAAGCCTGCTAATCACAAGGAAAGGAATTCTTCAAAGGATGACAAATGGGCAGCACTGCTTTAAGAACTGCATGAACACATGCTAGTTATGGGTCTCAATCGTGGTCTCCAATAGGACAGAATGTGCACAAACATTTGACACATACAATGTGACTGTGGAAGAACTGAAGCTCAAATCATAAGGATGTCTGAAAAAGGATCACTTATAATTTAACCAACTGGATCAGTGAAGGGTATAACTCTGCCCAAAAGAACAGGTTTTCTTTGACCATACGCCTGCGCAGTGCAGCCTCGGCAGTGGTTGAGACTCTAGCTAAATGATCTCCCAGAATCAGGGGATCTACACAGAAACCATGTCCTGTTGTGGTTCCTGCTGTTGCCCCATTGCTGAGAATTTCCTTGGCTAGGACAGAGACAGTTCCTGCATCTCTACGGACCCAAGTGCCTACAACTACACGCTTCTCGGTTACCAAATAGTGACAGGAATGAGCTTTGGTCTTTCTTCCTTGAACTCTGGGATGACATGTGGAATCAATGGGAATACTCATCCAGAAATTTCCCATGCAATAGAAGAGAGAGAGAAAATACCCAAGACTTCCATCTCTTACCTTGCTGGGAGAGGATTGTATTCTTAAAAGTGGCAAACAACTTGATCTCCAAAGTGCCATTTTTCGAACATGTAGATCAAGCAGGCTCTTCCAATCAGCTACTCCAGGAAAGGAATTCAGCGGAAGCTTAGCAAGACCACCCATGGAAATGAATTCCTAAAAGAGTGATGCGTGAGCATCAAATTCCTGGAAGGAGGTGGGGGGGGGTATGATTTTGTGCTCTCTTGCTTGTTTAGATAACACAGGATGGAATGTTTATCTGACAGAATGAGTACAGACTGCAAAAGAAGCACTGGAATTGTCTCTACGGTTAGGAAAGTGCCACTTGGTTAATGTGAAGTCCTTTCTCAATGGAGAATCACCACTTCCCCTTTATCCAGTAGTCCAAGTATGCCCTTCACTATGCAAACAATGTTTTGTTTTTCATCAGAATCTGCAATGGGCTCAACTATAGAAAGAAAAGACCTATAAAAAGGTTAGTGAAAATTTGCTTTCAAGTCCATGGGCCACCAACAGTGGCCCAACACCAGGAGGTCCATGAGCCCATGGTATCTCTATAGTCAGCAGTACCACAAACTCCACTGTAGGTCCACATGCACACAAGTACAAATGGCAACACAAAGAATGTGTCTGCTATTAAACACAGAAGCAGTAGCATGGTTTGGGTCTTGACCTTGCACTGAGTCCTCAGTCAAATATGCCAAAGCCACTATCTCCTGGTCCCTATGGAAAGGCAAGAAAACAGACTGGAGAATGTACAACTCAAAATCTATAAAGGCAATCCCTTGATCAAGAGTCAAAAAGGACTTTCCTCAGTATAAGGAAACCAAGGAAATGCAGCCAAGGGGGCTGCAACTGCAAGAATGTTTTGAGGGACTCCTGTACAGGCCGCCTACCAGCAGAAGTCATCCACACAAGGAACACAAGGAGATTCTTAAAAAGTCCAAATGGCAACACTCTATACTAGAAGTGATGCCAACACTCTATACTAGAAGTGATGCCAAGCCATTGCAAACAGGAATAATCTGCTCTGTGATTCCCAAATGCTGATGTACCAGATGTTCATCTTGTCCATAGACACCATCCAGGCACTAAGGAAGAGCTAAGCTCCTGCAGCAGACTGCAACAAATGGACTGGCTGAACTCACTGTGTCTGGAATTGGCGAGAAACTATATGTTTCCGCTGAGACCAGGAAAATGGCAGAACTAAACTCCATACACATGTTCTGAAAATGGGAACACCTCTGCAGTCCTTTACAGCTTTGGAGTTTGAGCCTCTCCAAAGAGCTCAACTGAAATGGAGTAATCTACAAGTAGATCTCTGCCTGGGGTGTGGGTGATGGGGATTACGTTTAGAAACTACAGGTCCTTTTTCATACTTCTCCAAGCCAAGGCCAGGTAACAGAAGCCCTCTCCCACAGGTAGACAAGACTGGAATCAAGGTCACAGCAGGTTTATGCCGCAAAATGTGGACTTTGGTGCTGGATGACATAATGGACCCACCTCAACTAATAATAGCGGTAAGACTGAAGGAAGGGTCTAGGAAGAGAGTCTTCTGCTGCTTTCTGACAGCCAACAAATGCCAACTCAAACAGCCACTCCCCCACAATGAGGCTTGGTGACTTTAGGCTTCTGCTGATTAAGAAGGGCTAGGAAATGCCAGCATCCTGGGTTGTAGACTAACGGGAGAGCTGGGGCGTTCCTCCTCTAGTGTTCTAACGAAATGGAGGACAAGAACTCTCTTGAGCCCCCTGGTAACCAAGGTAGGCTCAAACTCCTACAACGGCTGACAGGCCAGTCTAGTATCATATCTACATGAAGGAGGGTCAGACCAAGACCTGATCAATGGTCTGTCCTTGTGCTAATGTGTCATCAAATTACTGTGATGCATGACCAATCCTTCTGCTCTATCAAGAGCTGTCAATGGCTACCATTCTTTAGTCACCAGGCAAGACAACAACTGCTTTTGACAACATCTACGAGTGGCAGAGTTGAAACAGTGACACCTGGGGCAGTTATTAACATTGTGCCACTCTAAATGCTAGTGTGGGAGTTGCTTGTAATTGGACACCTATACGACCACTGTGAGCATCTCATAGGTATGCAAATGCAGATCATCAGAGGCACACATGACAGAAAAGAATATAAGAGCCATGTGACCACTTTAAAACATTATCTGAATTATGTGGGTGAAGCCTCCCCTCCTGCGGGGTGGCCTGCAAAAATACTTTAAAATAATTTTTAGTAGTACTTATGGTGGCTAAGTGAGGCAGCAGGAAAACACAGTCAACAATTTGGGCATAGGAAGTGAAAGTGGTTCACTTGTATTTGCTAACCAGATTACAGCATTAATCCAAAGCATGTTTTTCAGATACAGACTAGTAACACTGACTAGTTAAGTGACTTCTTCAGAGTCACACAGCAGGCAAATGGAAGCTGAGGAAATCAAACCCTAGACTACAAGAGGAGACTTGTTAGTAGCTCATAGCGTTAGTCATCTGCGCTAACTGCCAAAGCAGATTTCAAGATGCACATACCTGCTACAGCTTCACTATGGCCTCTCTCTCTAACCACTCAGTTCCTGGCTGCAAAGATTAAGGTGTCTCACATCCTTCCCTTCCCTCAACGCAAACACTGTACTAACTTTAAATGGCTTAAATGTTGTTAAAAAAGGCACTGACATACATAACAATGCATCTCCTAACACACTATATTAACTGATAACTGCCATTCGTGGTAGTTGTAAACACACCTTAGAAAGTTCCATGACAGCCTGTACCCATCTGAAGTATCTAAAATACTGGAACCCCTAATAGGATCTAAAACTAACATGAATCAGCATGAGAATGAATACAAACATCTTTTGTGGAAACAAATCTAGCTATCTGGCTTCCCACATCAAACAGAAGTGTGCTACCTGTGCAGCCAATGACACTTGGAAGTGAGTCTTCGGGTTCATATGGGGTTATTCATAAACCCGCAGCTGGGAGGAAAGTTAGAGTTTGCGCCAAAGCCAACAGGGATGACACAGTGCACATGTAACATCAAGGAAGAAATTCCATTATTTGTGCCCATGAGAAGACTGTTGGAGTGTGTTTACTACGGTACCCATTACTGACTACAGTTCTACTGTAAAACTTCAATGCTCATGTGAAGAATAACTGACACATGGAGGGTTGAATGAGGTGGACATGGTTTACCTGATATGAATCAAAATGGTACACTTATTTGGACTTGTGCAGTAATCATGGAGTGTCCACAGCGATCACAACATCTGAATACAAACTTGCTCACAAACGCACTAAGTACCAGAGCACTATGTCTAAATGAATCACAAAGGTTATTGGTTTGCTTATGTAACATGTTAAGTGGGTTTTCCTTGTGAGATTTAAGCCTCATTCTTTTTTTTTTTTGGCCGATTCCCTTCAACAACTTCCTGTGACCAGACATTCTAGCTGCTACATTTTGAAGAGATTTTTACTTAAGGTGCTTGATGGAATAAAGCTTGACTTTTCTGCTGAAATACCTTTTGACCTGAGTGCTTTATAACTGTTTCTTCTGGAATTAAGAGCTCTACAAACACCATCTACTACTGGATACACATTCCTGCTCAGTTGATACCAAGCAACACAGGACTGGTGAGGAGACATCCTTGTCTATCGTAATATTATTTTTTTTTACTAGCCTGCCCTGTTCCCCCTCCTCAGGAGACAGCATGCAATAATTCCAAAACAATAGCCAAGCCTTGGTTCTATGGGGGCATGTCCCTGATGTACAGAGATTGCATTATCTTAAAGTTTGTGTATGCCTCTTGCTAGCGTTTTTCTAGCTATCAAGAAAGCAAACGTACAAGCCATGAAGAAAACACTGTGTCCTCAAGTCAAGTGCTGCACTGCCAATCCTTTTCCTCCCTATCCAGAGGCCAGTTTATTAACTTCTCAACCTGCTAAAACAATCTAAAGTTACCAGCACTGCAGGTGGGCATCCACCCCTCAAGTAGCTGGTAAGATTTTTAGAGTGTAGATACAAAGACAAGACTAGTACAGACTATGACAGTAGGACACCGCTGAATACAAAATGGTATCATTAAAGAATAGAAGTTTGAAGCACAATACAAATGAAGTACACAATCATGCAATTCCCAGTAATTTGTTTAAAGACAACCTCATACAATGCATGCTAAAACACTATGTAATGAGCCGCTGACATTTAATTAGACTCCACAGAAAAGTCTTCAGATTGGAATCATTAGTACATTCATCAGTTAATGCTGTGTGCAAATGAGTGACATTACGGAAAATGAAGGGAAGAAATACAAAAGGATCAAAAGAAGATTAAGAGTTACCAGTATGATTGTAAAAGGGGGAGACAGAATCCTTGGGGAGGTATGACAGAAAACATTAGAGACCATGGGCTGTTGACATAAGACAATTAAACTAAACAGTAAATAACCAACCATTTTGTAGGAGAGCTAAACAGAACAATGGCTGAGTACAGGAGGAAAGGAAAAGTAAATCCATTCAAGTGCAACAGTGCAAAAACTGGACAGAAAACAGATTCAGAAAAGTACAGTTTTGTACCTACCATAAATGTAGACGTTCGAGTGCTAATACAGCTGCAGTAATCACATATGGGTTTTCTGCCGTCAGGCGGTCCCTCGGTCGGCCGAATTCCAAAGTCTAGGTCCGGCGTCGGATGTTGTCGCTTTCTTTCCTGACGTCAGTGCGACAGGGGTATATAAGACACAGCTGACACCATATTCTTCAGTCTTTTCTTGCCCCAGATGTCAGGTGCCCCCAGAAGGAAGGCAATACATAAATTATATATAAAAATATATTCAAGCGATGTAA
Source organism: Protopterus annectens (assembly GCF_019279795.1). NCBI lineage: Eukaryota > Metazoa > Chordata > Ceratodontiformes > Protopteridae > Protopterus > Protopterus annectens. The sequence goes on along the minus strand of NC_056743.1, from coordinate 825,119,960 downwards.
TCAAAAAAACAGTAGTTGCAAGCAAATACACCATAGAAGGATAACCCAAATTAGGTTGTATGAGGAGGTGTTAGCCACTAGTCCTTTACCAAGAGAGGAAGGAGTGAGGGAAACCTGTACTGCAGCTGTATTAGCACTCTAACATCTACATTTATGGTAGGTACAAAACTGTACTATGTTCATCGTGCATACAGCTGCAGTAATCACATATGGGTAGAATCCCAAAGCTACGCACAGGGTGGTAGGCACTAGGTGGAACTGGGATGAGCCAGAATGCCCTGCAACACAGCAGTGGCAAAGCCTGCTCTAGTTTTGGAATATAAAGGCAGATGGTAGTGTTTTGTGAAGGTATGCACAGAACTCCATGTGGCTGCCTCCAAAATATCTTTGGTAGGAACTCCTCTGAGGAAGGCTGTAGAGGTAGCTGTGGCCCTGGTGGAGTGGGATCTGATGCCTGTAGGGACAGATTTCCCATGATAGGAGTAACAAAATCGTATGCAGTGGCCTATCCATTTTGAAATTGTCTGTTTGGTAACAGGCTTCCCTTAGCTCCTACAGCATAGGACACAAAAAGTTGTTCTGATTTCCTGAAAGGCTTTGTTCTGTCCAAATAATAACGTAGCTGTCTATGGATGTCTAAGGAATGTAGCAGCCTTTCCCCTTTGTTTTGAGGATTGGGGTAAAAGGTAGGTAAGTGTATGGCTTGATTCAAAGCTACCCTGGATACCACTTTAGGCATAAATGACGGATTGGTTCGAAGGGAAACCCTGTCCTGATGGAAGATGACAAAGGGCTGCACAGCCATGAGGGCTTGTAGTTCCGAAACCCTACGAGCTGAGGTAATGGCCAGAAGGAAAGCTGTTTTCCAGGACAAATATTGTAAATCTGTTGAGGCAGCTGGTTCAAAGGGAGGCAATGTTAATTTTTCTAGAATGTAATTAAGATCCCAGGCTGCCACTGGTTGTTTCCTTGGTGGTCTTATATTCTTAGCCCCTCTGAGGAACTGTCTTAAAAGTAGGTGAGAGAATAACGGTGGATCCGTGTTGAATTCTGCAGAAATGGTTGAGGCATGGATTTTTATGGAGGAAAATGAAAGCCCACTGTTCAGCAGCTCAGCTAGATACCGTAATACCTGAGGCAAATTTAGTTTTCTAGGATCCTGCCCTTTTTTCTCATTCCAGGAGCAAAACCGTTTCCATTTTGCGGAGTAGGCCTTTCTAGTAGATGGCCTTCTGGCCTCCAGAATGACGTCCTGCACCTCTTTGGGGAGTAGGATCTGTTGTGGTGTTAAGGAATTTTCCATGCAGCGAGATTGAGTGTTTTCAGCTGACTGTGAAGAGTTTTGTAGCTGTGCTGAGTCAGCAGAAGAGGCATTAGAGGTAGAGGCCAGGGAGGAGTATGTGTTAGGCTCCTCAGGAGTGGGTACCAGTGCTGTCTTGGCCAGTCTGGAGCAATCAGTATCATCTTCGGTCTGTCTGCTCGTGCTTTCAAGAGCACCTTGGGCAGAAGAGGCAGAGGTGGGAAAGCATACACTGTCCATGCTGTCCAACTGAATGAAAGGGCGTCCACTCTCCAGGCCTTTGGATGGAAGGTCCTTGAACAAAACTTTTCCAATTGATGATTCCTGTGGGAGGCGAAGAGATCTATATCTGGCCTCCCCACGCTTGGATTATCTTTGTAAACATCTGAGGATGCAACTTCCATTCGTGCGGATATGTCATATTTATGCTTAGACTGTCTGCCAGCGTGTTTTCCAAACCTGGCAAGTACTGTGCTTGAAGTTCGATTTGCCATTCCAGAGCCAAGTTCCAAAGTGTCATGGCTAGTCTGCACAGGGGGTATGAATGTGTTCCTCCTTGTTTGTTTATGTACCACATTACTGTGGTGTCTGTTCTTATCAATAATTGTCCTGGATGCAGGAGGTCCTTGAATGCTGTAATTGCATTTATCACTGCTAGCATTTCTTTTTGGTTGATGTGAAGGTGCTTTTCCTTTTGGGACCATTTGCCCTGAATGCACCTGTCTGTCATGTGCGCCCCCCAGGCGTAATCTGAGGCGTCTGTTGTGATGACTTGATTTGCTTGAGGCTTGCAGAATGGGAGACCTGTGTTTGTTTGACATGCTTGGGCCCACCATAGAAATTCCTTTTGCAAACATGGAATTATTGGTATTATTGTTTCCAAATTGTGGCTGTGCTGAGACCATAGGTTTTTTAAGTACCACTGAAGTTTTCTCATATGCAACTTTGCACACGGGATTAAAAGAATGCAAGATGCCATGAAGCCCAGAGCCTGCAGGATTTTCCTTGCAGTACGCCTGGTACAATTTGCTAGTATTTTGAAGTACTGAGTTAGTTGCCCCTGTTTTTCTGGCGTAAGGTAGGCCATCTGGGTGTTTGTGTTCAAGTTGGCACCCAGGAAAGCTATTTTCTGAGATGGTGTTAGCCTGGATTTCTCTTTGTTGATTGTGTATCCCAGAGAATTCAGTAACCGTGTCATAAGCCAGATGTTCCAGAAGTTTGTGCTTGCTGTCCGCTTGGATCAGGCAGTTGTCCAAATAAGGGTAAATTTGTATCCCTTGAAGTCTGCAGTAGGCAATTACTGATGCCAGGCATTTCGTGAATACTCTGGGCGCAGTAGATAAGCCAAAGGGCAATGCAGAGAATTGATAGTGGATTGAACCTGCAAGAAATCTGAGGTATCTTCTGCAGCTTTGTCTGATTGGGACATGCAGGTATGACTCCTTGAGGTCCAATGTTACTAGCCAAAACCCCTTGCCCAGCATGGGAAGAAGCTGCTGTAATGTGAGCATCTTGAATTTTGGTACGAGTAGAAATGTATTTAGGATGGATAAGTCCAAAATGGGTCTCCAGTCGGTTCCTTTCCTTGGTACCAGAAATAGTCTGGAATAAAAACCTTGACCTTGTTCGTGAGTAGGTACCTCTTGAATAGCTTTCATGTCCATGAGTTTTGAAATTTGTATTTGTGCCTCTGCCCTTTGATTGAGTGGCAGGTTTGGCATGCCTCTCATTTTTGGAAGAGTGTGAAAATGAAATCTGTAGCCTCTGTTTATAATGTCCAGGATCCATTTGTCTGTTGTGATAATATGCCAATTTCTTGTAAATAATGCCAGCTTTCCTCCCAAGGGAGCTGCCAGCTGAGACTTGCTTGGCATGAAAAGGAGGAAGTCATTGGGTTTGTTTTCTGTATTGTTGTGCACCGTCTTCGCCACCTCTTGGTGCTGGAGTTTGCCATTGTCTGTCTCTATATGATCCTTGAGATTGTCCTCTGCCCCTTGTGCGCCTGTATCTACCTCTTTGGGGCTTGTCTGTGGCTGGAAAGGACCAGTTTTTAGAAGGCTAATTTCTGCTAAAACGAGGTGGTTGTACCTATAGAAAAGCCTTGACAGTTTGCATAGATTTAGCTTTTTCTTCCATTTTCCGTAGTATCTCCTCAGCATTAGTACCAAATAGTACATCCTTTTGTAAAGGAGCATCTGGTAGTTTAGCTTTAACATGATCAGGCAAGCTTTGTTCCCTAAGCCAAGCATGTCTACGAATGACTGATCCTGTAACAGCAGCTCTACTTGAGGCCTCTAAGGCATCATAGCCACATTGTAAGGTGCGTTTACCCACTTGTTCTGCACTATGCATCATATCCTGCAATTCCTTCAAATCTGGTTGTTCAGGTTGAGACATTTTATTTCTTAATTGAGATAACAGAAACTGCTGGTATTTAAGCATATGGAACTGACAATTTAAGGCCCTCATGGCTAGGGTGGCCGAGGTGTATACCTTTTTCCCCACCTTTCTAAGGATCTAGATTCTCTTTCGAAGGTAGTGGATTCTTGGCAGTAGAGGCCTTCATTCCCTTGGGGCCTTGAGAAATGGTTTCAGGGTCAGCATTATGGCTTTTGAAAAGAAATTGGTGAGAGTTAGGAACTCTGTAGTACCTATCAGGTTTGACTGGGGCAGGAGGCAGGGAATCCGGATTAAGACAAGCCTCTGAGTAAACATCATCAAGTATGTCCAAGACAGGAGGTATAGCCAGCGGTCTGTGTTGAGGCAACAAAAGAAATTCCCTAAGCCTTTTCTTGGAATCAGAAAAGTCTTGGCCTTCCCAATGGAAGTGCTCCCTCAAGGTGTGCAAGGTTTCCCCAAAAGAGAAATCCTCTGGGGGAGATACAGAAGGAATGGACTGTTCTGCATCCGAATCTTCATAAGGGGAGTACGAGTGCTCCTCTACATCAGAATGTTCTGAGAAAATGGAGCCCTGTTCAGAAGAGGGAGAATCTTCCTCCACTCTGGGTCTCTTGTCTGTAGGGGGTTGGGAACCCCTGATAAGAGTAATTAAATCCTCAGCCAGTTTAAGCATCTGCTTTTTAGGCATGGGGCCTGGGGATGGGCCCTGAGCAACAGGCCTCTTGGGATGCATGGTTGATTTGGACTTAGTAAAGGCCTTAATGGAAAAGGAAGATGAGGGCCTAAAGACACCCTGGGTGGAAGTGGACCTGTCCACATTAGGAGACTCAACACTCACAGTGGCTTCGGTGGTTGTAGTCTGAGTAAGGGCCGAGGCACCTGCGGTCTCGGGTACAGAAGACACCGCCAAAGAAGTGTCGTCGGTAGTCAGGGACTGCAAAGGCGTCTCGCTGAGAACCGGACCACGTGCAGCCGGTTTTGGCGTGGTGTCGGTGGAGACCGCGGATCTCGCGTGTCAGTCCTTGTCCTTGCGTTTATTGGACAAAACGGTAGTCGGAGTCTCCGACGACATTTTATAATCACAGGCTTTACCAAAATAATGTTGGGCGAACTCCGCCCGACGCTTAATAGTGCGTTTATTGAAAGTAGCGCAAAAGCGACAGCCCGAGACGTCGTGGTCTGGGCCTAAACAAGGTATGCAGAGGGAATGGAAATCCTTATGCGGTATTTGCTTCCCACAAGAAATACAATTGTTAACTTTGTCTGACATCGGTCTGAGGCAAGAAAAGTTTCCCCAAACGGGGTACTTAGCTTTAAAGAAGACTTCGGTTTCCAATTTTTCGTAAATTCAGGAGCTGGCCGACTGGCACTTGCGAACTGCTTCTGCTTCGGGCACCGCGCGGCAAAAAAGACTGAAGAATATGGCGTCGGCTGTGTCTTGTATATCCCTGTCGCACTGACGTCAGGAAAGAAAGCGACAACAACCGACGCCGGACCTAGACTTTGGAATTCGGCCGACCGAGGGACCGCCTGACGGCAGAAAACCCATATGTGATTACTGCAACTGTATGCACGATGAACATCACTGTTTGGTTAAACCTTACGTACAGCTGTGGTTAGGCAATCTGGCATTGAGCAGCACAGCAACTGGGCACTACCATGTTCTCTACCAGCAATCACCTGCCACTTAACAAATAGCTTGCAAACTATCTTTCTGCCTTACTTCAACTACCTTGAAAAAGCAAGACAGATTACTACATAGCTTATAAGATGTTAGTTTTTCTCTCTCTCTGTTTTTGTGTTTTGTGCCATCTACAAATATTTAATCTGTTTCCACACAAACTGGTTCAGAAATACCCGTACTTATGGTGGCATGATAAGATAAAGCATTTAAGTGTTTGGATTAAAAATTGTTATACTATAGCAGCCTATGATAAGTGAGAAGAGACTAAAAAAAATAATATAAAGATTGAAAAGTTGGAAGCTCTTGACTATGGATGTGAATAGTACAGTACAAGCAGTAAAATATTTTTCGCCCCTTTAATACTACACACAAGTCAAGCATATTTTTATCGGGTCTATATTACGAAACAGAAAACCCGTTTCAGCGAATACCACAACACGGACACACACAGCCCGAACTGCAAATATGCCGAACCCCTAAACCGCGAAATGTAAAATCTCGAATCGTCATAGTCGGCCAACACAACCACGCGCTACATACTACGTACCCAAATATAATAAATAAAACACATACATACACTAACCAAACCCGACTTCTAACCCTACACTAAACCTTACATATATTACTATCTATGCACTTACCTTAACCCGCACCCTAACCCTAAGGTCCATAACTATCGCACACTTGCCTTACGGAGCTATACCGCAGACGGGCCAAACATGACAGTTCGACATTTCATTTTTTGCAGTTTTGGACGTTCGCCGTTACCGTAGTTCGCGCTGTAGGTGTCACTCAATTCCGATTCGCTTGAACAAATCTTCGGGCTTCTAATATAGACCCATTTTTATCAACCAAAAGAGAAGCAGTAGACCACAACTAATAAATAACTGAAGGTATTTATTTGGGAGAAAAAGAGGGATACGTTTTTTACCCCAAATGAGGGGGAGTTTACAAATCCCAGACTTAAAGGTAAATTTAAGCTATACAGTTAAGACTCGTATACCACAACAGAAGCAGAAGGCTAGAAACCAAAATGGATAGAAATGATGCTGAAATGAAGTGGAAGTGCACAAAATAAGGACAGAGTATGAGTTTGGATGTAAGCACTTATGGAGAACAGTAGCAACCATGCAGAGTATTGTTCTTGCAAAGTAGAAGAAAATATTTTGACAACTAAGCCAACACAGGAATGTTGAAAAGAGACTTTACCGACAGTGATGACTGCTAAGTAAGGGCATAGAAAATGTGCAAGAGGTTGCTAGAATTTACTGGAACAAACTAGCAAAAGAACCATGGAACTGAGAGTAAATGACAAAGGAGGGAAAATTCAGAGTGGGATGACAGCAACCTGAAATATGGACTGTGGGTTGGAGACTGCCTTCCCCTACCAGGGATTGATAACACAGTACAAGCATAGAGAAAATGACAGGGGAGTGTTATAAAAAAATGCCATTAATGGATAAGTTTACAGAGGAGTCCAGAACAGAAGTCACAGTAAAAACGGATAATTATTATGGCATATAAACTAATGCATGATAATTATACAAAATCAATAGAAGAGGTTAGAAAAATCTGGGAAAATGAGAATGTACAGACAATATACAAAGAAACATAAGTAAATAATAGGTTTAACTCCTGATGAAGGGCTCATGTTAGTCTGAAAACTTAAGCTGATTTTTATTTATATTGCTCTCAAGTATGCAACAAAATCTGGATGGTTTAAGATTACTGCATTGAAGAATTTGCACAGATATTTTTATACCCCAAGTAGACTTTAGTGAATGTTTCCACAGGGAGACAGCAATTGCTAGATGCGTGATGGGACAGAGAGAGAGAGAGCTACCTGGAAACATCTTTTGGAAATGCAACAAGTTGGCAGATTTTTTAGAAAGAAACCACAAGGTACTTTGTCAGAAATGTTGGGGTACCAAAGTATTTTAACTAAGAAATAATACTTTTGGGGGAGCAAATTATTTTAACTAAGGAATGATTTTTTGAGAAGGCCTATTGGAAACTGTACTGTGTAGACATAGTAAGGCTCTCTACTAAGTTTAATGCTGTTAGCTGCCAAAAAAGCAGTTACTAAAAAATGGAAATCAGAACCAAAATCAACTGTAACAAAATGATTAAATGTTAGAAAATGAGACAAAAGAACTGGAGGCGGAATCTTTAGAACGTAGAAGGAGCAAATTATGTGGAAATGTGGGAACAATACATGCAGAATAATGTTCAGGAGGAGGAGTTATACTTCAAAGAAGGCAGGATTTGAGCAATCTATACAATATAAAATCGAATAATTGTTAAGGAAAATAAATCATATTTGTTTAGTGCATGAAAAGGAAAAAAATATTTTTAATGGTTTGTTTCTCTTTTATAACTGAATGCATACTCGTGTCACTATTTGACATGTAATGTTAAAAAGCACGCATCTTTAACCTGGAGTTAATTAATTAATAAGTAAATAATAGGTTTAACTCCTGATGAAGGGCTCATGTTAGTCTGAAAACTTAAGCTGATGTACTGTAAAATATATGTCAAGACAAGAAAAGATGTCACATCACCTCTGTGTCATGTTTTGACTAAAAAGAGTACTGGAGAATAAGTGAACAAAGAAAAAATGCTCAAGTAGTAGGTGCCCTGATAAAAATTAGACCGCAGTTATTTATTATTAGCAATTTTTTTAATAGTCTCTGGGCCCTTCTGCCTTCATTTCCACGGTGGGTCCTGATAGTATGGCTTAGCTTTTCCAAGTACTGAACTATGTGTTTTGCTAAGTTCAGAAGGCTGGTGTTTGACTCTTGCACTTAAACACACTACTACATTATTCTACAGAAATCATGTAACAATGCACGCATGTCTAACTCCCTGGATGCCTCAACATCTTCTGAAATTGTACAGCGTATTCAGCTGTACCACTTCTTATCACATTGTGCTACTGGATGGTGATTTAACCGTTTGTGTTCAACTGCTGAAGTCCAAGGTAGCTTTTGGTTTTGCACATGATGTACAAACCCATATTATAAATTGCACACAAAATGTGTGGTTCTGAACAATCACCATAAAATAAAAATATAATGACTGGAAAAAATAGTACAACAAAAAATGGACCAAAAATTATAAATCAGTAAATGAAAATTTGAAGGTCTTCACATTTTCATAAAATTTCTGCAAAGTATCTCTTGGCATCTATAACAGGCAAACTAGACCTCAAAAGAGAGCCAGACACTGCCTCTTTAATAAATAACATTGCATCATCTTAACAATGGAGAAAAAGCTTGGTGCATATGGCAACCAGATGTTTCTAAAGTTAACTGCACAATCTATTTTGCCACATAATGGTCTGGAATATAAGAGTTCTATTTTATGCTATAGTTGCTGCCTACAAGATAAAGTAATGTCTATGTTCCTCAGGATAATAAGGAAAGCTTAACAGCTGAAGGGATAAAAAGCATAGGTCATGCTTCTGCTACAGATTCAAATACTGTATCTTAAAAAAAAAAAACTTTATGATTTAGTACACAGCAAACAGAACTATTTTATTTATTTGACATTTGGTTACCGGGAAAGTCCAACTGGGTCAAAAACCCATTTTCAGTGGAGACCCAGGGAGAAAAGCTCCCTTACAACACAGACTACATTAAATTAAAACAGTTTGCACAGTATTTAACAGTTGCATGCAAGTATAATACAATAGCAGATGGTAAGATAAAACAGTATATATACAATGAATTATCAGAGTACACATATTAACATGGTTGCAGATATGAGTATGATAACACAGAGACAGTTGATTTGTAAAAGATTTTAAAAGAAATGTGACTGCATTGTTTTCAATTTGTCTAGGCAAATTGACATACACACACATCATATATATATATATATATATATATATATATATATATATATATATATATATATATATATATATCTCCACACACAGAGAACCCAGAACAAAAGATAAACGATCACCAAACCAGCAGCAATAAGCAGCATACAAAACGTTTCAAAAGTAATCCACCAAACTTCAAGCGTTGAAAAATAAGTCCAGTAGAAATAGTTCAAACAACTTGATTTATTGTACGTACAATAAATCAAGTTGTTTGAACTATTTCTACTGGACTTATTTTTCAACGCTTGAAGTTTGGTGGATTACTTTTGAAACGTTTTGTATGCTGCTTATTGCTGCTGGTTTGGTGAACATATATATATATATATATATATATATATATATACACATATATACACACATATATACCATCAAAAGTTGGGCGGCCACATCTGCGACGCTGCTTCCGCGAACCGTGAAATATGAAAACTGAAGTGCCGAATGACAAAACCTTGCCCCTCCCTTTTGACTCATGGTAGCACTCGTTTCAGCGGTGGAGCGATTGGGAATGTTGAAGTTCAAAATTCTTATGACGTTTAGGGACTTCGGCGTAACAGAATTCGGCTACATGGTTGGCATATACAGCCATTCGGAGATTTGCCTTCAGACAAATGAATGTATACCGTACACACACACACACACATATATATATATATATATATATAAATAAAACATATACACACATATACATATTTACATGGAGAAGATGTAGTGAGGAGGAGTAGGAGAATATGTGGTTGATCAGAAAATATGAGTATTTGCAGCAAGAAGTAGTTGGAAAGGGGTAGCAAATGTGTTACATATTCAGTGGGAGGTGGGTAGTTATACATTAGGGGTAGATATAGCAGCGTAGGGTAAAAAATGGTGTGGGTCAGTGGGGTAAGTGAAAATTTTTTTAGTAGGAATAACTGAGCATAGTAAGTTAGTAAAGGGTGGGTACCAGAAACTGCAGAAGGGAGGACAAAGGGGGGAGACAAGGCAGGCAAAAAGGTGGAGAAGTTGGAGTGGTAGAGTTATAATAAATTGATTAGTAATCAGTTTGGTTTTGAACAGGGACAGTTGCTTGATATTGAGTAGAAACTGTTTTAGTTTAAATTTAAATTTCTTGAGATGTAAGGTAATTCTAATGTCCTAAGGTAGTGTGTTCCATAGTTTAGTTACAGAACAGGAACAAAGATTGCCCAGCTGTTTTGTTTGGTTTAAATACAGCTAACAGATGCTTGCCTTCTGAGAGGAGAGTTTGAATGGGTATGTAGATCTGGAGCAAAGAATTTATGGAGGGACATATTTCTGAGTTGCAGATGATTTTGTGAGCCATAGTTAGTTGTTGTACTGTAGCAAGACAGTTAAGGGAGTTAAGAGCAGCACAGTGATGTTTGTTGAATGGTAATCATGTTGAAAATTTGGCAATTTTATTGTAACAGGATTAGTTTGGAGATTGGTTAGTGTAGGGGTTTGTTGTTGTGTGGCGACCCCTAACCGGGAGAAGCCGAAAGACACAACAAGTGTAGAGATACCGTATAATAAACAGGGTAATAGATATGCAATGGCCAGTGTTTTATTTTTTGTGTCAAGAGTCCATAAATTGTTTTTGTCGATATAGCATTCCTAACTTTTGGTGTGTTTTTTTTGGATGATATTATGAATATGCAGGTCAAAGGTTAGTTTTTCTATTGTTACCCTTAGAAGTTTAGCACATGGAATCACTTCAATGCCTGTGGTATTAAGGGAATGTATTTTAAAGTCGGTGAAGTATGATTTTGGTGTGAAGAGAAGTAGTTTGGTTTAGTATGAGTTGTGCATTATTGAGCCATGTTTCAATGGATAAGAAGGCTTTTGGGTTATATGTCTAAGGTGTATTAGATCCTTAGAGGATGAAATAATAGCGGAGTCATCAGTGTATTGGATAATAGTACTTTGCCAGGAAGTGGTATAGACGTTATTTAAGAAAATTTTAAAAAGAAGGGACAGAGGATGGAGCCTTGTGGGACCTCTGTTTTATTGGGTAAATATTGTGAGAGAACCTTGCCATTGATTTGGGTTTTGCTAGCTCAGGCATTGTCGAGACAACTTTTGCTAAGTAACAGGTGTGACAGTGTCAAATGCCTTAGGTAGGTTTAGGAATATTGCTGAGGTTAGATGGCCCAAGTCTCTAGCTCTGTTGATTGTATCTGCGAAGACTGTGACAATAGGAAGTACTGCCAGCCATGCCAGGAGAAGCAGGGTAGTGGATGTATAACTTATGCCAGTACAGCTAGATGGAATTTTGTAAATAATTATATGTCATTTGTATATCAAACTGATTTGTACAGATGCTTGTGCTGAAAATGTATTTGTGATGTTTGCCTGTGTTAAAATGTAACAGTGTGCCCTGCTGGAAAGAAATGTACATGTATTATTGCAAGTGATTTAAATGTATACACTGTAACAGCATATACTGGAAGAGAAGAGGTTAATCCACCTGACTTTAAAAAATATTCTTGAAATTAAATTACCTTATGGGTTAAAGCCATAATGACGTTATCCCACAGTTTTCAAGGGAGCTAGAGATGCAATGTCTGTACTGCAGAATAGGTCATAGCTCCTGTAGGAAGTGTGGAATGTTTTTATGACTTCTAGCAGCTGCACCACATCTGAGCAAAGCTCTATCTGTGTGTATGGTAATGCATAGGTGCTAAAATCCTGTCAGCTTCTAGCCACAAGGGATAGTGTGGGAAAGAGAGTCAGATGACCAGATATGATGTCATTTTGTAATCAACTCTGAAATAACATTCAGATATTAGTAGAAAATGCTCTCAGCATTCTGTATTCTGTCTTGGATCTGACAACAACCACCAGTCACCTATCTTGCCTTGCTCTATTCAGTAAGCAGGGACAGTAGTTATTTTAGTCAATCAGGAACAGATAGTAAGACTAGATAAATAGCGTTCTTCTCTAACTGTGTGAAACTTTCCATCAGTGTTATTTTTAATATTTTCTGTGACTGAAACTCTGGCGTTTACTGTAAATAGATATTTAGTATTTTTGCTAGTTTATTTATTATTAAATATATTTAAACTTTTCATTGTGGCTGGTCCTTTTCAGAAAATATTTAAATTTTGAGAGTATTTGCTCATATTTATTTGGTGATAACTCTGGCTACACCTGGAAGCCTGGCTGTTTGATCAACATTACCATTTGTATTAATATTAAGTTTACTCAGTAAAATTGGATACCCTTTTAAGAGCCTTAAAACTGATTGGTGGCAGTGAATCCACCTTATACTTTGGGCAAAGTTGGTAGAGTGGGTAATCTGGCCAACCTTTTCCAGTTGTGTGTGTGCTTGTGAAAATTAAGTCTCAAAGTGTGTGTGTGTGTGTGTGTGTGTGTATGAGCTACTTGGAGCAGAGATGTGAAGCATTGGTTTCACAGAGAGGGTGCTAGAGGACTTGGCTTGGACACTCGGCTGAAGACTTAACCCTATAGGTGTACTGCTGTGGGGTCTTGTACTGCTGAGGGGTCTTAATGGGAACCTGGAGGGAGACAGCTATAGAGAAATCCAGACCTCAGGCTGACTGTGCTCCCTGTGTGCTCTTAAGGGAAATTGTGCTTGATGCAGAGAGGGCTGCATCTGGAAATACTGAGTGTATCCATTTGTATTCCAAGTGAACATCACTCTCCAGTGTCAGTGGTGAGGATTCAGACTCCTTGATTACTGGTCCAGTGTGGGGATGTCACAAGAGTTATTAGGGCTGTCGTTGGTCTGATAAATGTAAGTAGGTTATTATGAATAAGGTAGTCAGGGAGTTGCCTATGTACACATTTTCCCAACATTTTGGAGAGAGGAGACAGGATGGAAATGGGGAGATAGTTGGCTAGTTCTACTGATTTTCTTTTGGTTGGTAGATAATGAGCTGTAGATAACATACCTCTATAAAATGGTGTACTAAGTTACTGTATTTACACTGCAAGCCAAGCATACATCACTACGTTTTTCAATACATTTATCAGTTCAGTGGAGGAGCACAGATTGCTGCCGCATCAACACATATAATCTCTATGTAACTTTAGCAAAGTATATTTATTAAACATTTTTCTCCAGCTGCCTTGAACAGAATTAGTGTCCTTACTGAGATCTCACATTATTGGCAACAGCTCATCATCTACCAAGCAAAGGAATGAAAATGCAAGGAGCAAGGTTCTTGTGATGCACCTTGATATACGCACTGGGTTACTGGACAACTGGCTGCATAAGAGGCCAAGGAAGCCAGCAAATGTTAAGATAAGAGTTGATTATGAAGGTGCTAAGATCTCTGATGACAAAACAGCTTGGAGAAGGGTGCTGCCTACACTAAGCTGCTATCAACTACTACTAGTGCTAACTACTAGTTGGGAGGGTGGCCTAATGGTTAAGGTGTTTGACTTGCAAACACAAGGTGCAGGGTTTGAGTCTCACAAGGGATAATTGGCTAGGCTTAAATGGCTCGCAAGGGCAGTTAGCTTAGTACCAGTCTATGAACCTATCTTAGGGGGTTGGAAGGGTGACCTAATGGTTAAGGTGTTTGCCTTACAAACACAAGGTACAGGGTTTGAATCTCACAGGGGATAACTGGCTAGGCTTAAAGTGGCTCACAAGGGCAGTTAGCCTAGTACTAACCTATGAACCTATGAATCAAGACTTGTTTCCAAAGGGTACAATAGCAATTTTACTAGCATTCATTTTTTCCTGACCTCTCTCTAGCAATGCTTGGACAGGATGGCCCCTGATGTATCCAGTAATGCCCTGGTGTGTGTTTCAGCTGCACTGGCCTAGCATTATCATAGCTACTGTGGATACTAAAAAACCTCATCCTACCTTCACAAATGGCTACTGTATACTTGGCTGGGTGTCTCATCAATCTGCATTCCCTTATTTAGGGCTCACTGACTGCTTTTTCCATAGGCAGTCAGTGTACCAATAAAAACTGCACTGGCAATAACAGTAACTCTAAGTATTTGGGCTTTTATCACCATTTTCTTCAAGCTGTAATGTCAAATGTTAGTTTCAGCCACTCTGGTTGCATACAGAGATAAAGTCTTGACTAGAGTCCAGTTGACCCAAGTTCCATTAGTGTCTCAGGCAAATAACACAGTGGCAGGGAAGCAATGGGAGTGCCCATCCCTGGCAGGGATGGTGGTTGTGTGAACGTTTCCAACTGTGATCCCTGGCGAAGACTGGAGACATTGTGTGAAGGGGTGTAGCTCAAGGAGGGAGAAGGGTGGTGTGCATGGCTGAGCTTCTGTGGCAGTTGGGCATGTCTGCCCCTTGAGTATCACCACAACACTGCACTTGGAGGGGGAGTGTTTGGTACGACAATTAAAAAAAAAATCCTCTCAGGATGTAGACTGCCAAAACCCCCACAACTGGCCCCAACAGAAGTGGAGAAAGTCCAAGGGGTGGGCTCAGCAGAGGTGGAGAAAGTCCAGGGGGGATCGAAGTAGATGGTAAACCTGGCGTGGATATAGGGCACTGGGTAAGCAAAGCTGTAGGATGATGTAGCTCACCAAATAAAAAAAAACTGTTTCAGCTGGGAATGTTGTTATGCAAACCCCATAAGTCCAGTGAAAATATACTATTTTTTGGCAAAGGGGTGTTAAAAAAAAAAAAAAAAAAGTCAGGAAAGCTTAAGAATTTTAATAGCCATGTAAGAAGCACATGTAATCAAAGTGTTTATCAACTGAAGAGGGACCTACTCAAACATTAACTTGAGACGGTGAATAGGTTCATAGGTTGGTACTAGGCTATCAGCCCTAGGGCCTATACAAGCCTAGCCATAACAATTCCCTGGCTATTTCTTCCCACATTATTTACTTTCCTGGACCCCTGTTCTAGCAGGGCGACTGACGTGATCCCTGGGGTGAATTTCCTTTCTCCCATCCAAACGTCAAGGTTCCTCTTGAAGAGGTCCAAAGAGGCACTCTGCTTGACATGTATGGGCAATCTATTCCAGAGTCTGGGGAGTCTCTGGGTCAGGAACCCATCCCTCCAGCATGTTTTGTTTATTGTGATGACAAGGTCTAGATCTCTGGAGCATGTAGCTCTGAGAGATTGGGATTTCTTTAAGTGTAGCATGTCCAACAGCTCTGGGCTTGACATGGCCCTGCATGTCAAGCAGAGATCGCCTCTGAGCAGACGACATGCGATAGAGTATAGCCGGAGTTTTTTAAGGCAGTCAGCGTAGGGCATCTGCTTTAGTACTCGCATCACTTATGTGATCGGACTACAACTTTGTTTTCTTTACACAGGGAAAGGGCTGCAGGAGATACAACCCTGTCTGAGAGGCTCAGTTAAGATTCAAGGAGCTTAATGAGGCAGAATCACTTCTTGGACCCACACTGCCAATAACCACCCTCACAGAGCACTTACTGCTCCCAGAAGGGCAAAACAAGTCACATCTGAGATTAATTTAAGGGTACCCATCTACTTGCCACAGTTTATCTTACTGGAACTTAGGGTATTTCTCTCTTTAATATGTAACTGAAGATTATTCCACAAATGGAAAAATACTGAGTAATACACATCTGTCCCTCCAGCATGTCTTATTTGTTTATGGAGACTCAATGTGGGGTTGGGGGGCACTTGTTTTGTGGAGGTGTAGAATATTAAGTAGGATTGGTTTCTTAACAGTACTGAATGCTACACATAAATCACCGTACAGGATTCTTTAAGAGACTAACCACCTGGAAATAATCTAAGCATTCCTTGGTAGCTGAAGGTCTTTAGTCTGATGATTTTTTGTTAGGACCTAAGTCTTTAAAGCTACATGATGCATTTGTATAGCTATACACTAGTAAGCACCTTATATTCAATAACTAGTCAGATCAGGTCAAAGTACAGAAAAATGAAAACCTCTTTTGACCTGGATGAGATACCTTTAATTGTTAACTGGGATATAAAGGATTTCATGACTACAGTTGTTATGTGGTAACTAAAGGATAAAAGAATGATTATGAAGGTGTTGAAATCTCTGACAACCAATCAATTTGGAGAGGAGTGCTGCCTACACTAAGTTGCTGTCAACATTTTTTTCCACAGGGCCATTGCTCAACTTCTCTGAATTTAATTTAAGCCCATTTATAATATATAACCAATTTACATGGTTTACCCTTGCTTGAGTAACATGGCATCAGATGCTGAAAAAAAACATGATCATCCAGCATATAACCATTGGCAAATTTAGTTAATCATATGTCTGAGAAAGTAAGCATATTTACAAATCCAGCATTGGGAATAGTGACATTCTTGGCCAGATCCATGTATGTTTCATGAACTCCAAGGCTATTACCTACAGTTTCCCTGACTTTCTCAAAGAAGTCTTCTAAACCAAATAGACAGGATCTCCCTTTGACAATGTTATCTGCAGCATCCCAACAGCAATAAATTTTTTATACTGGAGTGTATGACATTAGATACAATATATTGCACTGCTTTATAAACTTTGCTTGTTAAGCTGATGAGTTTGTAGTTCTCGGACTTGGGGTGAGGCCACATTTGTGTTGTGGCATAACAATAGCAATTTTCCACACTGGGAACATTACATTGTGGCTCTGCTAAAGCTGAACAGTTTTGGGAGAGGTTCAGAAAAGGCGTGTTTGGCACAGTTGATCAAGCAACCAGGTATACCATCAGGGCTCGCAGTAATGGCATTTTTAGCTTTAGGGTTGCAGTTAGGACATACTCCATAATAATCTTGAGGAAAGGAAGGGAATTGGGAATGTGTGGAACTTCTGTGATTTCTTCTATAATTTACCTGTAAATACAAGCAATGGGGCTGGAGTGCATAATACAATTATGAGATAATTCACAACACTGCTCTGTTTTCTTACTTATGCAATATAGCTGAAAAGTAGGACTTACGATTATGCTTAGCTTCTGATGCTAATCTTAAAGTTTTCAACCTCGATTTTCCTTATGGCAATTTTTTTGGTGGTCTTTTTGACGGTCTTTAATGTGGGTAGATCTGGATTTATTAAAGGCCAATTAACCCTTTTCTTTCATTAGAGAGCTTATTAATGTTGGCATTCCAACAAGAGGTTTTACTTTTCACAGTTCCCAAAATACTTGGCTCTGATTGAGACCACTTGGCTTATGCTGTTTGTTAGATGGGAGTAAAAGTCACTGGCACACATCACAGCTGAGGTTACATGGTGTTGGAAATCTTGCATTTGAACTTTGAAAACTCATCATATACACTTGATTGGTTTCTCTTTTTAAAATCTTCGAATTCAGATTTGTTCATTTTGGTAGCTTTAGATGTTCTATAGGAAAAAATGACCGCTTTGATATCAGATATGACCAGAGATGACGTTACTATAGGAGTTCTGCAGACAAGGGAGAAGGACGAAGCGAAGGACATTTTGTCCTGTAGCTGTCTGGTTAACTATTTGGACCAGGGAGTTAGCATTTACTAAATCTAGGAATCGTTCTGGATACTTAACCTCTGTGGAGTATACATGCACCTACTCAATGCACAATTAAAAATATCTTTTTGATGGGTGATTTAATTTACGGGTAGTTCAGTAAGTATTTTCAGAAATCATTGATGGTCCACTGGGGGAAAATGAAACTGACCTATAGAATGACGCAAAAAAAAAAAAACTTGTTTTGTTTAGGGTAAATTTCAGCTCAATAAGTTTTGTAGGAATATGTTTAGAGATAATTAAGTCTCTGATGACAAAATACTGCTCCTCACCCTCAAGTTCCAGCAGGTCTGAATTTATAAAAAGTGCTGAAACCTTGTAAAAAGGGAGTGCTGCCTTTACACTAAAACCAAGTCTCTCATGTAACACAGATAGGGATGTGTTCAAGCTATGGGCTAGTTTCAAGATCAAGCACTTTAATAAAGATATTTGGCACTGAGCACAGCAACCTGCATGTGATCTTGAATAGTTTACTGCAAGCCTTTTGTTTGCTGATTATCAACCTTTTTTCATTAGTAAATAACTAGAATTTTTAAAATGTTAAGATTAAGACACATTCATCTTGATGTTAATTCAATGTGAACATCAAAATTAAGATCAACTGCCAAATAACCCTCTCAGCCACTTCTTACAAATAAAGAACTCTGATTTTAGACTACTGAAGTGATGCTATCGTAGCCCAATTAGTTGGTGTTTTTGTGTTGCATAAGATTTACTAGTAGGGATATATACATCCCATGGTGTCCAACAAAATCCTGAGTGTCTACTGCTGTTAGGCACCAGCCTCTATCTGCAATAAACATGCGAGGACAACAGAGTATAAAGTCAAAGGCCAAGAAAGGGCAATTTGGAAATAATTTAGAGAAGAAAAATACTTCCTAAGAATCACAGGTACCAAATCTTGCAAATACCAATTTGTGTTACCCTTAGGAAAGCATAAGCTGAAAAAAGCACCATACCTAAGATATGGGGGTATGCAGCCGTATACCAATTTGTATTGTCATGATGAACACTAAAAATATACAGATTTACAGATGGAATATAGATATCACAGATGTTAGAACATTTCCTGACACACTAAGCAACTTATTAAGCCTTCAGACATGCCATGGAGTATACCTGCCATCAACTGTGTGTGTCATGACTCTCACAGAAGTTAAATTTTCACTGGACACACATCCTTCATTACCAGGAAATTTTACTGAAAACTGGAAACCAATGATATAAAAGTTTGATTTATTCCCTGCTGCAAGTGAATTATCTGCAAAGTCTGAAGAGGAACACTGTGCATGTGGACAATGAAGAAGCCTTCTTTAGAGAAGTCAGGGTCCTAAGAAATAATAACCAGCAATGCTGTGACAAAACAACATCACATACTCATCTCCTGAGTACACTGCCATCATATTATCGGACAAATTAAGCTCAAACATTACTCTTATCTCCCTTAAATTTCTAACAGTATATTAGCATGCTTATGCCACCCCCCCTTAATCATCTCTGAGCAAATCCTAAGTGCAGTCTTCTGGGCTAAAACCATAAACCAGGTTTGTCTTCTTGTCATCAGGCTTATCCCTTACTAATCTATTCAATCTCAGCCTCTCCACTGGATTCAAGCTGAAGTATGGAGAACTGCTGTAGTCATCCCACACCACAAAGGGGAACTTATAACTGACCTGAGCAACTACACTTAACAGCCTTACCAGCCTCATCTGTAAGGCAATGGGGCTCATCATTATGGGCCTCTTAAACAAGGAATAAGCAGTCTGCAAACCCTGGACCAAAACCAAGGGGTATGTTAAAAGCAGACCCTGTACCTACCCTGGTGGACTTTTTTGAAAAGGTCACTAGGGCATTAGAATCAGGTACATTACTTTACTTGGCATACTTGAACTTGGCCAAAGCCTCCACCACCATTCCACACTCAAGCATCATTTCTAAGCTAATACAATTAAATATAAAATCCCTATGTTACTCATTAGATGTCAAACTGTCTAACCAACAGAATCCAGTAGTTTAGTGTTGCATGCACACTCTCAACTAAGAGTGCTTTACCAGTGGTGGCCCTCGGGATCAGTCTTGGGACCACTACTCTTTGGTATCTACTTCTATGATGTTTGACACAAATGCCAATGGTTGATGAAATCTGCCAATGACTGCAAATTTGGATCTACCATACACCCAGATGACCTACACATTCTCCAGGAGGGTCTAACTCATGATAACAATTAGTGCTTGGCCCAAGTTCTCAAACCAAATGTCGACACATGTAGCACAGTGACCTTTGGAAAAGTTGGGCACTCTTGTACCTATCACATATGTGACAACGCCCTAAAAATCGACTATCATTAAGGGCTTGTGTGCCTTCACTGACAATGAACCATCTTTGATCACTATCTAACCACTTAGGGAATCCTTTCATATCGCTAGGCTAATCATAGGGAAATATCTTATAAATTCAAGGAGGTCATCCTCCTGCTACACCTCCTATTTAACAACAGAATACAACACACCTTTGGACCAACTAGTCCAAAACCTTTAGTATAAAATTGGCTCGAGCTCAAGAAACTGCAGCAACTTCTTACCAAAAAAAGTCAAGAGCATGTCCTTCTTCAGTTACCCTGACCACCTTAATGTGCCCTCACACACTTTCATTTTTACTGACTACTGAGGGGAAATATCTGCCTTGCTTATGCAGCCATGAAAAATCTGGTCCTATGTAACCTCCTCTACATCCACAAAAACTAATACCATCCTAAAATACCACTAAATATTAATAGGACCTGTTGGCAAGACAGTTGTCTTTCACAGAAAATTCTTTTTACAGAACAGACTCCTCTTCGAGGTAAAGTAGCATAACTTCATGACCTTTCTAAATGTAACCTGGATGGGCAATTTTAAGTATACACCTGGTAATGCTTCCTGTAGTCCTTATGAAAAGGGGCTGAAATTAAGTTGGGGTCTAATATTAATTTCATGTTTTGGTAAATTGGTGCAATCATTGGCTAGGCTACAACAGGTCAATTAGGATTAACCTATGACCCTAAAACTTTTGCAAAGCATATTCAGAAAAATCCTTGTGCAAAACACTTTCATGACTGTGGAGGGCATATTAGTTAACTTGCAAAAATATGATGTGAAAGTGAAATACAGATCGGGCAAGAAAAGTACAGTTTTGTACCTACCATAAATGTGGATGTTCGAGTGTTCACCCTGCTGCAGTCATTACACTTGGGTTATCCTGTCGTCAGGCGGTCCCGCAGTCGGCCGGATTTCCAAAGTCTTGGTCCAACATCAGTTGCAGTCGCCTCATCCTTGACGTCAGTGCGCCAGGGGTACATATATTGCAACCAACGCCATTTTCTTCAGTTTTTCTTGCCCCAGATGTCAGGTGCCCCCAAAAAGGTGATCCAAATCAGTACAAAAATGGTGTGAACACTGTACAAACACAAAATCCCTTCAGCTATAAGCAAATACATCAGTAAGGCATAGCAGAGGTTTAGCCAGTAGATCAGAGGGGTTGGAGGGAGGGTAACCTGGACTGCAGCAGGGTGAACACTCAAACATCTACATTTATGGTAGGTACAAAACTGTACTATGTTCATCGTGTTACCCTGCTGCAGTCATTACACTTGGGTTGAGTCCCAAAGCTAAGGTAGGGTGGAGGCATCATAGAGAGTTAGTGGAGGCAATGAGGCCCTGCAGAACTGCAGTGGCGAAGCCTACCCTGGCCTTAGAATAAAGAGGTAAGTGATAGTGTTTGGTGAAGGTGTGCACTGAACTCCAAGTTGCAGTTTCTAAGATTTCCTTGGTAGGAACCCCCCTGAGAAAGGCTGTAGAGGTAGCTGTTGCCCTAGTAGAGTGGGATCTGATGGTAGGAGGAACTGGTTTCCCATGATGGGTATAGCAGAATTGGAATCAATGGCCTATCCATTTAGAAATGGTTTGCTTGGATATGGCCTTCCCTTGAGAGGCTGTAGCATATGAAACAAAGAGCTGGTCAGTTTTTCTGAAAGCCTTAGTTTTATCCAAGTAGTAACGAAGCTGCTTGTGAATGTCCAAGGAATGCAGGAGTCTCTCACCTTTGTTCTGGGGATTGGGGTAGAAAGTGGGTAGATGAATGGCTTGATTTAGAGCTAAACTGGAAACCACCTTAGGCATGAAGAAAGGATTAGTTCGTAGAGAAACTCTGTCTTGATGAAAAATGAGGAAAGGTTCCACTGCCATAAGTGCCTGCAATTCTGAAACTCTCCTAGCAGAAGTTATTGCCAGGAGCAGGGCAGTCTTCCAAGATAGGAACTGAAGGTCTGCAGATAAAGCTGGTTCAAAGGGAGGAAGCGTTAGTTTTTCCAGAACAAAGTTGAGGTCCCATGTTGGTGTAGGAGCTCTTCTAGGTGGTCTAATGTTTTTCGCCCCTCTGAGAAACTGCCTTAGGAGAGGATTTGAAAATAAAGGTGGATTCATGTCATAGTGAGCTGAAATAGCTGAAGCATGGATTTTAATTGAGGAAAAGGAAAGTCCTTTATGCAACATCTCAGTTAAATACTGCAGAATGTGAGGCATATGAGGCTGAGTTGTGTCTTGGCCTTTAGCTTGGTTCCAAGCAGAAAACCTTTTCCATTTGTCCGAGTAAGCCTTCCTGGTGCTTGGCCTCCTGGCTTCTAGAATAACAACCAGCACTGCTTGTGAAGGAGGGGCTGGTTGGGTGCTTAATTAATTTGCCATGCAGCCAGGTTTAAGGTTTTGATCTGGCTGTGTAGAATCTGCTTGTCTTTCTGCGTGAGCAGATGAGATATTTGAGGCAATATCCATGGTGGGCTGTGAGCCATATTCTTCAATAGTGGGTACCAGTGCTGGCGTGGCCAGTCTGGGGCTATGAGACTCATTCGAGGTTTCTCCTTTTTGACCTTCAACAGAACCTTTGTGAGAAGAGGTAATGGAGGAAAGGCATATGCGGTCAGGCTTTTCCAACTGAAGGAGAGAGCGTCCACTTTCCAAGCTTGATGGTGGAATGTCCTTGTACAAAATTTTGTCAGCTGGTAGTTTTGAGGACTGGCAAACAGATCTATATTTGGTAGGCCCCATCTTTGAGTTATCATTGTAAAGATTTGTGGGTCTAGCTTCCACTCGTGGGGATCTTTGATGTTTCTGCTTAGGTCGTCTGCCAAAGTGTTTTTCTGTCCTGGCAGGAATTGAGCTTGTAACTGGACTTGATAGGCCATAGCTGTGTTCCATAAGGCTATTGCTTGCCTGCAAAGAGGGTAGGAATGTGTGCCCCCTTGTTTGTTTATGTACCACATTACTGTGGTGTTGTCAGTCTTTATTGCAAGTTGTCCAGGCTGTAGTAGATCCTTGAAGGCTGTCAGAGCTTTCTGTACAGCTAGCATCTCTTTTTGGTTTATATGCAGTTTTCTTTGTTCTGCAGTCCATAGGCCTTGAATGCATTGCCCCGCCATGTGAGACCCCCAGGCATAGTCTGAAGCATCTGCTGTGATTATTTGCCTGGGTGGGGGCAAGGTGAAAGGCTGACCCTTGTTGAGGTGACATGCCTGTGCCCACCATAGAAATTCCTGTTGAAGGCAGGGAATGAGAGATATCACTGTGTCCAAGCTGTGGCTGTGTTGAGACCATACGCTTTTTAGGTATCACTAATTTCCTCATATGCAGTTTTGCAAATGGTATTATCAGAATGCAAGATGCCATGAAGCCCAAAGCCTGCAGAATTTGGTCTTGCAGTTAATTGGGTCTTTGTTGCCATTGTTTTGAAATACTGAGTCAGATGTAATTGCTTGTCTGGTGTAAGATAAGCCTTCTGGGCCGTTGTGTCCAAGCTGGCACCCAGGAATGTCATTCTTTGTGAGGGTACTAGTTTTGACTTCTTTTCGTTTATCGTGTACCCCAGACAATTCAGTAGATGCTTCACAAAAGCAAGATGTTGTAAGAGAATGTCTTTTCTTTCTGCTTGAATGAGGTAGTCGTCCAGGTATGGATATATTTGAATTCCTCTTTGTCTGCAGTATGCAATTACTGGTGCCAGGCATTTTGTGAATACTCTGGGCGCAGTAGATAAGCCAAAGGGCAGTGCAGAGAATTGATATTGGGTTGAACCTGCAATGAAACGGAGGTATCTTCTGCAACTTTGTCTGATAGGGACATGCAGGTATGCCTCCTTGAGGTCCAACGTTACAAGCCATGCTTCCTTGCCCAACATGGGAAGTAGCTGCTGTAGTGTTAGCATCTTGAATTTGGGAACTTGTAAGTGTTTAGAATTGAAAGGTCCAGAATTGGTCTCCAAGCTTTTTCTTTTCTGGGTACTAGGAAGAGTCTTGAGTAAAATCTTTGGCCTTGCTCTTGAGTTGGTACCCTTTGAATGGCTCTCATAGCCATGAGAGCTGTAATTTGTTTTTGAGCCTCTGCCCTTTGATTTTGTGGCAGATTTGGCATTCCTCTTTTTATTGGTAAGGTGTGAAAGTGGAATCTGTATCCCCGTAAAATTATGTCTAGTACCCATTTGTCCTTTGTGACCATGTGCCAGTTGTCTGCAAATAGTGCTAGCTTTCCCCGCAGGGGGGCTGACAAAAGAGCTTTGTTTGGCCAGTTGAGGTGCAAGTCATTGAGTTTGCCTTCTGGTGGATTGAGACCTGTCTTCTCCTCCCTTCTGGGTTGGAGTGCCCCATTGGCGAGGTTTATACTAAGCTTGTGATTGTCCTCTGCCCCTTGGGCGCCTGTATTTACCCCTCTGAGGCCTGTCCGTGGCTGGAAAGGACCAATTTCTTGTTGGCCAGTTTCTGCTGAAGCGAGGGGGTTGTACTTGTAGGAAATCTTTGACTGTCTGCATTGATTTTGCCTTATCTTCCATTTTCTTTAAAACTTCCTCTGCTTTAACACCAAAAAGAACATCCTGCTGTAAGGGAGCATCTAGTAGTTTTGCTTTAACATGATCAGGCAGACTTTGTTCCTTTAACCAGGCATGCCTACGTATAACTGATCCAGTGACAGCTGCTCTGCAGGAGGCCTCTAAAGAATCAAACCCACATTGCAAGGTATGTTTGTCTACCTGCTCGGTGGCATGCAACAAATCCTGTACTTCTTTCAATTCAGATTGTTGAGGGAGGGTGGTTATCTTTTGTTTTAACTGAGAGATCAGAAATTGCTGATACTTAAGCATATGAAATTGACAGTTTAGAGCTCTCATAGCTAGAGTGGCTGAGGTATAAACCTTTTTCCCCCATCTGTCTAGTGCTCTTGAATCCTTTTCAGAAGGTACTGGATTTTTAGCCATGGAAGCCTTAGCCCCCTTGGGACCCTGGGAGATGGTCTCTGGGTCAGCTACTGGGCTTTTGTAAAGAAATTTGTGGGAATCAGGTACTCTGTAGTATCTGTCAGGCTTGGCCAGAGCAGGAGGCAGAGAATCAGGGTTGAAACTGGATTCTAAATAGACATCATCCACAATGTCCAAAACAGGCGGAATGGCTAGAGGTCTGTGTTGGGGGAATAAAAGAAACTCTCTGAGCCTTTACTTGGAATCAGAGTAATCCTCACCTTCCCAGTGAAAATGTTCTCTCATAGTGTGTAAAGTTTCCCCAAAAGAGTAATCTTCTGGAGGGGAAGCTGAGGGAATAGAGTCCTCAGCATCAGAATCTTCATAAGGAGAGATGGAATAGTCTTCGTCCTCAGAGGAATCCGAAGAAATAGACAGTTGTTCAGAGGAAGAAGATTCTTCCTCTAGTCTAGGCCTTTTGTCAGGAGGTTGAGAACCCCTGATAAGGGAAATCAAGTCTTCAGCCATCTTGAGCATCTGTTTCTTAGGCATAGGGCCTTGAACAGGAGACTGAAGTGAAGGCTTTTTCGGTTTGGAAGGAGTCTTCGACTTGGAAAACGTTCTGACTGTAAGAGTCGGTCTGAAAACGCCTTCTGAAACCGATGCCGTTTCAGAAGCACCGACGTCCTTGGAAGGTGAATCGTCGGTAGGGCCTGAAGTAAAAGGCTGCGTCGGCCTAGTACATTCCATCAAAATATCTGTAGCGGTCTCGGTTTCTAGAACTGCGGTAGTCAGAGGCTGCGATGGAGCCTCATTGATAACCAGAGAACCGGAGACCGGATCAACCGAGGCCTCGGAATCGGGCTTAGGCCTGGGCTGTCGATCCTTATCCCTGCGCTTTTTGTGCACGCCGGTAGTCGGAAGCTCCGACGGCATGTTATAATTAAATTTTCCGCCAAAAAAGTGTCGTGTGAAATCAAATCGTCTTTTAATAGTACGTTTATTAAATCTAGCACAAAAATGACAAGAAGTGACGTCGTGATCAGGGCCTAGGCAAGGTATGCAATAAGAATGAAAATCCTTATGAGGTATTTGCTTCCCACAAGAAATGCAATTGTTAACTTTTTCTGACATCGGTCTGAGGCAAGAAAAGTTTCCCCAACGGGGTACTTAGCTTTATAGAAGACTTCGGTCTGAAATTCGAATTCGAAAATCTCAGGAGTCGGCCGACCGGCACTTGTGAACTGCTTCTGCTTCGGGCACCGCGTGGCAAGAAAGACCGAAGAAAATGGCGTCGGTTGCAATATATGTACCCCTGGCGCACTGACGTCAGGGATGAGGCAACTGCAACTGACGTCGGGCCAAGACTTTGGAAATCCAGCCGACTGCGGGACCGCCTGACGACAGGATAACCCAAGTGTAATGACTGCAGCAGGGTAACACGAACATCTACACACAGCTTATAAGATGAGGAGAGCATATCACCACAGATACAAGAACCACTGGAACATGAACTAGAGATTCTTCAGTTTATTCCACAGTTATCAATGACAAAAGAAAAAGGTAAACAATTTCAGAGTTGTACCAATCATATGAAATGAAGCTACTTAAAGCATGTTACAATGAAGGGATGGCCTAAACAAAAATCATCAGTAATTAAGAAATTCTGTCTTTTTTCTACAAAAGATGTGTAGTGTCCAGAGCTTGATGCTGAAAGTTAACAAAATAATACTTACTCACCTGAGGAAAAAAATACTTTAAAAGACACATGAATCATATCACAAAATAGTACAGTGCAAACAAGCAAGAGATACAATGGTCAAGAATATCTTTTTTTAAACTCCTTTATTAAATGTATCACTTAAGACACAATCACACATACATAAACAGAAAACACTCCTGATTATTATTCTGCATGTATTGTTCCCACAATTTCCATTTCTATATAATCTGCTCGTCCTTTTCTAAACATCCCTCTTGCAGTTCTTTTATCTTTTTTATAATATGCAATACGTCAAATACAGGTAGTTTAATCTTTGATTTCCATTTTCTAGTGAATGATTCTTTGGCAGCCAACAAAATTAAAATTAGTAAGGCCTTACTATGCCTAGGTAATTCAGATCCCT
Source organism: Protopterus annectens (assembly GCF_019279795.1). Taxonomy (NCBI): domain Eukaryota; kingdom Metazoa; phylum Chordata; order Ceratodontiformes; family Protopteridae; genus Protopterus; species Protopterus annectens. The sequence continues at coordinate 825,092,867 of NC_056743.1, read as the reverse complement.
TGTCCCACCTCAGAGAGAGAAAAAAAAAAAAAAAATTCATATCCTTAGTTACACCCAATTGCTCACTCACTATTTCTCACAGACTACACTGTAGGGAATTTTTTAAATCTGTCAACCCATATCAGTCCCAAAACACACGTTCCCAGATACCTGTTTCTTCTCCATCATCCCGCTAACATTTCCTATCTACATGAAAAAGAATTATTAGAAGTCTGCTTTGGGTATGACACCTATGCAAACACTTTCAAGCAAAAATCTTGAACCTTCTGGACTTTGTTGCTTACTTGAAAGCCATACATATGTACCTCCCATTGTTCTCTTGTAAACTGCTTTTCCAGTCTCTCTTCCCAATCTTTTCTAACCTCCTCTGATTGATTCTTATATAGTTATCAAGCAATATTTTATATGGCCTACTAATTAACCCTTTAACAGTAGCTTCTGTTCTAGATTGGCCTAAAAACACCACCAGAGCAGGTATTTCACTTAAGATTTTCCTATCCCTTTCTCTTTGCTTATACTCTGATATCAATCCCTGGTAGGGAAGGCAGTCTTCATAGGTAGGTACTAGGCTATTGGCCCTAGGGTCTGTACAAGCCTAGCCAAAAAGGTACCCTGGCTTTCACCACCCAAGAAAATTATTTTCCTGTGCCCCTGTCGGGCAGAGCCACAGAGGTGATCCCTGGGGTGAATTTCCTATTTCCCATCCAATCATCAAGGTTTTTCTTGAAGAGTGCTAATGAAGAGCTTTGTTTGATATAGACAGGTAGTTTGTTCCAGAGTATGGGAAGTCTCTGGGACAGGAATCTATCCCTCCAGCATGTTCTACTTATTGTGGTGACAAGGTTTAGGTCCCTAGAGCGTGTAGCTCGGAGCGATTGGGATTTCTTTAAGTGGAGCATGTCCAACAGCTCTGGGTTTGACATAGCTTTGTATGTTAGGCAGAGATTGCTTCGGAGTAGGCGATATGCGACAGAGTAAAGTTGGAGTATTTTGAGACGGTCTGCGTGAGGCATCTGTTTGAGGCCGGTAATCCTCTTTGTAAGGTATTTCTGTGGCTTTTCCAGTTGTTGCAGATGTCTAATAAATCCAAAAATGAGCACAAAACCAAATAAATCAGTTACCAAAGGTGTGGCAAAGGTATGGCAGAGGCAAAACACTTCAACTTACTTAGATAAAATGTAGAATCCAGTCAAAATAGCGTACAAATCTCTTTAATACATGCTTTCATCTCACGACTTCATCAGAATACGTATTCTGATGAAGTCGTGAGATGAAAGCATGTATTAAAGAGATTTGTACGCTATTTTGACTGGATTCTACATTTTTTATCGTACCTAAGGTTCGTTGAAGTGTTTTGCCTCTGCCATACCTTTGTTGCAGATGTCTTGTGAGGTACATACCAAAATGGGCACTGTACTCTATAATGGGTCTAATGAGTGATGAGTAGAGGGGAACAATGACCTCTTTTTTCCTGGATGAGAAACCTTTTGTGATGAGGTGTGCCACGTAGAAGGATTTCCTGACTACTGTGGCGATGTGATTATCAAAGGAGAGACTACTGTCCACCTGTGTGCCAAGGTCTCTTATCACACTTTAGGTATTAAGTAGGCTACCACCTATGTGTTAGCTCATGGGTACAGAGTTTTTACCAAAGGGGATGACAATGCACTTTTTGGCATTGAGCTTGAGGCCATGGCTTTGACACTAGGCATCTGTCTCAGTGAGGCCCTTTTGTAGGATGTCCACATCGTTAGGAGTTTTGATTACGGCTCCTAGTTTGCAGTCATCTGCGAACTTTGTTAGCCAAAGACCTTCTGCGTTAGCCTGTACTTCAGAAAATTAGATACCAAACAGGAGAGAACCCAGGACTGAACCCTGTGGTCCTCCACTTGTCAATGGTGTGAAGTCGGACTTGGAGTCTGCTACTTTCACACTGTAGGTTCTGTCAGTGAATCAGCTGGCAACCCATCCTGTGACATAGGGATTTATACCAAGTTTAGTGAGTTTTTATCTATAATTCCAGAGTGGAGGATGATGTCAAAAGCCTTGGCGATATCTAACTAGGCTGTGTGAACAACCTTACCCTCATCTACGGCTTTGGTGACTGCTTTAAAGAAGTCCATCAGGTTTAGGAGACATGATCTGCCTTTTACAAACCTGAACTGGGTGGGGTCCAGAGTTTGGAGATTACCAATTTCTTTGTTTACATGTTCCATGATGATACGTTCCATGGACTTGCAGACCAGGCTTGTTAGGCTAATGGGGCGGTAGTTCCCGGGGTCCATGGTGGCTCCCCCTTTGTGGAGTGGGATAACCGTTGCTGTGCGCCATTCATAGGTTCATAGGTTTATACTAGGCTATCTGCCCTAAGGCATTTATAAGCCTAGCCCAAAGTTTTGTGGCTTATGCCACCCCTTATATGAAAAAATACTGTGCCCATTAGTTTGTTGTGCCTCTGTCCAGCAGTGACACAGAGATGATTCCCGGGGTAAACCTACGATCTCCCATCCACAGGTCAAGATTTCTCTTGAACAGAGCCAGCGAGGTGCTCTGCCTCACATGGACCGGGATTTTATTCCACAGCATAGGGAGTCTCTGAGTGATAAATCTATCCCTCCAGCATGTCCTATTTATATCCGTGCTAAGGTTTAAGTCGCTTGCTCTAGTGGTTTTGGTGGATTTGGATTTTTGAGGTGGAGCATGTCCATTAATTCGGGTTGGACATGGCCTTGTATGTCAGGCACATGTCACCTCTGAGCAGACGGTATGCGACTGAATAGAGCTGGAGTTTCTTCAATCTGGCAGCATATGACAGATTTTGGAGTCCCTTTATTCTTTTGGTGAGGAACTTTTGGGGTCTCTCCAATTGCTGCAGATGTCGGGTGAGATACATCCCAAATGGGGCATTGTACTCGATCATTGGTCTGATAAGTGAAGAGTACAGGGGAACAATGACCTCACTATATCTGGATGTGAATCCCTTCATGATCAGGTGGGCAATGTAGAAGGTCTTTCTAACCACTTTAGCAACGTGAGTGTCAAAAGAAAGGCCACTGTCAACCTGGGTCCCCAGGTCCCTGATAACCTCTTCTGTGCTTAGTGGATTGCCACCTATATGGTAGCTTGGGGTTACCTTGTTTTTCCCGAAGGGTATGACTATACATTTTTTGGCGTTTAACTTCAGGCCATGGCTACGGCACCAGCTATCTGTTTCCGTGAGTCCCTTCTGAAGGATATCCGTGTCTGATGCACTTTCCACTATGGCGCCCAGTTTGCAGTCGTCTGCAAACTTTGTCAGCCAAAGTCCTCCCATGTTGGCCTGTACTTCTGAGAAGTAGATGCCGAACAATAGGGGGCCAAGGACCGAGCCCTGTGGGACACCACTTGTGACCGGCTTGGAGTCTGACATAGCGCCAGCAACTCTAACCCTGTGGGTTCTGTCCTTAAGCCAGTTTGCAACCCATCTTGTGACATATGGGTTTACATTTAAGCTGGTAGGTTTTTCTACAATATCCGAGTGGGGTATTGTGTCGAAAGCCTTTGCAAGGTCAAGGTAGGCTGTATGGACTGCCTTTCCCTCATCAATGGCCTTGGTGACTATTTCGAAGAAGTCGACCAAGTTCAAAAGGCAAGATCTGCCCTTGACGAAGCCAAACTGGGTCGGGTCCAATGTCTGCAAGTCCCCTATATCTTTGTTTATGAGCTCCATTATGATCCTCTCCATAGCTTTGCAGACTAGACTTGTTAAACTTATGGGGCGGTAATTACCAGGGTCCGTAGAGGCACCGCCTTTGTGGAGTGGGACCACTGTTGCCGTACGCCACCCCTTGGGCACGTATCCTGTGGTAAGGCTGAGATTAAACAGCTGCCCTATGTGCGGGTTTAATTCCTCATTTAGCTCGTGTAGCACACAGCCAGGGACACCATCCGGTCCCATTGATGCTGTGTTTTTAGCTTTAGAGAGAGCAGCTTTCACCTGCGCATTTGAGATGTCTGGGAGGCTACACTCCGCTGGGATAGTTATCTCTCCTTTAGGGAGAGGGGGGTGAAGTTTGCACTGAACCTGTCTGCCAGTATGTTGGCAATGTCTGTGGGTTCAGTGATTTTTGTATAATTTTGGACTAATTCTGAGCATATCTGGGAGTTTCCACCCAGGTTCCTAACATAGCTGAAAAGGCCTTATGATTGTCCTTTGAATCCATGGCAATTTTTCTCTCAAAATTGGCCTTAGTTGATTTTATGAGTGCTCGTATTTTTTTACTAATAATGATCAGGGGTGACTTCCCTTTTATGGATTTTGTTCTATCATGTAATAGCTTTCTCCTCTTATTGTAAAGTTTGTTAATGGCTGGGGTCCACCAGACTGGACGCTTGCCCTTTGTGGAAAGAGTCTTGGTTTTATTTGGGATTGCCTGATCCATGCAGTCCTGGAGGTGTTCATAGAAGGCATTTGTAAGGGCTTCCGCAGCTTGGGTTGTGGTTTCCACTGGCTCAGGGGCCTTGAAGGATACCACACCAGTCTTGAGTAGTGTGAAGTTTGCTTTAGAGAAGTTCTTCACTGTGGTCTTTTGTTTGGGGTGGGGCGGATGTGGATTTCCAGTGAGATTAGTTTATGATCAGATCTCACCAATGAGGGATATACTTCCGGTGTGGAGCATTTTGTCCCCATGTTTGTGATAATGAGATGTAGTATATTTTCTCCTCTCGTGGGAACAGTGACTAGCTGTTCCATGGCATTTGAATTTATGAACTCCAGGAACCGTTGGGCTAGAAAGTTAGGGCTTGAGTAATGTTCCCAGTCTATATTCTGGTAGTTGAAGTCACCCAATATGATGGTGTTTGGAGATACATTTATACCCTCCAGTGTCTTCAGGAAGGCTGTGTGGGGTTCCTGAGTTTGAAAGGGTGGCCTGTAGCATGCTACAATTTGTAGAGCAGTTTTGCCTATGGTTAGTTGCACCTGGATGGTTTCCGAAGCTTCGTGCGTTGCCACCAGCCTGGAGGTGTGGGAATCCTTTATGAATATGGATACACCCCCTCCTTTTGTGGTGTGGTCTGGGTTTTGGGGCTGGAACGCATGATATGAGGTAAAACCTAATAGTGCCGGGGTGCTCTCAGGAGCCTTGAACCAGGTTTCAGTTACAGTACAGACATCGATGTTCTCCATACTGAGAAGGGCCTCGAGTGCGTGCATTTTCAGATTTAGACTTCTGGCATTGAGCAGCATTACCCTCAGTTTCTTCCCATTTTTGTTTTCTAGGGTGGTAGGTTTAGAATTTGAGCCTTGCCTAAAAAAGGCACTATGGGGGTGGCAAGAGCCTTAGCCAATATCCGAATCCCAGGGGTGACAGGTGCAAGCCGTCCCTTGCGAAGCAGCGTGGCTTGTCAAGCATGTTATCCCAGGCAGACAGACACTGGATCCCCCTTTGAATGACACCAGACATTAAGCCAATTGTTAAAGCTGATCATCTTGTCTCTATATTGTGGCATCATTCTTGGTGAAGGAAGGATACTGCTCAGGGTCAGGGTCATACCTGCCTGGGCTACATAATCAGAGAGCTCCTCTATGTCTCTTTTCATGTTGTCCAGGGAGGTACGTCTCAGGTCGTTCACACCAGCATGGACAATGACTGTGTCATATTTGTACTTGCCGTGGAGTGACCAGAGTGCTTGTGTTATGTGGCGGAGTCTAGCGCCCGATAGGCAGCTTACTGTGACCCTCTCCTTGTTCAGCCTGGTGAGTGGGACGTCAGTGTGTCTGACTATGGAGTCACCTATGACAAGTATGTTTGGTGTTGTATTTGGCCTTAAGGGCTGTGACTGCTTTGCACACTGATTTTGTGGTTTATGTGTTGCTTGTGGGGTGTCTTGAGGTAGCAGTTGTTTGGGTGTCTGCTTTGGAGGCCTCTGCTGTTTAGGTAAATTTTTACTCAGAGCCTCTGAGTATGTCTTTGTGTGTTTATGTGTTTGATTCAGCGGTGTGGTAGCATTATGTGAGGCTGGTTTTGTGGTGTGTGTAGTTGCCTTCTCCTCCTGTCTGGTCTTGCCAGTCCTGAGTTGAGAGAGCTCAGCCTCCAGTTTGGCTAAATAGCTGCATCTCTCGCAAGTATTTGTGTTATGTGGGAGGAGGAGAGGGTTGTCTGTGTACATGAGGCAGTTATAACATTGCCTCAAGATTCCCAGATTCAGTGGGCACAAAGCCTGAGGTAAGGCTATGATTGAACATAGTGCTTAGGTGGGGTGCCAGTTCATTCTGTAGTTCATGTAGAATGCATCTTGGGATGTTGTCAGGTCCCATGAATGCTGTGTCCTTGGCTTTGGAGAGTGTGTTTTTTATCTGTGCAGCTGTGATTACAAGAACTTTGCATTCTTCCGGTATAGAGATAGGCCCTTTAGGGGGTGGGGGGGTGGGGGGGGGTAAAGTTAGCATTGAACCTATCTGCCAAGATGTTGGCAATATCAGTTGGTTGTGCATATTTAGTGCCATTGTGCTGTAACTCAGAGTATTGAGATTCTTGACATAGCTATAGAATGCTTTGTGGTTGTCTTTAGAATCAGTGGCGATTTTGTTTTCGTAACTAGCTTTGGAGGATTTTATGAGGGATCCCAACTTCTTACTGAGGCTGACCAGGGAGTTCCTCCAATCATGGGATTTTACTCTTTTTTGCAACAGTTTCTTTCTTCTATTGTGGAGTTTGTTTATGACAGGGGACCACCAAACTGGCTTCCTTTTTTTGGACGAAAGCATCTTGGTTCTGTTAGGGACAGCACGATCCATGCACTCGTGTAAGTGCTTATAAAGTGCATTTGTGTATGATTTAGCAGTCGTACTTCTATTGTCCATTTGCATAGGTGTCGTGAAGTTTGCCACTTTTGTCTTAAGAAGCGTGAAGTTGGCTTTGGAGAAATTTTTTATGGTGGATTCCCTAATGGGGGGTGGGGGCGGGACGTGGATGTCTAGGGTGATTAGCTTGTGGTCGGATCTGACCAACGAGGACTTGACCTCTGGCGTGGAACACCGGTCGCCCATGTTGGTAATGACCACGTCTAGGATACTGCTGCCCCTGGTGGGGGGTGTGGATAAGCTGATCCAAGGCATTGGAATTTATAAATTCCAGAAAACATTGAGCAAAAGAGTTGGTGCATGAGTAGTCTTCCCAGTTAATGGTGGGGTAGTTGAAATCACCCATTATTAGGGTGTTGGGTTGTACCCTAATATTTTCCACTGCATCAAGAAATGAGGAGTGGGAATCCTGGGGCATGGGGGCATCTTTAGCCTGCAGTCCAAACATCATGTCAGCTTCATCCCAAACAGCTCAACTAATAAGGGACAAATCACAACACATTCAGGGACAAATGTATAAATAACCAGGGACACTTTTAAAATGTTAGTATTCTTAACTTAAAAGACTGATAGAAAAAGAGTGTGAATTAAAGTACATTTACTGAAGTAAAAGCGTACATCTCCAATTATTGCCATGATTTTTTTTAAGTCTAATTCACTACATTTTCTCCAAAAATCACCATTTCTAAGAGGGATGGAGAGGAACAGAGCTAATATTTAAGTCAAACTCAGGGAGAGTTGAGAGGTATGCTCATCCCACTCTATTATAATCTTTCCCTTTCTAGTTATTTGCTCCCTGCACCTTGGTTCCTTTATTAGCTTTCTCTTGCCTATTTTCTGTAGTCCTACTTGCAGTTATCCCTTTTGGCAAAATCCCCTTTCCACATTCCCGTGATGACTTACCTCTTAGGATACTTTGTTACTTTAAATGGCCAGGAATATAGAGCCGAACTATCTGCAATGTTTACCATAACAATCCAAAGAAATAAACATTAGTATATCCAGTATGTAGAAAAAAATCAGCACAAATTTGTTTCAGTTAAAAGTCAAAGCCACATAACTCATAAAAGTGGATTATGACTACAAGTTTCCTGAAATATGATTATTTATCCTTTGTTGAGTGGGTTAATCCCACTAGACTAATAGCCTCTTTTTAGGGGAGACCCAAGGTGGAATTTATACCACTAGGGGAAATTTGACCAGGGCATTAGAGAACTCCCCCTACTCGTCATTGTGAGTGGGACCCATTCTGCAGGAACACTTCCTATTTCCACTGCAGACACAGAAGCAGCCCAGAGAAACAGGGAAGCAGATGGAGAGAGACAGAGAGAGAAGGAGATAATGGAGTAGTGAGAGAAATGGAGGAGAAAGCAAATAATGAGACTGGAGAATGTGTGCAAGATTCTGATGAGATGTTTCAAAGAAATCTGCTTGATGGGGATGAGTCGCCAAATGATGGATGTAGAATTACAACCCTCCAGTCGGGAGGATTGTGGGATGGTTTACTTAAAGAAACCGTGATGTAGAGTGAGCCAAAAAATGAAGATGTTTCCTGGGGAAACATTAGAGAGAAAATACAAAAGGAGAACGCAGAGACATTCCTGAAGCATAGCAGTGAGACTAAAAAGAAAATGTATGTAGAGAAAGTAAAATAAGGCAAAAGGGGAGTAGCAGAAAAGGCAGAAGAAAATGAAACAGAAATATGTAGCAAGAATTCAATGTAAAGAAGACAAAGAAATGGACAGGTATGAAGTGTGGAACAATTTAATAGCCCCTTTGAGTGTAAAAACACATGAGGTAAGAGCATTTACTCTTATTAACAGACATTTTGTGACATTATATTTGAGACAGTTTTTCAATGGAAATTTTTCTTGCAAAAAGTGAAAAAAAGAAATGCTGCAACTCATGGAATCTATGTAATAAAAGTAGTTAGCAGGGAAACAAAAAAAAGCAAAATTCATGTACAATTTCACACAGAGGTGGAAAGAGACTTGGAAAGGATGTTTATTTATTTAAATTTGTTGACCGGGAGTGTCCGACTGGACGTGGGTCCATTTTCAGCGGAGGCCCGGGGAGAAAAGCTCCACAGTAAAATAAACAGACAGTAGTTACATTGGATTACATAGCGATTAACAATTTAACATAGAAATTACTTAATATTGGAAAATGTATGTAAAGAAATACTGGACATTTCAAAAGTTATGATAAAAGGGTTTATGTACTGGTGGACGGGATTGTAATATTGTGTTAAAAAAGAAAGAAAAAAAAATACACAAACACCAAGCATGATAAATGTGGAATTTAGTAGGGGTGTCGCAAAGTACTGGGGACAACCCAAAGCATTTTTTTGTGAAAAAGAACATTTGATAAGTAACTGAGATAAAAGAAAATGTTATATATGTGGGGAAATGGGACATGATGCAAAAAATGTGAAAAGAAATGTTCTAAATGTAATAAAACAGGTAGTTATGTACTCACCATAACGATCGATGTATGTGGTCCATCTCGCCTCACATTCTTTACTCACGAGTTCGGAGCAGAGAATCGGCTCCGACTCGGCCAACTTATTTCTCTAGCACGAAGTCTCTAAATGGCTGGGCTAACCCGGTATCCTAAGATGCACCTCACCCTAGCCCCAGATCTAGTTTGCAGCCATTCCAGTCACACCCCACACACAACCCCCACTGAAAGGAGCTCCAGCCAGAAAGGAAAGAAAAAACAACTGACATTGAAGGGTTCTCAGAGCCAGTTTTCCTCCAAATCCTATAGGAAGGGGGCAGGTGGGAGAGTACGCAAGAATGTGAGGCGAGATGGACCACATACATCGTTCGTTATGGTGAGTACATAACTACCTGATGTTATGTGGTCCTATCTCGCCTACATTCTTTACTCACGTGACAGCGTCCCCAGCACCTCTATCCTGGGCGGCTCATAGGAAAATACTCCTGAGAACTGTGGAACCAAAGGAAGCCCGGCCCCTAGAAGCCACGTCCAACTTGTAATGAGTAATAAAGGTGTGCGGAGAGGCCCATGTGGCCGCAGCACAAATGTCATCCAATGAAAGCCTGGCATGGTAAGCTACTATGTAGACACAGCCCTGTTAGAATGAGCTTTGACGGGAAAGGGTAAATTTCTGCCTGCTGACGAATAGATAAAGGAAATACAATCTTTGATCCATTTAGAAATTGTGCTCTTGGAAATAGGACAACCTGCTCTGTTTTCTGAGGAGGACACAAACAGTTTATCAGACTTCCTAACATGCTTAGTCCTGTGTAAGTAGGATCTTAGTTGTCTGTGCACATCCAACTGGTGAAGTCTAAACTCTGCTTTATTGGAAAAGTTTGGAAAGAACACTGGTAACTCAATAGACTAATGAAGATTAACGGTGGATGACACCTTTGGAAGGAAGGACGGGTTAAGTCTCAGGGAAACTCTGTCCTTATGAAAGGTCAAATACGGAGGTTTAATGGACAAAGCTTGAATCTCTGATACTCTTCTGGCCAATGTAACAGCTATTAGGAAAGCCGTCTTTCAAGATAGAAATTTTAATTCACAGGTGGCAGCCGGTTCAAAGGGCGGTGAAGTGATGGCTTGTAACACAAGGTTTAGATCCCATGGCATGACAGGTTCTGAAACGGGAGGGTGAAGTAACCAGGTGCCTTTCAAGAAGGCCTTACAAAGTTTATGGCCCATAAGAGAAGGCTCGTAAGATGTATGAAAATTGGAAATTGCAGCCAGCTGCACCTTAATGGTAGCAGGTGCAGAGCCCTGTCGGAAAAGCATGTCTAGAAAAATCTAAGACCGATGGAATTGGGGCTGTGAAGGGGTCCAAACCTTGGGCCTGAGCCCAAATTGAGAATCTCTTCCATTTGCTGGAATAAATTCTTCTGGTGGAAGACTTATGAGACGAAGACAAGATGTGTACCACCTCAGGTGAAAAGGAATGTCGTCTAACTAGTGATGGAAGTGGAGCAGCCAGGCCGTCAACCTGAGGGTTCGCAGGGAGGGATGGAGCTGTCCTGACATGTGAATCAGTAGGTCTGGCACTGGGTCCAGGGTCCAAGGACCGTCCACTGCGTACTGCTGAAGAAAAGGGAATTATACTTGTCGAGGCCAGTGTGGAGCAATTAGAACCATCCTGCTTCCCAAGGATATGGCTTTCTGAATCACTCTTGGTAACAGAGGAAACGGAGAGAAAGCATAGATCAGACCGGAGGGCCAATCGTGGACTAGAGTGTCCCTGGGGGACTCCCCCTGTGGGGGGATCAGTGTGAAGTACTTGCCGCATTTGGCATTGAGAGGGCTGGCGAAGAGATTGCAGCAAGGCTGACCCCACCTGTTGAAAATTTGAGCGGCCACTTGGTTGTTCAGGGACCACTCGTAAGGCATCAGAATAGCTCTGCTCAGCCTGTCCACTATCACGTTGGTCTTTCCCGGAATGTGCATTGCCACTAAAAACCGTTGGGAAGACACTGCCCAATGCCACACTCGCATGGCCTCTATGCAGAGGGGGTAAGACTTGGTTCCCCCCCCCGCTTGTTCAGGTACCACATCACGGACATGCTGTCCGAGTGAATTGCAATCGTTCCCAGTGGAAGAGAGCTTTGGAGTGCCCGCAATGCTAGTAACACCGCTCTCATCTCTAGAACACTGATGTGCAGGTGTACCTCGTGATCTTGCCACGTGCCTTGGACTGTCCTGCCAAGATAATGCCCCTCCCACCCCATTTGGGAGGCGTCCGTGATCACCGTGGCCACTGGAGACATAGGAATCAAGCTCCTCCCCTTGTCCAGATTGGTGGAGCATAGCCACCAGCAGAGGTCCTGTTTGCACCGTTCCATGAGAAGTATCAAGTGGTAAACAGGAAGTTTCTGAAAGGACCATTGGGCCGAAAGGAGCCACTGTAGAATCCGCATGTGTAACCTGGCTAGAGGCACCGGCATGATGGTGGCAGCCATGGATCCCAGGAGCTGGAGAACTAACCTGGCCTGAACTCTCTTGAGGGGCAACAATGTGTGAATCTGAGACTGCAGCACTCTTATCCTCTCTTGTGGCAGAAAGGCCCACATTTGAATAGAGTCTAGCTCTGTGCCTATAAAAACAACATGCTGTGAGGGCAGCAAGGCAGGCTTTTCCCAGTTCAAGGTAATTCCTAGTTGTTGACAAAGTGTGATGGTAGCCTCCCTGGCTTGAATGAGGAGATGCCTGGTTGGGGTGGTGAGAAGCCACTCGTCCAGATACGGAAACACCTGGAATCCCCGACGTCTCAGGTGAGCCGTCACTACTGCCAAACACTTGGTAAACACCCTGGGGGCTGTGGTGAGACCAAAGGGCAGGGCACGAAACTGGAAGTGACTGGCTCCCAGCCGGAAGCGTCAGTGACTCCTGGATGCCTTGTCCATCTTGATGTGGTAGTAGGCATCCTTGAGATCGATGGAGCACATCCATACTCCTTTTTCCAGCAAGGGAAAAATGGACTGAAGAGTGACCATTTGGAACTTGGACTTCAGAATGTAGTGATTCAATCGGCTGTTCTTTTTGGCACAAAAAAGAGTCTTGAGTAAGTTCCTGATCCGATATGGTCTGAGGGGTCTGGTTGGATGACTCCTTTTTCTAGCAGTTTTGAAACTCCTAGTGCTGCTTGATCCCGCTTGACTGGGTGGAACGTCCAGGATTCTTTTGACTGGAGGGGGTGTAGATAAAAAGGGGATACTGTAACCTCCGGTAACTATTCGAAGCACCCAACGATCCTGGGTGATGCTTTCCCAGGCTTCCGGATGCAACGAAATTCGGCCCCCAACTGGCTCCGGAACAGCACAGTCGGGCAACGCCTCAGGAACGTTGAAAGGAAGACCCACAAAAGGAATCGTGGTCTCCCGAGTTGCGGGGGCCTCCTCCGTCTCTAGGACGGCGTCTCCCAGAATAATTTCCCCCTCCTCTGCCTCTGGAGGGGGACTCACCTTGAGTGGCAGGGAAAGACTTCTGTGATTTCTTGAACCACGTTTTCCCTCCTCTCTGAGCCTTGGGGTAAGGCCTAGAAGGAAGAGAGAAACGGGCCCCTACGGCAGACAGGGTCTTCCCCTCCTGTTCGCATCTGGTAAGGGTGTCTTTCACTTTGGTCCCGAAGAGTGAGGACCCATCAAAGGGGGCGTCAGTGAAGGAAGACTTAAAGGCCTCCGCGAAATGACACAGGCGCATCCATGCATGCCTTCTAAGAGCTACACCTGAGCTAGCTGCCCTACTCGCCCCTTCGGCTGCACAGGATATGAGCCTCATGAGTTGACAATGGAACCAATGGTAGACAACTGGGCGTTAACAGTCTGCGCTACCGCCTCAGGCATGTTACCCGTCAGAGTGTCTCCTAACTCCTTAAGGAGATCTCCCTGGAGCCGAGTAAAATGACAAAGATAATTTGGCGACCGCAAGGTAAAGGTCGCTGAAGACATGGTACTCTTCCCGTACCGGTCCATACTCCTGGACTCCTTGTTAGGAGGATGGATGGAAGAAGAAACCTCTGCAACTTCCTGCTGAGTGGCTGCTGCTGCCACCACCAAGGCATCTACGGAAACCCCTTTGGTCAGGAACTCTTTCCCCGGGGGAACAGAAAGAAACTTATTTGGACGTCTGGGCACCGGTTCCACAGAATCAGGGGTCTCCCACACCCTTCGACAAATCACGTCCATTAGTTCATCGAAGGGTGGAGACACCCAGGAGGCGGAGGGTTGAGCTCCGAAGGCCTTGAGGAATACAGACTCCTTCTCACAGGGGGTCTTGGACAGCTAGTCACCTCTCTGCCTCAAGATCTCCAGGATGTCGGAGAAAGAGACATCATCGGAGGATGACTTAGGGGACCCCTCTGACTCCTCAAGGTCGGTATCGGAAGTGAGGGACTCATCCTGGGAGACTATGTGCTTCCTCTTGCACAACTTCTTTCTATTGGGCTCCTCAGGCACCGACACTGAGGGGCCCTCAGAAAATTGGGGACCACTCATGGGGGTATCCTTAGACCTTCGGGCTCTACCATCCACGGATAAGGGGGGGCGTCAGAGGTTCTAGCCGGGGTGTAGGGGGAAGGAGTGACCGATCCAGGTGATGTAACTGATGACCTGGCCAGTGCGCTCCTCATTGCCTCGAAGGCAGGTCCCCCCAAATCCGAGGACCGACCCGTCTCTGAGACCACAACCGGAGTCGGGGTTCCCCGAGCCGATGCACTGAGAGGGAGGCTCAGAACAGACAAGAGTCCCGAGGTGTCCCCCTCGGGTCCGACTGAGGAAACCCGAGTACCAAAACCAGAGGACGGAACCGACATGATTGGAGCCGACGTCGGCTCCGATAAACTCGCAAGGGGTATCAGAGCCAACACGAGAACATCACTCGGCACGGAGCACTCCGGCTCCGACGACACAGGGGTGCTCGGAGGAGGAATCATCAGTACAAAAATAGGGACTGGCTCCGGAGCCGAGAACAATTTTGCTAACACCGGTGACTGCAGGAGCCTCTGGACCACCCTATCCACATCCAAATCAGACAGCCTAGAGGATTTGGAGGAAATAGAAGGAGACTGGGATCTCCTACCCAGAGACTCAGGCTTAACACTGGGTGTCCGGCTCCAAACAGGCTCCGATAATATTGGGGCCGAGGTCGACTCCAGTACAACAGATACCTCCTGCGGCCCCGAGGACAAGGGAGCCGAGGAGGCAGTATCCACTTTCAAAACCTTCTCTGGGCGCACCAATGAGACAGATGGGGCCTGAGACCTTTTCTTGGCCTTGGAAGTCTTAGACTTAGTACTAGAAGAAGAGTCTAAGGACTCCTCAAAAGAAGGCTTAACTAGGCCCCTCAAAATCAATTTATTTTTTCTTTCCTGCAGTACCCTCGGGCTGAAAGCGTGGCAAAAACTGCAGAAATCTTGCAGGTGAATAGCACCAAGACAATAAAAGCAGACAGAATGCCCATCTGTAATGGGCATCTTGTAGCCATATTTTCAGCATTTTTTAAACCCAGAGGGTTTATGTTCTTTCTGCTCTTTAGACATAGTAGTTCACAGCACCCACTCAACAGACAACAACAGACACAAGAGGAAGGTGGGAAAAACCAAACTACGAACAAGCAAGGAAACTCTAATTTAAACATTTCTTTGAAGCAGCAAGGAATCCAACTACCGACCAAACAAAACACAAGTTTACACAAAAACAACACAGGAGGAAAGGACTAGGTCCTCTAATTTAAACGGGCCTAGCCCGCCAAAACAGAGGGATACCAAAAAAAAAACACTACTCGCTTACACAGTACACTCACAATGAAAAACTAGCTATTAAAATAGCTTTTTACGAGAAACATACTGCTAAAGACTTATGAAAAGTTTTGAAAAAGGGTACTTAGCCACAGCCAAGCAAGACCACGTCCTAACTCTACGAGCGGCAAACGAGATCTGGGGCTAGGGCGAGGTGCATCTTGGGATACCGGGTTAGCCCAGCCAATTAGAGACTTCGTGCTAGAGAAATAAGTTGGCCGAGTCGGAGCCGAGAACCCGTGAGTAAAGAATGTAGGCGAGATAGGACCACATAACATCTAGAGCTTTATGGATGGATTGCCAAAATGAAAATAAAAGTAAGGGAAAAGAGAAGAAAGAATAATTTAGAAGTAAAAATAGAAAAAA
The DNA here is from genome assembly GCF_019279795.1 of Protopterus annectens. Taxonomy (NCBI): domain Eukaryota; kingdom Metazoa; phylum Chordata; order Ceratodontiformes; family Protopteridae; genus Protopterus; species Protopterus annectens. Next base: position 825,077,364 of record NC_056743.1, on the reverse strand, counting down.
AATTAGATGAGAAAAATATAATAACTAGGACCTTAAAGAAGGTCCTGAAATAAGTGATAAAGAAGACATAAATTGGGAAGTAGTAAAAGAAAAAAAAAGAATGACATTGGTAAAAGGGTAAAGACAGAAAAAGTAAAACAAAAGAAAATGGATGAAAGAATATATACACCTAATGACTGGGGTTTGGTATAAAGGGTAAGGTGTTTGACTCACAGACACAAGGGTACAGCGAGTCTCACTTCTGGGAGGGAAACCGGCTAGGCTTAGAATGGCATACTAAGAAAGATAGCCCAGTGATTAGCTATGAACTTATGAAACCATGAATCTAAGGAAAAGGGAAAATGAAAAATTTTACTAAGAATACAGTAAGATGAATATGGATTTTGGAGTGGTCTAAAACGTGATGCAAATGTAATTATATTAGAAGATGCAAGATTTTTAACAAATGAAGAAAGATTAGAGGGAATCTATGGGGAAAAATGAATCTGGAATTTGCAAATGAAAGATGTTTTGAAATAGCCACATTCTGTACAAATCAAGATATTAGATGTAACTTTAGCAAAAATGGGAAGATTAACCACTGTAGATTTAAAATGGAAAGAACAAGTTTATAGAATTAACATTATATGCTTATACTAACATTATATGCTTATACTAAATGTAACGAAAGGGAAGGCTTATTTCATCATATTTCAGACTGTGTACTGATAAATATGAATATTACAATAACAGGAGACTTTCATTTAAGAGGCAAGTATAAAAAGAAAGGAATATTAAGAAAAATGTTAGAAGTTATAAGATGTGTTAAGTTAAAACTTTTGGACAAAATTTCATGGACTTACAAAAGGGTTATTATAGAAATGAAATGGATTACTTAAGCAATAAACCATGGCTGGGTGTGGGTAATGCTGGATTTACCCACGGTTGGTGTAGTTTGGTCATGAAGGCAAAGCCCGAGTGACCAAACAAAGCCTACCGTGGGTAAATCCAGCACTGCCCACACCCAGCTGTGGGTTTTTGCTGTTATACAATGACATTATTTAAGAAAAAACTAGTTCAAGGGTGTCAGGGATAAGCACTTGCATGTTGTATTATTACAAATGCATTTTTTCAATGAGTATGAAAGATTGCATTTTGATATAAACAGTCCATGAGGTGCATAATACAGTGTGAAGGGCAACTTACAATAACCAAAGTAAGATAATGAATACCAATTTATAATATAAAAAAAGGGGGGAATGCTAGATACAAGATGTAATACAGACATGGGCACACAGCTTTAATGCTGATGACTTATGTAAACTTATTTGTTTTCATGTGTCATACAAAACATCTACAGAATTTCAGATGGACTTCAGACTGCATAGAGGTTATACCACATCTCCGGTTGATATTAAGTCTGTTGACATGACATTATACACGAGTGCAAGTCAGAAAACACCACAAACTGTTACTTTAAAGGTGATCTGTGCTAGTCTGTTAAAAATATGTTGATAATAAAGCTGGTAAATTTAGGAAATACCCATTAAGTGGAAATATATGAGCCTCAAATGTCCCACACGCATTCTTCTATGGCTCTGTCGCTGTGAAAAATTCTAGTGTTATCACTGCCACAATAAATACCGCCATTAATTCTGTAAGATGAAACAAGGTCAACACTCGAGCAGAATCAGTTTGGATCTCATTTCAAATATGATCTACTCCTCAAACTAAAGCTGCTTACACCAGATGCTGTGGGACTGCAGACTCTACAGACACTATCTGCTTCAAAATACATTTATTTACAGCCAATTTTCAAAGTCTAATAGCAGTTACAAGTTATGAACATTTACTTAATCACACCTAATGAACTTAAAGACTAAGATGTCTGGTGAGGGGCTTAACCAGTGGTATTACCTTTCAAGATGTGCTATGGCAATCTCAGTCCACTGATATCCGTCTATCAGGATAAACAGAATTCTCATCACCTATGCATCCATTTTTGACTTCTGAATTGCTATACCTTAGTACAGAAACAAATAAATAACAAAGAAGGTCTACTACAAAGCATACCTCCGGAAGTCCCAGTCTAAGACCTCCAGATTTGCTGCAGACACATACCACAAGTATAAAATCTGAAGGGAATTCTGAAGTCGTTTAAAACAAAGGGAATCTTTCCAAGCAGTACAACAGACATCCATGCAGAAGTAAAGGGAATCGGGCAAAATGCAATTCAGGAAAATATGCCTGGAAAGACACTTAAAGAATGAAAGCCCAGAGAGTAATGCTTGCAAAAGTTTGGAGAGTCAAAGAACACCAGGAAAAATATTATCTATGGAAATAGTCACACATTCATTAAATAAGCCCAAGTGGCAACAACACTTCTAATCAAATGTTCTTTGCATCAGAGAAATAAAGAAGCTATCTGGTAGCGCACACATACATAAAACAGGATCAGCAGGGTGAGCTAATCCCAGGCTAATCACAACCTTGGGTAAAACTATTTTTGGACAGGAATCCTCCTTGTCGTCATGTGATACCCAGTGTATTTTCCACCATAAGTAGACAGGTATAGTACTGGCTCCATTAGTATTCCAATCAAAATTCTGTAAATCCACAGCGGGTATGATGCAATTTTACATACAATGTAGAACAATGACCTCACACTTATAACAGAAACCAGCTCCCTGACAACTCTGATTATTATCTAGCTGCTTCCTTTCAGGTCAGTGCCTCCTTTATCCATGGCCTGGCTCAGATGCTTACTGGGTCTGCAGCTCCTCCAAGTATGTCACTGGCACAGGAATACTGAAGTTAACCTCTCATGTCCATCATTTATCAGGCTTCTGAAGGCATTTCTGTGAGAGCTTACATATTTTCATTAGTTCACTGCTAAATCACCTAAGCTACTTCTGGGTGATTTCAACATCTGGGTTAACAATGGATCCATTTTAATCACCAAATATTTATTTTTTAGATTAGTGAGGTATTAACATTTTTTAGATTGTTGGATCCAACACTTAAACTGGCAGTGTTTGGACTTTATCTTACAACTGAGTGTAGTAACTTCATACATGGAGTTAGAGCCATTTCTTTTGGCCAGATCATAATCTGATCAATTTCAACCCAGAGCTTCATCTGACTTGGTCCATTTGACCTTAAATGGTTCCAAAAACAGGAATCTACATAAAACTTCAAACACCAAACCCATACCCTTCATGAACAGGCTCTTTCTGGATAATAATGCAGATGAACCTAACCAACCAGAAGTGGGCTATGAAGTGAACATCCCTGGTGCTCTTAAATCAACATGCCACTGTTCAAGCGTACCCAGTATTGACTATGATATGGAAATGCTAGTATGACCGAGAGTTTTGAGACCTTAGAAGGCTATGGTGACAACTGGAACACAAATGGAGAACCTCGGGTCTAATTTCAGTTAAATTAGGCTGAAAGATAATTATTCAACCTACATGTCAGAAGTCTCATGCAAGAAGGCAAAGTTCATGCTTGCTAACATTTCTAGTGTCTAAATGGACCAGCAATTATTTTCAGAATACGGACAAGCCATGAACCACAAATCTTGTTTAGTCTCTGAATGTCAAACTGCTGCATGGCTTTTGTTAAGACTGCCTAAGCTAGGCTGTAGTTCCTCTCCATAGGGTATAACATTGATCAGGAATCTATGCCATCTGAATGGAACTGGACTCATTTTGTTCTCTCTTATGACACGTTCAAAACTAACTTCAGCTTTTTCACCTGTTACGAACTGGGCCCTAGTACCAAATTCTTTCTGCTATATTCAAGTACATTGGATCCAATTATATGTCAGTGTGTGCACCCTGCACTTAAGAATGGGCATATTTCCATCTTCCTAAAAAGGACATTTAACTCCCTTTCCAGTCATCTCCGGATGGTAATCTGGAAAATTATCACACTACTGTTAATTTTACTAAATATCTCAGAATGTGATTCACTTTCAGCTCAGAGCTTATTTAAAAAGCTTATTAACTTCTAATTTCTTTGTCAATCTACTTTTAAGCATTATCACAGCAATAAGAATACCCTTGTTAAGTCGTGGATGACCTCCCTTGGAGATCCATAAGCATACTTAATTAGTCCTGGGTGTTGTCATCTCCTCAGCTTTTGACACTGTGAAACAGAGGGTCTAGACTGAATGGCTTTGATCCAAATTAGACCTTTTGCCACTGTCCTTAACTGGCTTGCCTACTACCTTTGTGGCACTCCTAGAAGACTGTAACCATGTAGAAAATCTTCCTTAAAGTAAAGAATAGCTGTGTTACAAACAAAAATGGGAATTAACTGTAGGTGGCCATCCGCCTTGACTTCCAGAGGTTTGGGCAGCTCTAAAATGGTGGGATGTCAAGGTCTCCTTCCTATGTTGTGGAAGTTAGTAGGATACTGGGTGGAAATTAACTGCATGTGGATGACTCCTCATCTAGCCAGAATACCATAGCAATGGTCACTCCCATATCAGCATAACCCCTCCTTATATTAAGGACATCAACAGGATATTCAGTAGAAGAGAGACATCGGTCTAAGCCATCTTCAACTGCATTTAGTATTCTCCTTCTGTATGCCCATGGTTTGGAGTGCATAGTGTTGAGAACTGTAGGCCGCTGTGCTTTTTTTAATTGGGTTTCTTCGATATTTTTCCAAGGCTGGCTACACTCCAGGAAAAGATCACCAACAAGTAAGTATACGTGTGGTTGATATAGCCAACTGAAGGATTTTCACTTTCACTGTTATAGTGGTGATCTTGCTTTGTTTGTTGATTACCACAAAGGGCATTTTGAACCCCCCCCCCATACTTTCCAAACAGTAACTACAAGGAGATGACACAAAAATTGAGGGATGCAGCAGAACTGGAGCTGCAGAAAATGTGACACTAGTGTAGGCCTCAGGGAAGCCTTATTCACGTGAATGCAAGTATTTAGCCTTTTGCTACTTGGAAGACTGCATTACAAAAAATGGAGGCTGGAGCATCTCATGTAGTCTTCTCAAACTGGGATTTAAAGATTCAACTCAGACTGGAGTCAAAGACTTTCCGGTCTACCAGAACAACAAATGTGCATTTTTCTATAGGAATAATTTTCTTTCTACAAAACTAGAAATGGTAAAGGCAAGTCAAAAAGTCAATAGAAAGTACAGTTTTGTACCTACCATAAATGTAGATGTTCGAGGATCTACATTGCTGCAGTCATAACCTGTGGGTAGTCCGCTGTCCTCGGTCGGCCCGAATACCAAAGAGCTGGGCTGGCGTCGGTCATTGTCGCCTAGAGCCGACGTCAGTACGTAGTAGTACTTGAGCGCATGACCGACGCCATATCCTCAAGTCTTTCTTGCCCCAGATGTCAGAAGGCCTAAGAAGGAAAGAAGACCAGAGCTAAAATAGTAAAAGCCTAACAACTACCAGTGTGGAAATAACGATTATCCCAAAAAACACAGCAACCACAAACTATAGACGGGAAGGAGGGAGGGATAATTGGACTGCAGCAATGTAGATCCTCGAACATCTACATTTATGGTAGGTACAAAACTGTACTATGTTCTTCGTCTCACATTGCTGCAGTCATAACCTGTGGGTAGAATCCCAAAGCAAAGGAAAAGGGAGGCTGGCAAACTAAATAGCATTAGGAGCTGCTAACATGCCCTGTAAAACTGCAGTGGCAAACCCAGCCCTGGACTTGGAATAAAGAGGGAGATGGTAATGCTTAGTAAAAGTGTGTACTGAACTCCAAGTAGCTGCCTCCAAAATATCCTTAGTAGCTACCCCCCTCAAAAAAGCAGTAGATGTGGCAGTAGCCCTGGTAGAATGAGGTCTGATCCCAGCAGGAACCTCCTTCCCATGATGAGAATAACAAAAAGCAATACATTGACCAATCCACTTAGAAATAGTTTGCTTTGAAACAGCTTTCCCTTGTGAACTCAAAGCAAAGGAAACAAATAACTGTTGAGTCTGTCTGAACTCTTTAGTCCTGCTCAAATAATAACGTAGCTGCCTGTGGATATCCAAAGAATGCAAGACTTTTTCCCCTTTATTTTGGGGATCAGCATAAAAAGTAGGCAAATGAATAGACTGGTTCAAGGCCACATTAGAAATCACTTTAGGCATAAAAGTAGGGTTAGTTCAAGAAAGAAACTCTATCTTTATGGAAAATCAGAAAGGGTTCAACTGCCATGAGTGCCTGCAATTCAGATACCCTCCTAGCAGAAGTAATGGCCAACAAAAAAGCAGTCTTCCAAGACAAAAACTTCAATTCAGACGTAGCTGCAGGTTCAAAAGGAGGTAAAGTAAGCTTCTCTAACACAAAATTGAGATCCCAGGAAGGAGTAGGAGCTCTACGTGGGGGTCTTATATTCTTTGCCCCTCTAAGAAACTGTTTGAACAAAGGGTGAGAAAATAAAGGAGGGTCACAATCATAGTGAGCAGAAATGGCTGCAGCATGAACCTTCACAGAAGAGAATGACAAACCCTTGTCCAGTAATTCAGTAAGATACTGTAGTGCAAAACTCAAATTAGGCACTGAAACATCAAAGCCCTTTGCTGTGCTCCAAAGAAAAAATCTCTTCCATTTATCAGCATAAACTTTTCTAGTACTAGGCCGCCTGGCTTCCAAAATGACATCTAAAACCTGTTGAGTAAGCTGAGACCCCACTGGCTCCATTACAGAATACGCCAGGCTGTTAGATGCAGGGACTGCACCCGAACATTGAGAAAATGATTGTTTGACTGGGATAACAAATGAGGAACCTGTGGCAAAAGCCAAGGAGGCTCCTGAATTAAACTCCTCAGCAGAGGATACCAATGCTGACGTGGCCAATCTGGTGCTATTAGAATCATGCAAGGCTTGTCCCTCCTGACTTTCAAGAGTACCTTGGGAAGAAGAGGCAGAGGGGGGGAAAGCATAAACGTGAAGGTTGTTCCAACTGAAAGATAGAGCATCCACTTTCCAAGCATTTGGATGGAACATCTTTGTGCAAAATTTTGGCAGTTGGAAATTCAGTGGAGAAGCGAACAGATCTATGCCTGGAGCTCCCCAAGCCACGGTTAACTGTTTGAATACCTGAGGGTCCAGTCTCCACTTGTGGGGATCCACAATTTGTCTGCTCAATACATCTGCTAGGGAGTTCTGTGCTCCTGGCAGAAACCGTGCTTGAAGATTGATATGCAAACTCAGAGCAGTCTCCCATAAAATCATTGCTTGTCTGCAAAGAGGGTAGGAATGGGTTCCCCCCTGCTTGTTGATGTACCACATGACTGTTGTGTTGTCTGTTTGAATCAACACCTGTCCCGGCTGAAGTAGGTCCTTGAAGGCCATCAAGGCAAATTGGACTGCTAACATCTCCTTCATGTTGATGTGCAAATGTTGTAGTTTGGGAGGCCATATGTCCTGAATCCATTTCCCATTGAAGTGTGCTCCCCAAGCCAAGTCCGAGGCATCCGTCGTTAGGATCTGACTCGCCTCTGGTCGGATCACAGAGAGTCCCTTGTTTAGGTGACATTCCTGAGCCCACCACAAGAATTCCTTCTGGATGCAAGGTATAATCCGAATGACAGTGTCCAAACCGTGGCAGTGTTGAGTCCACACACTTTTGAGATACCATTGTAGCTTCCTCATATGCAGTTTGGCATTGGGAAGTACTAGAATGCAAGATGCCATGAACCCCAAGGCTTGAAGGACTGTCCTTGCAGTCAGCCTGGACATTACTGATAACTCCTGGAAGTATAGATGAAGAGTTCTTTGTTTGTCCGGGGTCAGAAATGCCATCTGAGAAGCTGTATTCAGTCTGACACCCAGAAAGCACATGTCCTGAGAGGGCACTAGACTGGACTTTATTTCGCTCACAGAATACCCTAGGCACCTTAAAACTGCCATTACATACTGGAGATGTTGTAGTAACTTGTCTTTGTTTTGAGCAAGAATCAGGCAATCGTCCAGATAAGGATAAATTTGTATTCCTCTCTGTCTGAAGAAAGCAATTACAGGAGCCAGAACTTTTGTGAATACTCTGGGCAGTAGATAAACCAAAGGGCAATGCAGAGAACTGATAATGAGAAGTACCAGCCCGAAACCTCAGGAATCTCCTGCAGCTGGGCCTGATAGGGATGTGAAGATAGGCCTCTTTGAGATCCAGGGTTACCATCCAGTGATCTTTGCCTAGCATAGGCAGAAGTTGTTGTAATGTTAACATCTTGAACTTTGGAATGTCTAGGTAGGTATTGAGAATGGACAAATCCAGAATTGGCCTCCAAGTGTTTCCTTTCTTTGGCACTAGGAACAGACGGGAATAAAAACCTAGGCCTACTTCTGACGGAGGGACCACCTGAATTGCCCCCTTCTGCAAAAGTAACGAGATTTGCTCCTGAGCCTCCATCCTTTGTTGAGGAGGCACATCCGGCATGCCTTTGAAAGGAGGAAAAGTGTGAAAATAAAACTTGTAACCGTGATTTATTATATCCAACACCCATTTGTCCTGGGTGACCAAATGCCAGTTTTGTTTGAAAAGTCCCAACTTCCCTCCTAGAGGAGCTGCCAGTAAAGAAGGGTCTGGCAGCGGAAGACACAGGTCATTGGGTCTGTTTACGAAAGGGCTGACCCCTGCCCTCACCAGAAGACTGTGCAGGAGAACTCCAAGTCCTAGGTCTAAAAGAACTCTGAGCGTGAGCTCTGCCTCTACCACGTCTAGACTTGCCCTTGGACTGATAATCCGAAGAAGGATAAGACCATCCTCTAGCAGGCCAATTCCTACTAAACTTAGGAGGATGCACCTGCATAAAATCCTTGACCGTCTGCATAGACTTAGCCTTATCTTCCATCTTTTTCAAAAATGATTCCACAGGAGGACCAAAACGTACTTCAGATTGAAGAGGAGCATCCAAAATCCGAGCCTTAACATGCTCTGACAAATTTTGATCCTTAAACCAGGCATGTCTACGAATAACTGAACCTGTAGCAGCCACCCTGGATGAAGCCTGAAGAGCATCGAAACCACACTGCAAAGAATGCTTGCCAACTTGATCTGATGCATGAACCAACTCCTGGAGCTCCTTACACTCTATACCCTCAGATAAAGCATCCACCTTAGATTTCAATTGACCTAACAAAAAGTTCTGATACTTCAGCATATGAAATTGGCAATTCAAAGCCCTCATAGCTAACGTAGAGGAGGTGTACACTTTTTCCCCCCACCTATCTAAAGCTCTAGAATCTTTATCTAAAGGAACTGGATTCTTAGCCACAGAAGCCCTAATACCCTTAGGACCTTGAATAATAGTTTCTGGATCAGCACTAGGACTCTTGTACAAATACTTATGTGCTTCTGGAACTCTGTAATATCTGTCCGGCTTAACAGGGGCAGGAGACAAAGAATCAGGATTAAGGGAAGATTCAGAAAAAACATCCTGAACAACATCTAAGACAGGAGGAATAGCCAAGGGCCTATGTTGTGGCAGAAACAAAAATTCCCTAAGCCTTTTCCGAGAATCTGAAAAATCCTGACCTTCCCACTTAAAATGTTCCCTCATGGAATGTAAAGTCTCAGAAAAAGAAAAATCCTCTGGAGGAGAAGCAGAAGGACAGGAGTCCTCTGCATCCGAATCTGAATAAGAAGGAAATTCCTGAATTTCTTCAGCTGAGGAATCAGAGTAGTCTGAGGAATGATCCCTTCCCTCTAAATCTGCCTCCACCCTAGGCCTCTTCTCTGGGGGGGGCATAGAACCCCTGATCAAAGTAATCAAGTCCTCCGCCATTTTCAACATATGCTTTTTAGGAACAGGGGCTGGAGAGCTAGAACTATGACCAGGGCCAACCAGACAAGGTTTGGCCTTAGCATGGCCTTTAGCTACTGAAGTAGAAGGCCTAATAACCTTCTGTAAGGATGGAACTACAGACACCTGAGAAGCACCTTCAGCCGGGCCTAACTCCTGAGAGGCCAACTCCTGTAAAAGTAAAGGTTCCCCCTGGGATTCAGCCGAACCCTTGGCAGGATCCACAGATTCAACCGGAGGCTCACTAGAACCGGCGTCCGCAACGGACGACTCGTCCGGTTTAGACTTCAAAGATCTGTCTTTGCACTTTTTAGCGGTAGCGGGCGTCGGGGGATCTGACGGCATGTTATAGTTACACCTTTTACCGAAAACAAGCCTGGCACAGTCTAATCTCCGTTTAATGGTGCGCTTATTAAATCTAGCACAAAAGCGACACCCGACTACGTCATGCTCAGGCCCCAAGCAAGGAATACAGAAAGAATGATAATCCCTATGAGGTATCTGTTTCCCACAAGAAATGCAATTATTAACTTTTTCTGACATCCGGATAACTGAGCCAAGAAAAGATAAAGATTTCCCCAACGGGGTACTTAGCCCAACTTGGTCTTCGGTCTGAAACTCGATAAATGAAAATTTCAGAACGCCGAACGGCACTTGCAAATGCTGCTTCTGCTTCGGACCACGCGGCAAGAAAGACTGAGGATATGGCGTCGGTCATGCGCTTAAGTACTACTACGTACTGACGTCAGCTCTAGGCGACAATGACCAACGCCAGCCCAGCTCTTTGGTATTCGGGCCGACCGAGGACAGCGGACTACCCACAGGTTATGACTGCAGCAATGTGAGACGAAGAACATCTGCATGAATAAAAAAAAAATAAAATAAAAAGGACCTGGCTTGACAAGCAAAAGTGCACAGAGTGCCAATTCTGCTGTGGAGAACAAGTTACACAAGGGATCTAAATGTATCCACAGTGATGTAATTCAATGAAATGGTGTTTGGTACATATTTACACAAAAATACTGGGTTATCAGAAAGACAGCAAGATTTCAGGTGGGTGGATTGGAGACAAGTATCATGCTTACACAGTACCCTACTACTTCAGGTAATCATTTCCAAGAATGCTGCATTTAGGGGACACACACGCATATACACACACACACACACACACACACACACACACACACAAAATCCGCACTACCCAGAGATATAGAAGTAAAAGGACTGTCGACAAGCAAATCAAAGAAAAACATATAATTAGCTTCACAACAACAAACTGAGACAGTACAGTTGTGTACACTTACCATAAATGTAGATGTTCCAGTGTATTCAGTGTTGCAGTCATCACATTTGGGTTATTTGCTTACAGTAGCCCTCAGCCGGCCTGATTAGCAAAGTATTGGGTTCTACGTCAGTTGCTGTCTCCTCTTTTGTGATGTCAGGTTGTCAGGGGTATAAAACATGCAGCCAACGTCATTACATCAGTTTTTATGCCCCAAATGTCAGGCGTCCCCCTAATGGAAAGCAATTAAATCTATAAATACACAAGGTTATACCTCCAACAAAAAAGCAAATACACCGAAAAGCTTTTAAGCACTGTAAAGGAGAGAAGAGGTATAGCCAAAAGAAGTCAGGGGGCTGGAGGGAGGGTAACCAGGACTGCAACAGTGAATACACTCGAACATCTACATTTATGGTAAGTGTACACAACTGTACTATGTTCTACGTGTTTCACTGTTGCAGTCATCACACTTGGATAGATTCCCAAAGCTAAAGATGGGAGGAGGAATTTAGATAGCATTAGGACCAGCTATAAGGCCCTGCAAGACTGCAGTGGCAAAGCCAGCTCTGGATTTAGAGAAAAATTGGTAAATGGTAATGCTTGGTGAAAGTATGTACAGAAATCCAGGTAGCAGCTTCTAGGATGTCCTTGGTAGGTACGCCTCTGAGAAAGGCTGTAGAGGTAGATGCAACCCTGGTTGAGTGGGGCCTGATCCCCTGTGGGATAGGTTTTCCATGGTGCTTATAGCAGAAATGAATGCAATGGCCTATCCATTTGGAGATGGTTTGCTTTGAAATAGCCTTCCCCTCTGTCCCTGCAGCAAATGTCACCAGCAATTGTTCAGATTTCCTTTGAGGTTTAGTCCTGTCCAAGTAGAATCTAGGTTGTCTGTACACATCTATGGAGTGCAGTATCCATTCCCCTTTGTTCTGTGGATTAGGAAAGAAGGTTGGCAAATGAATGGACTGATTAAGGGCCACACTGGATACCACCTTTGGCATGAAAGAGGGATTGGTCCTGAGGGACACCCTGTCCGCATGAAAAATTATGAAAGGCTCCACTGCCATAAGGGCCTATAATTCAGATATCCTTCTTGCTGAAGTGATTGCTAAAAGGAAAGCTGCTTTCCAAGAAAGGAATTTTAAATCTGCAGTAGCAGCTGGTTCGAGAGGAGGAAAGGCGAGTTTCTCCAATACAAAGTTAAGGTCTCAGGTTGGAGTTGGAGTTGGAGCTCTCCTTGGTGGTCTTAAATTGTGGCGCCTCTGAGGAACTGCTTGAGCAGTGGATGAAAGAAGAGGGCCGGTTCTCTGTTATAATGAGCTGAAATGGCTGAGGCGTGAATTTTTATTGGGGAAAAAGACAGGTCCTTGTGAAGCATCTCAGTTAAGTATTGTAAAATCTGAGGTAAATTGAGCACTGCTGTGCTCATCCCTTGTGAATGATTCCAGGTACAGAATCTTTTCCATTTTTCAGCATAAGATTTTCTAGTACTAGGCCTCCTTGCCTCTAAAATGATATTCATCACTGGTTTACTGAGGGATGGTAAAGGAGAGATTAGGTAATTAGCCAGGCTGCTAGGTTCAGTGTTTGAAGCTGAGGATGCAGAATCTGGTTCTCCTGCTGAGACAGCAGGGTAGGAGTCTGAGGCAGGTGCCATGGGGCCCACAGTAACACACTGCACAGGAGGAGGAGGTACCTGTGTTGGCGTGGCCAGTCTGGTGTAATCAAAATCATCCTTGGTTTGTCTTGTCTGATCTTTAGTAGTACTTTGGAGAGCAAAGGCTGAGGAGGAAAGGCATAAACTGTTAGGTTTTTCTAGCTGAAGGGCAGAGCACGTGGGGAGTCCTTGTGCAAAATGTTTCCAATTGATAGTTCTGGGGGGAGGCAGACAGGTCTATATCTGGGCTCCACCATTTGCTTGTCAACATGTTGAAAATCCTTGGTGCCAGTTTCCACTCGTGTGGGTCCATGAGATTTCTGCTTAGTCCGTCTACCAGTGTATTTAGTTTTCCTGGCAGGAATTGAGCTTGTAGATGCACTTGGTAGCTCAAGGCTGTGTTCCACAATGCCATGGCTAGTTTGCAGAGGGAATAAGAATGTGTATCCCCTGCTTGTTTATGTACCACATAACAGTGGTGGTGTTGTCCGTCTTTACCATTAATCGTCCTGGAAGAATGTGGTCCTTGAAGGCTGTCAGAACATTTTGTACAGCTAACATTTCTTTTAGATTGATGTGCAGGTGCATTTGACTTGGGTTCCATTTGCCCTGAATGCACTTCCCTGCCAGGTTCACCCCCATGCATAATCTAATGTGTCTGTTGATAGGGTTTGGGTGGCAGGGGGTAGTGTGAATGGTAGTCCCTTGTTTTGGTGGCAGGCCTCTGCCCACCAAAGGAACTCTAGGTGTAGGCAAGGTATGACAGGAATCATTGCTTCTAGATCCTGAGAATGTTGACACCATAGGTTTAGATACCACTGTAGTTTCCTCATATGCAGTCTTGCATATAGAATTAGAAGAATGCAGGAGGCCATGAACCCCAAGGCTTGTAGTATTTGCCTTGCAGATAGCAGGGTTTTTGTGGCCACTTGTTTGAAGCAGGCTGTCAAGTGAATTTGTTTCTCTGGCGTGAGGAAAGCCATCTGGGAAGCTGTATTCAAGCTTGCTCCCAGGAATATAATTTGTTGACAGGGTACCAGGTGTGATTACTTTTCGTTTATGGTGTACCCCAGACAAGTTAGCACCCTTTGTACAAAAGCCAGATGATTCAAAAGTATGTCCTGGTTTTCTGCCTGAATTAGACAATCATCCAGATATGGGTATATTTGAATATTTCTTTGCCTGCAAAATGCAATGACTGGAGCTAGGCACTTTGTGAATACCCTGGGTGCAATAGATAAGCCAAATAGCAGTGCAGACAACTGATAGTGCGTGTAGCCTGCTTTGAAGCATAGGTATCTTCTGCAAGATTCCATGATTGGGATGTGCAGGTATGCTTCCTTTAAATCTAGTGTTGCCAACCAGGCATCTTTGCCTACCATAGGAAGCAATTTGTGAACAGTCAGCATCTTGAATTTTGGAATCACCAAAAAGGTGTTTAGAGTAGACAGGTCCAGGATCGGATGCCATGAACTGTCTTTTCTGGGTATCAGGAAAAGTCTCTAGTAGAAACCTTGCCCCTTCTCTGCTTCTGGTACCAATTGAATAGCCCCCATGCTTAAGAGAGAGAGTACTTGCTTTGGGGCCTCAGCCCACTGATTTGGAGGTAGATCTGGCCAACCGCTTGGAGTTGGTAAGATGCGGAAGTGAAATCTGTATCCTTGGGACACTATATTTAAAATCCATTTGTCCTGGGTAATGAGTCCCCAGTTCTTTGCATGAAGTGCAATCCCCCCCCCCCCCCAAAGGGGCAGTCAGTTGAGAAGTGCTTTGAAGCTTTAAAAGGAAGTCATTGAGAGTTTACCATAGGGGGGAGTTTTATTACTCCCAGGTTTGGAAGTGGAGGCCCCCCACTGATAGTCCTGTGCGTTACCCTGGGACTGAAGCCTGGATGCTCTGCTGGATCTAGGTTTGGACTGAGAAGGCCTGGAAGAGGCAGGAAAGGACCAATTCTTAGAAAGCCAGTGCCTACTAAATCTTGGAGGTTGTACTTGTAAAAAAATCTTTAATGGTTTGCATAGATTTAGCTTTTTCCTCCATCTTTTTAAGAAATTCTTCTGCCTTGTTGCCAAACAGGTGGTCCTGATTTAATGGAGTATCCAGTAATTTCGCTTTAAAATAATCTGGCAAGGAATGTTCCTTCAGCCAAGCATGCCTTCTAAGTACAGACCCAGTTACAGCAGCCCTGCAAAATGTCTCTAGTGAATCAAAACCACATTGCAACGTATGTTTACCAACCTGTTCAGCCGAATGCATTAAATCCTCTAAATCCTTATTTTCAGCACAATCAGGAATCAACATCATTTTCTGTTTAAGCAATCCAGTAATATGCTGCTGATACTTTAACATATGAAACTGGCAATTCAAGGCCCTAATGGCCAAAGTTGCAGAAGTGTATAACTTCTTACCCCATCTATCCAGCACCCTGGAGTCTCTATCAGAGGGGGAAGGATTTTTGGCAGTAGAAGCTTTAATGCCCTTGGGTCCCTGTGAAATGGTTTCAGGATTTTTGAAAAGGAACTTGTGAGAGTCAGGAACCCTGTAATATCTAACAGGTTTTCTGAGAGCAGGAGGTAAAGAGTCAAGGGCCATACTAGATTCCGAAAAGGCATCATCAACAATGTCGAGTACAGGAGGTACAGCTAAAGGCCTGTGCTGACGCAGGAGTAAGAAATCACGAAGACTCTTTTTAGAATCCGAGAAATCCTGACTTTCCCAACGAAAATGCTCCCTGAGAGTATGCAAGGTTTCACCCAAAAAAGAAATCCTCTGGGGGAGAAGCAGAGGGAATAGAGTCCTCAGCATCAGAATCCTCATAGGTAGATAAGGGTAAATCCTGGTCATCAGAGGAAACGGAAATTTCAGAATCCTGGTCAGAAGTATCATAAGCAAAATCAGTCCTAGGTCTCTTAGAGGGGGAAGGTTGGCTTCCCGATTAAAGTAATAAGGTCTTCAGTCATTCTTATATGTTTTTTAGGCATAGAGGCCTGACCATGCGGTCTGGGCGTTAGTTTTCTAGGCATGGTTCGAGTTTTAGGCCTTGAAGAAGAAGATGGCGTCTGTTTAATATGCAAGCCAGTAGGCCTAAATACACCCTCAGAAGCCGGTGCCTGCACAGCGGCTCCGGACCCATCCAAGGTAGAGACATCTGCAGGTTCCACAGTTGAAGCATCTTGCAGCATACCGGACTCCGAATGGGTCTCAGTAGAGGCCTGCAAATATGAAGTAGCGGGTATCAGGGGCTGCGAAAGTGCCTCACTGAGTACCGGCGCCTCGGCAGCCTGTCTCTGTCTTTATCTTTGCGTTTTTTCATGTCGGTAGTCAGATGGCTTACCGAAAACATATCGGGATAATTAAACCGAGCACAAAAAAGTACAGTTTTGTACCTACCATAAATGTAGATGTCCGATAGGTATGCATCTGCAGTCATAACATATGGGTTTTCCTGCCTCAGGCAGCCCTTCTGTCGGCCGGATTCCAAAGTCTGGGTCTGGCCTCGGCTGATGTCGCACTTCACCCGACGTCATAGCTTCTGGGGTATAAAGGCATCAGCCAACGCCATTTTCCTTAGTGTTTCTTGCCCCAGATGCCAGGTGCCCTCTAGGAAGGCTAAATTTGGATAAATGTACCAAATTCCAAACAGTAGTAAGCAAAATATATATATACATATATATATATACATACAAACAAATACACCATAATAGATTCCCCCAGCTAGCTAAAAGAGGGGTAAGCACTCTAGGAATACCACAGAGGGGAAGGAGGGTGGGTAATCCTGACTGCAGATGCATACCTATCGGACATCTACATTTATGGTAGGTACAAAACTGTACTATGTCCTTCAAGGATGCATCTGCAGTCATAACATATGGGTAGAATACCATAGCCAAACTGGGGGAGGAGGCACTAAGATAATGATGGTGTAGTTAAGATCCCCTGTAAAACTGCAGTTGCAAAACCTGCTCGGGATCTGGAGTATAAAGGAAGATTGTAATGCTTGGCAAATGTATGCACGGAGCTCCAAGTAGCAGCTTCTAAAATGTCTTTGGTAGCCACTCCTCGTAGGAAAGCTGTAGTGGTGGCTGTGGCTCTTGTGGAGTGAGGCCTGATATTTTCAGGAGTTGTCTTTCCATGAAAAGAGTAGCAGAATCGAATGCAATTTCCTGTCCATTTTGAAATTGTCTGTTTGGACATTGCTTTTCCTTGCACTCCTGTTACATATGCTATCAGAAGCTGGTCAGTTTTTCTGCTGGTTTTAGTTCTGTCCAGATAGTAGCATAGTTGTCTGTGTACATCCAAGGTGTGCAATAGTTTTTCCCCTCTGTTCTGTGGGTTAGGGAAGAACGTAGGCAAATGAATAGCTTGGTTCAAGGATACCCTGGATACCACCTTTGGCATGAAAGTAGGATTGGTTCTCAGAGACACTCTATCCTGGTGAAAGATAAGGAAAGGCTGCACTGCCATTAGTGCCTGTAACTCGGATGCCCTTCTTGCTGAAGTGAATGCTAGAAGGAAAGCAGTTTTCCAAGATAAGAACTGTAAGTCTGCTGATGCTGCTGTTTCAAAAGGGGGAAGTGTTAATTTTTCCAGCACAAAATTGAGATCCCATGCAGGCAGAGGTGGTTTCCTTGAAGGTTTTACATTTTTGATCCCTCTTAAAAACTGTCTGAGGAGAGGGTGAGAGAAGATAGGAGGATCCATGTTGTACTCTGCTGAAATTGCTGAAGCATGAATCTTAATGGAAGAATAGGACAGGCCATTGTGGAACAGTTCTGCTAAGTATTCTAGGATGTGTGCTAGGTTTGCCAGTGTGACATTTGTACCCTTTGATGCACTCCAAACGAGGAATCTCTTCCATTTAGCTGAGTATGTTTTTCTTGTGGAGGGTCTGCGAGCCTCCAGGATAATGTCCTTGACCCTCTGAGATAAACCAGTTTGGTTTTGTTTTATGCAATTTTCCAGGCAGTTAGCTGCAGTGTTTTCAAGTTTGGATGCAGGGTCTTGTAGTTGTTCTGTGTTAGAAGTAAAGGCCATAGAGGTAGAGGCCATGAGTTCGTCCGAGACATGCTTCTCAGTAGCGGATACCAATGCTGCCTTGGCCAGTCTGGAGCTATCAGAATCACCTTTGGCTGTTCCTCCCTGATCTTCAGTAGAACTTTGTACATCAATGGGAGAGGTGGAAAGGCATAAACTGTCAGGGCCTTCCAGCTGAAAGAGAGGGAGTCCACCCTCCAGGCTTGTGGGTGGTATTCTCTTGAGCAGAATTTCTTCAGTTGGTGGTTGAGTGGGGAGGCGAACAGGTCTATCTCTGGCATTCCCCATTTCTTTGTTATGTTTTTGAAGATGTCTGGATGCAGCATCCATTCGTGAGCATCCGTGGTAGTTCTGCTTAAGCTGTCTGCTAGTGAATTCTCTTTTCCTGGTACGAATATGGCCTGCAGTTGAATGTTGCGATTCAGGCCTAGGTTCCACAGGTCCATTGCCATCCGGCATAGAGTGTAGGAATGCGTGCCTCCCTGTTTGTTGATGTACCACATGACTGTGGTATTGTCTGTCCTTATCAGCAGATGTCCTTGCTGGAGGAATGATTTGAATGCCTCGATTGCATGCTTCACTGCCATCATCTCCTTTAGATTTATGTGTAGATTCAGCTGGTCTTGAGACCATAGGCCTTGGATACACTTGTCTTCCATGTGTGCCCCCCAGCCTAGGTCTGAGGCATCCGTGGTGATGGTCTGCTTTGGTTGTGGTTTGTGGAAAGACAAACCTCTGTTGGTCTGGCAGGCCTGAGCCCACAACAGGAATTCTTTTTTCAGGCATGGAATGATTGGTATCATGATTTCTAGACTGTGTCTGTGTTGAGACCATACATTCCTTAGGTACCATTGTAATTTTCTCATATGCAGCCTGGCATGCGGGATCAAGATTATGCAAGATGCCATGTAACCCAGGGCCTGCAGGACTTTCCTTGCAGTAAGCTGAGTTTGTCTTGTCAAAGCCATGAAGTAGACTGGGAGTTGCTTTTGTTTTTTTTTTTTTCTGTGAGAAAAGCCATCTGAGTTATTGTGTCCAGTTCTGCACCCAGAAATGTTATCCTTTGGGATGGCACTAGTCTTGACTTCTGGATGTTGACTGTGTATCCCAAGGCTTGTAACAGTTGTATGACATAGGCCAAATCCTTTATTATTTTTGTCTTGTTGTCCGCTTGTATTAGGCAGTCGTCCAGGTATGGGTAGATCTGAATTCCCTGAAGCCTGCAATGTGCAATTACTGATGCCAGGCATTTCGTGAATACTATGGGCGCAGTAGATAAGCCAAAGGGCAATGCTGAGAATTGATAATGCTCTGATCCTGCAAGAAATCTGAGGTGTCTTCTGCAATCTGGTCATAATAGGGACGTGCAGGTATGCCTCCTTGAGATCTAGAGTCACCAGCCAAGACTCCTTGCCCAACATGGGAAGAAGTTGCTGTAGGGTCAGCATCTTGAATTTTGGTACAATGAGATATGTGTTTAGTGCGGACAAGTCGAGAATAGGCCTCCATTGAGTTTCTTTTCTTGGTTCAAGGAATAGTCTGGAGTAAAATCCTTGGCCTTGTTCCATAGATGGTACCCTTTCTATTGCTCTCATCCTTAGTAAGTTGATGATTTGTTTTAGAGCCTCTGACTTCTGGCTTGGTGGAAGGTTTGGCATTCCTCTCTTTTTTGGTAAAGTGTGGAAGTGAAACCTGTAGCCTTTGTCTATTGTTTGCAATGTCCATTTGTCTCCTGTAATGCAATGCCAGTTTTTCGAAAATAAAGCCAACTTTCCGCCCAAGGGTGCTTCCAGTTGCTCTCTGGTAGGCGGAATCAGAGCCAAGTCATTGTGTCTGTCCTGTGGAAGTGGTTGTAGTCGCAGCTGTGGCGGTACTCCTCTGGTTGGCAGGTTGCCACTGACGACCCCTGTAGGCACCCCTTGATTGACCTCTGCCTCTTGGGCGTCTATTTCTGCCTCTCTGTGCTCTGGAGGTGTCTGGAAAGGACCAATTCTTTGAAGGCCAGTTTCTGCTGAACCTCGGAGGTGGACTTGCAGAAAATCCTTGACTGTTTGCACAGATTTAGCTTTTTCTTCCACTTTCTTTAGAATCTCCTGTGCAGGGGAGCCAAATAAACTTTGTTTCTCCATAGGGGCATCTAGGAGTTTAGACTTGACATGGTCTGGCAAGGATTGCTCTTTTAGCCAGGCATGCCTTCGAATCACTGCTCCAGTCATAGCTGATCTAAATGAAGCCTCCAGTGCATCATAGCCACATTTTAAGAAATGATTACTGACCTGCTGAGATTTGTGTACCAAATCCGGAAGGGACTTACGGTCTAAAGGTTCAGGAGAGGAAAGCTTTTTATTCAGCTGATCTAACAAAAATTCCTGGTACTGTATCATATGGAATTGACAGTTTAAAGCCCTGACAGGAAGAGTAGCAGATGTATAAACCTTTTTTCCCCATCTCTCTAATGCTCTTGACTCTCTTTCAGACGGTAGGGGGTTTTTGGCAGTGGCAGCTGCAACACCCTTTGGGCCCTGAGAAATAGTTTCTGGGTCTGCAGCATGGGCCTTATACAAGTGGTAGTGAGAATCCGGGACCCTGTAATATCTGTCAGGTTTGGCAGGGGCTGAGGGAAGAGAATCAGGGGCAGAGCTGACATCATTGTATGCATCATCAACAACTGATAGTACAGGTGGTATGGCTGAAGGCCTATGCTGTGGCAAGTGTAAAAAAGTCCTTAGCCTTTTCCTAGAATCAGAAAAATCCTGACCCTGCCACTGAAAGTGTTTCCTCATTGAGTGTAAAGTCTCCCCAAAGGAAAATTCTTCTGGGGGGGAGGCAGAAGGAATCGAGTCTTCTGCATCCGAATCCTCATAAGGTGAGTATAGTCCTTCCTGATGGTCTGATAAATCTGATCCATCCGAGGAATAATCAGAGGAGAGAGGTTCAGGGGGTTCAGTCCTAGGCCTTTTGTCATGAGGAGGTTGTGAGGCCCTGTCTGGGTGAGGTTGGGATCCCCTAATCAGAGATATAAGGTCCTCAGCAAGGCTGAGAATCTGAGAACTTGAGGAAGGTCTCTGAGAGGAAGATTTTGTTGGTAAGGCCTTGGAAATTTTAGCTGCTTTAGCCCTGGAGAAGGCCTTAATAGACAGAGAAGCAGGGGGCCTAGCTGCCCCACGTGCAGGAGTAGAAATGTCCAACGGAATGGTGTTGGACAATTTTTGTGCGCCTGCTTCTTCGGTAGGAATTTCTGTAGCCGACTCAGCCTGGGCCTCTCTGGCCTCGGTTGTCGGAGGCATGTTTTCGGCAGAAGGAAGAACCGAGGACTCGGTTTCAGCCGAAACAGAGACACTCGCGGTAGGCCTAACCGTGGTTTCAGCCGAAACCGCGGGCCACGAGTGTCGGTCCTTTTCCTTGCGTTTTTTGGCTAAATGGGAGTTTCCGACGGCATTTTATATGCAAAAGCGGATCCAAAAAACTCTTCTGCAAACTCCGACCGACGTCTAAGTGTCTGTCGGTTGAAGGAAGCACAGGCTAAACAAGCTGATACGTTGTGGTCTGGGCCTAAGCAAGGAAGGCAGTAAGAGTGGAAATCCTTATGAGGTATTTGTTTCCCACAAGTTAAACAATTATTTACTTTGTCTGCCATCGGCTGAGGCAAGAAAGAGTCCCCAATGGGGTACTTAGCTTTTTTAGAAGTCTTCGGTAGCTGAAATCTCTGGATCTGACCGACCGGCACTTGCGAACAGCTTCTGCTTCGGGCACCGCGTGGCAAGAAAGACTGAGGAAAATGGCGTCGGCTGATGCCTTTATACCCCAGAAGCTATGACGTCGGGTGAAGTGCGACATCAGCCGAGGCCAGACCCAGACTTTGGAATCCGGCCGACCGAAGGGCTGCCTGAGGCAGGACAACCCATATGTTATGACTGCAGATGCATCCTTGAAGGACATAATTTAGAAGTGAAAAAATATACCGATGACCGATAGTTCATGGTTTAAATAAGGCACAAAATCGACAGGGAGGTATGTTGAGGTCAGGGCATAGGCAAGGAATACAGTATGAAGGAAAATCTTTATGAGGTATTTGCTTTCCACAAGAAATGCAATTATTTACTTTTACTGACATTGGTTTAGAGCAAGAAAAAGTTTCCCCAACGGGGTACTTAGCTTTTAGTTGAAGACTTCGGTTCTGAAACTCGAAAAACGAAAATTTCAGGAGTCGGTCGACCGGCACTTGTGAACTGCTTCTGCTTCGGGCACCGCACAGCAAGAAAGACTGATGTAATGACATCAGCTGCATGTTTTATACCCCTGACAACCTGATGTCATGGAAGAGGAGACAGCAACCGATGTAGGACCCAACTTTGTTAATCAGGCCGATTGAGGGCTACTGCAAGCAGATAACTCAAATGTGATGACTGCAACAGTGAAACATGAAGAACATCAACAAATGTGAAGATTACAACAGTAAGGCATCAGGATCATCAAGATCATGCACTTTACTCTTCATTGCCACTCTACAGCCTGTGCCCTTCTTATAACAAGGACATTCTCTGTGGTGCTCAACTGGAAAAGTGGACATAACATTCTTAAATGTCAAGGTCAGCACACAGACCAACAGCAGACTGGAACAACAAAGTACAGTTGTGTACACTTACCATAAATGTAGATGTTCAAGTGTATTCACTGTTGCAGTCATCACATTTGGGTTATCTGCCTGCACACAGCCCTCAGCCGGCCTGAATACCATAGACTTGGGATTTCTGCGTCGGATGCTGTCGCTTCTTCCATGACGTCAAGTCGTCAGGGGTATAAAACATGCAGCCGACGCCATTACATCAGTTTTTCTTGCCCCAGATGTCAGGCGCCCCCAAAATAGGAAGCAATTACATGGTATGTAATAACCCCAGCAAAAAACAAATACTAATGATATGCCAGACAAAAAGGATAGTAAATAAATCAAAAGAAGTCAGGGGGCTGGAGGGAGGGTAACCAGGACTGCAACAGTGAATACATTCGAACATCTACATTTATGGTAAGTGTACACAACTGTACTATGTTCTTCGTGTTTCACTGTTACGGTCATCACATTTGGATTGATTCCCAAAGCTAAGGAAGGGTGGAGGTAGTTATGAAGCATTAGGGCTGGCAATCAGGTCCTGTAAGACTGCTGTGGCAAATCCAGCTCTGGATTTAGAAAATATAAGCAAGTGGTAGTGCTTGGTGAAAGTGTGTACAGAGCTCCAGGTTGCAGCTTCCAGGATGTCCCTGGTAGGGACTCCCCTAAGAAATTCTACAGAGGTAGATGTAGCCCTAGTGGAATGAGTTCTGATCCCCTGTGGGGCGGGTTTCCCATGGTGCTTGTAGCAGAAATGGATGCAGTGCGCTATCCATTCAGAAATGATTTGCTTTGAAATGGCCTTGCCCTCTGCCCCTGCAGCAAAGCTGACTAGCAACTGGTCAGATTTTCCGAAGGTTTAGCCCTGTCCAGATAGAACCTAAGTTGCCTGTGCACGACCAGGGAATCCAGGATCCTTTCCCCTTTATTCTGAGGATTAGGAAAAAAGATTGGCAAATGAATGGACTGATTTAAAGCCACACTAGACACCACCTTGGGCATAAAGGGTGGGTTAGTCCTGAGGGATACCGTGTCTGCATGGAAGATAATGAAGGGTTCCACTGCCATAAGGGCCTGGAATTCAGACATTCTTCTTGCTGAAATGATAGCTAGAAGTAAAGCTGTTTTCCATGAGAGGAATTTTAACTCTGCTGTGGCCCCAGGTTCAAAGGGCGGATGTGTGAGCTTTTCTAATACAAAGAAAAGGTCTCAGGCTGGAGTGGGAGCTCTCCTGGTGGGTCTTAAATTTTTGGCTCCTCTCAGGAACTGTTTTACCAGAGGATGAGAGAAGAGGGGTAGCTCAGTATTACAATGAGCTGAGATGGCAGAGGCATGGATCTTAATTGAAGAGAAGGATAGGCCTTTGTGGAGCAGTTCTGTTAAGTAATCTAGTATATGAGGTAAGCTGGGCACAGTTGTGCCCATTCCCTGAGACTGGCTCCAAGAATGAGAAGTTATGTACCTACCATAACGTTCCATGTTAGTTGTCTTCTCTCGCCTTCTTTATTGCTTGATGGGTTCGGAGCCGATCCTCTGCTCCGACTCGGCACTTGCTAAGCTCGAGAGTCACTTTTACCAGCTCGAGGCAGCCCCATATCCCATGATGCAAGGCGGTAAGTACCCAGATCTCGTTTGATGACAATAGGCAATAGCACCTAGCATAAATAACTTCCAAAAGGAAGAAAGAAGGAGAGAAAAAGGCCTGAAGGATGGTAGGAGGACCAGCACTGTATGGTCTTCAGAAGCATACTTCCCTGTAGAGAGAAAGGTCTGTCCAGGCCTGGGGGAAGGAGGGAGGGTCGCAAGAAAGAAGGCGAGAGAAGACAACTAACATGGAACGTTATGGTAGGTACATAACTTCTCAATGTTAAGTTGTCAATCTCGCCTTCATTCTTGCTTGATGGGACCGTCCCTAGCACCTCTATCCTGGGTGGCTCAATGGAACAGACTCTTGAGAACTGTAGAGCCAAAACCGGCTCTGTCCCTGGAGGCCAAATCCAATTTGTAATGGGAAACAAATGTATGAGGAGTGGCCCAAGTGGCTGCTGCACAAATAGTGTCTAATGGAAGTCTAGCTTGAAAAGCTGTGGAAGTGGCTAAGCTTCTGGTTGAATGCGCTTTAGGTTTCGAGCACAGCTGTTTTCCCCTGAGCTGATAAATTTCAGAGATGACAGAAGAAGGCCATCTAGACAAGGTCACTTTTGAGACAGGAAGGCCTTTCTTGTTATCAGCATAAGAAACAAAGAGCTGATCGGATTTCCTGAATTGTTTTGTTCTGTCCAAATAATATCTGACTTGGCGGTGGACATCAAGATAATGTAATTTTTGTTCCGATCTGTTTGAATAGTTTGGGAAAAATACAGGAAGATCAATAGCCTGATTCAAATTAGTCTTTGAGGCGACCTTAGGCAAAAAGGTCGGATTAGTTCTCAATGATACTCTGTCTTTGTGGAAGACTAAATAGGGGGGGCGAACAGATAGAGCATGAAGTTCAGACACCCTCCTAGCCGATGTAATAGCAACCAGGAATAAAGGTTTTCCATGAAAGAAATTTCAGGGAACATGAAACAGCTGGCTCGAAGGGAGGAAAAATCAAGGATGTCAGCACTAAATTTAGGTCCCATTGAGGAGGAGGACTCCTGATTGGAGGTTTCAGGAGAAAAATTCCTTTCAAGAAGGCTCTACAAAGCCTGTGGGACATAATGTTGTGATCTGCGAACCAGACATGAAAGTTCGAGATAGCAGCCAACTGAACTTTGACCGTGGAAGAAGAGGAGCCCGCGTGAAAAATTTCCGCTAAGAAATCCAAAACTGCTTGTACTGGAGCAGTGAAGGGATCAATATTTTTGGCTTTTGCCAAATAAGAAAAACGTTTCCATTTGCTAGTATAAATCTTCCTAGTAGAGGATTTTAAGGAAGCTACTATGATGTCTCTAACAGGATTAGAGATCATAGGAAGCCTGGCTAAGGAAGGAAGTGGAGCAACCATGCTGTGAGGTTGAGAGAAGGGATAGACCGGTGCAGCTGACCCGATTGGTGAATCAGAAGGTCTGGCACTGGGTCCAGATGCCACGGCTGCACCAAAAGGTGACGATGGAGGAACGGAAACCAAATTTGTCGAGGCCAATAAGGAGCAATGAGAATCATTTTGGCTCTCAAAACGGTGGCTTTCTGGATTACTTGTGGAATCAGAGGAAAGGCATAAAGAAGTCCCTGGGGCCAATCCTGGGTCAGAGCGTCTCTGGGGGGATGGCCTGGCAGTGGGAAGAGAGAGAAGAAGTCTGGGCATTTGCTGTTTTGGGGAGTAGCAAAAAGATTGCAACATGGGCCCCATTCTAGAAAAATCTCCTCCACTATAGATTGTTTGAGAGACCACTCGTGAGGCATGAGAATAGCTCTGCTCAATCTGTCCGCTAAAATGTTGGTTTTCCCAGGGATATGCGTTGCTACCAGAAACCGATGAGAGGAGATCGCCCATTGCCAAAGTCTGAGCTTCGACACAAGGGGTAGGACTTGGTTCCGCCCTGTTTGTTGATATACCATACTACAGACATGTTGTCTGTGTGGACTGCAATTGTCCCCAAGGGAAGAAAGTCGTTGAGGGCTTGCAACGTTAAAAGCACTGCTCTCATCTCTAGGACATTTATGTGCAGGTGGTATTCGAACGGTTGCCACGTCCCATGAACCATCCTGCCCTGATAATGCCCCCCCCACCCGATCAGGGAGGCATCCGTAGTGACAGTGGCTACCGGGGCTGGGGGTACAAAGTGTCTGCCTTGGTGAATCTGGGGAGAAGTAATCCACCAAGAAAGATGATTCTTGCAAATCTGTGTCACCAGTATTTGATGACGCATCGGAAGTTGTTGGTAAGACCACTGAGTGAACAACATCCACTGAAGAAGGCGCATATAGAAGCGGGCCAGGGGAAGAAGGGTAATGGCCGCAGCCATGAGGCCCAACACCTTTAGAACCATTCTGGCTTGTACTTTCTTGCTGGCAAGGATGATTCTCACGTGACTTTGTATATCTGAGATTCTTTGGCCTGTGAGGGTAGCTGACATCCGAACAGTGTTTAAGTTTGCGCCTATGAAAGTAATAGACTGGCAGGGCAATAAGGAGGATTTTCCGTAGTTGATCGAGATGCCCAATTGAGTGCAAAGATTTATTGTGTAATCCCTGGCTTGAAGAAGCTGATGCCTGGTGGTGGCTGAAAGGAGCCAGTTGTCGAGATACGGAAACACCTGGAATCCTTGACGTCTCAGGTGAGCCGTGACCACTGCCATACATTTGGTGAACACTCTGGGGGCTGTAGTGAGACCAAAGGGCAGGGCTCTGAATTGGAAATGACTGGACCCCAGCCGAAGCGGAGAAACCTTCTGGAGCGTCTGTGAATTTTTATGTGATAGTACGCATCCTGAAGATCTATTGAGCACATCCAGTTGTCCTTCTGTAAGAAGGGCAGAATTGACTGAAGTGTGACCATTCGGAATCTTGTCTTTCTCACAGACTTGTTGAGTCTGCTGAGATCCAATATTGGTCTCCAGTCTCCCGTCTTTTTGGGGACCAAAAAGAATCTTGAGTAGATTCCGGGCTCTGAATGGTCTGTTGTAACTGGCTGAATGGCTCTTTTTTCTAGAAGTTTTAAAACTTCTAACTCTGCAATTTCCCTTAGACCGGGTGGTACATCTGGAAGGGAATTTGAATGAGAGAAGGGAGTTTCCTCGAAAGGAATTTTGTAACCCTCGGATATGATCGACTGTACCCATCTGTCTTGAGTTAGGGAAAGCCAGGCTTCTGGGTACAGCGATAGTCTTCCCCCGACTGCCTCCAAGGATGGACAGTCGGGCAACATCTCAGGGATGCTGAAAGGGCTTGTCAGAGAGAGGCTCTCTGCTTCCCTGGTTTTGTGGACCCCTCTGCCTCTAGAGCGGCCTGTTATTGTTACCCCTCTGCCTCTAGGGGTAGACTGACCACGTGAATCCGGCGTGACTCCTTGGGATTTGGAACCACATTTTGCCACCCTTCTGTCCTTTAGGGTAAGGTCTAGAAGGGGTGGAAAACGGACCTCACGGCAGAAAGAGTCTTGCCGTCCTGCTCACACCTGGTCAATGTTTCCTTCACTTGAGGGCCAAACAAAGCTGACCCATCAAAGGGAGAGTTTGTGAAGGACGCCTTAAAGGGATCTGCAAAATTACAGAGCCGCATCCAGGCTTGGCGCCTAAGAGCCACACCTGTACTCATGGCCCTACTCACTCCATCTGCTGCATATGATATCAGTCGCATGGAGGAGTTAGCAATAGAATTAAGGGTCCCTAGCTGCAAAGCAATTTTTTCTTGAGCCCCTGCAGCTGTGGGATCCTGTACTACTTCACCTAGCTCCTTAAGGATATCCCTTTGGAGTCTGGTGAAGTGACATAAGTAGTTCAGCGAGCATAGCAAAGGTCGCTGAAGAGAACATCCGCTTACCATACCTATCCATGGTCCTAGAGTCCTTATTAGGAGGATGGACAGGTACGGAAGGATCTGCAAGTTCCTTCTTAGTGGCAGCCGCCACCACCATGGCATCAGCAGGGACACCTTTCGTAAGGAATTGCTTGTCCGAAGGGGCAGTAATAAATTTAGACGGCCTCCTAGGAACTGGCTCTACAGAGTCAGGAGCAGCCCAAGCCTTTCAAGCAATAACCTGCATAAGGGGCTCGAAAGGCGGAGACACCCAGGAGGTGGAGGGCCGAGATCCAAACGCCTCCAGGTATACCGACTCATCCTCAGAGGGATTATTGGAGGGCCAGTTTCCCCTCTGTTTAAGGAGTTCTAGGATGTCTGAAAAGGAGACATCCTCAGAGGGGGATCTTGGGGATCCCTCCGACTCATCTAAGTCGGTATCTGAAGTGATAGACTCGGGGAGTCTACGTGTTTCCTCTTACAGGTCCTCTTGCGGAGGATCCCTGACTGATCAGGAGAATCCTCGGAAGAGGGGGTTCTTCCCAGTGGGGAAACCTGAGGCGGAGGATCTCTGGGTCCGGGAGCAAGAGAGATGGCAGAGACATCGACAGGCACCGTAGAGGGAGGAGCTAAGGGAACAGACTGCTGGCTGAGTCCAGTGGCCAGCACACTCTTCATCACCTCGAAGGCTCCCCTCCCAGGGAGGTCCGAGAGAACCCGTTCCGAAGAACCAGGAACTCCAGGGCCTACCGAAAGGGAAGGCTCCGAGGCAGATGTCAGAGCAGAGCTCACCAAGGCCGAGGCTCCAAGGGGAAGAGTGGGGTCGGACAAGGGTCCGATGCCACTCACCCCCTCGGAGGAGACCAGGGAAGCCCGACCACCGAATCCCTCTAAGGAAGGTCTCGAAGAGGAGATAAGAGTAGAGGCTGAGGGAACAGAAGGGGGGGGTATCTGTCCCTCAGCCATAGCAGAAACTATTCCCGAAGACTCCAGCTCCAAACTCTGAGGTAGAGTCGAAGGAGGAACTGCAAGGGGGTGTGGACTAATAGTCGTCTGTTGAGACGGACTATGTAGCATCTGGGCCAGTGCCTGTGATTTTAATAATCTACTGACCACCCTCTCTAAATCATGGTCAGAAAGCCTGGATGACCTGGATGATCGGCTCCGATGGCTCCGTTTCGAGAGGAGAGGCCGGAGCCGAGAGTATCGGTTCCAAGGAAGGGGACCTGGACCTCTTCCTCGAAGGAACCATCGGAGCCGACGAAACCATGGATGCCGTCAGAGCCGACAACTGTTCGGCACCGACAGAAGGTCTCGATGCATCGGCTCCGGCCGGAGCCGATAGACATAAAGGTAAGGGTGTCGGAGCCGGTCGGCGCCGACACCGAAGCCTGAGCCACATGGTGGTCGGAACCAATCGGAGCCGACACTGATGTGACCGAACCAGTATCGGCACCGATAGCCATCAGTGCCGAGGGTTTGTGCAAACCAGGATCGGCTCCAGCCGGAGCCGATCTCGACTCTGAAAGAGTCGGAACCGAGGCCGCAGGCTTAGACACAGAAGCCTGGGCCTTGGAAGACTTGGAAGTCTTACTCGGGGCCGACTTAGCCGGAGAGCCCTCCGGTTTAAGTAGGCCCCTCAAAATCAATTTGTTTCTCCTCTCCTGCAGGACTCTCTGGCTAAAGGAATGACAAATCGCACAGGAGTCCTGCAGGTGGAGAGGTCCCAGGCAGTATAAGCAAGTGTGACCGTCTGTCAGAGACATCTTCTGACAGCATGAGTCACACTTCTTAAAGCCTGAGACCCTTTCCTTGGACATGGTTGCAAAAACACACACACAACACAGTCCCAAGAAACAGTTATCCCAAAAATAATCAGATAACTAACCTCTCACACACACACACACACACACACACACACACACACACACACACACACACACACACACACACACACACACACACACACACACACACACACACACCCTAACAAGGGGGGGGGGGGAGGCCTGACTAAAAATATAAAGGAGTGAGGGATTTTCTAGTCAGAAAGGGACTTAATCTAACTAAAAACGTTAAAAATAAAGTTTTAAGATGAAAAAGGGGCAAAAACAGTAATATCTAAATCACTTACCAGGAGCTGGCAAAAGGAGGACCTCATCAGCGAAGCGGCAAACGAGATCTGGGTACTTACCGCCTTGCATCATGGGATATGGGGCTGCCTCGAGCTGGTAAAAGTGACTCTCGAGCTTAGCAAGTGCAGAGTCAGAGCCGAGGATCGGTTCCGAACCCATCAAGCAAGAATGAAGGCGAGATTGACAACTTAACATCAGTATCTTTTCCATTTTTCCGAATAGGATTTTCTAGTACTAGGCCTCCTTGCCTCAAGAATGACATCCAGCAACTGCGTACTGAGGTTTACTGGTGCTGAATTCAGGGGATTAGCCAGGCTGCAAGGTTCAGGGTCTGTAGCTGAGGGGTGCAGAATCTGGCCTGCCTGCTGGGACAGCACGGAAGAAGTCTGAGGCAGGTGCCATGGTTGTAGCACTGCCATACAGTGTAAAAGAGGGTACCAGTGCTGGCATGGTCAGTCTGGCACAATCAGGACTGTCCTTGGCTTGTCCTGTTTGATTTTTAGTAGAACCTTCGAGAGAAGTGGCAGAGGGGGAAAGGCATAGACTGAAAAGCTTTCCCAGGTGAAGGACAGGGCATCCACTTTCCAAGCTTGGCTGTAGGGAGTTCTGGTGCAATATTTGCTCAAATGCTAGTTCTGAGAGGAAGCAAAAAGGTCCACCTTTGGTGCCCCCCACCTGTTCCTCAAAAGCTTGAATATTTTGGGTTCCAGTTTCCACTTGTGTGGATCCATAAGATTTCTGCTTGTCGTCTGCCAGTGAATTTAGTTTGCCTGGCAGGAACTGAGCTTGTAAGTGCACTTGGTTGCTCAAGGCTGTGTTCCAAAGAGCCATGGCTAGTCTGCAGAGTGGCTAGGAATGGGTTCCCCCTGCTTGTTTATGTACCACATAACTGTGGTGCTGTCTGTCTTTACCAACAGTTGTCCTGGAAGAATAAGGCCCTTGAAGGCTGTCAAAGCATTCTGCACAGCTAACATTTTTTTTGATTGATATGCAGGTGCATTTGCTTTAGGTTCCATTTACCCTGAATGCACTGCCCTGCCATGTGAGCCCCCCCCCCCCCCCCATGCATAGTCTGATAAGTCTACTGTTGGGGTTTGGGCAGCAAGGGGTAGAATGAAAGGGAGTCCCTTGTGGTTGCAGGCATCTGCCCACCAAAGGAACTCTGTCCTTAGGCAAGGAATGATAGGAATCACTGTTTCCAGGGCCTGAGAATGTTGACACCAGAGACTTTTTAGGTACCACTGAAGTTTCTTCATATGCAGTCTTGCATATGTAATTATTAGAATGCAAGAGGCCATGAACCCTAGGGCTTGCAGTATTTTTCTTGCTGGGTTTTGGTGGCCAGTAGATTGAAACAGTTTGTCAAATAAATCTGTTTCTCTGGAGTGAGGAATACCATCTGGGAAGTTGTGTTCAAGCTTGCTCCCAGGAATACAATATGTTGGGCTGGGTACCAGTTGTGATTTCTTTTCATTGATAGTGTACCCCAGTGAAGTGAGAAGTCTCTTTACAAATGCCAGGTGCTGAAGTATTAATTCCTGACTGTCCGCCTGAATCAGGCAATCATCCAAGTATGGGTAAATTTGAATTCCTCTCTGCCTGCAATATGCAATGGCTGGAGCTAGGCACTTTGTGAATACCCTGGGTGCAGTAGATAAGCCAAAGGGAAGTGCAGAGAACTGATAGGGCATAGAGCCTGTTCTGAAGTGTAGGTATTTTCTGCAAGATTCCCTTATGTGAATGTGCAGATAAGCTTCTTTTAAATCTAGGGTTGCTAGCCGGGAGTCCTTGGCAAGCATATGAAGCAGCTGTTGGAGATTTAACATTCTGAATTTTGGAACCACCAAAACAGTGTTGAGAATAGACAGATCCAGGATAGGACGCCAACAGTTTTCTTTTCTGGGGACCAGAAACAGTCTGGAGTAAAAACCTTGTCCCCTTTGTTCTGTTGGGACAGGTTAAATAGCCTTGACACTGAGAAGAGAAAGTACTTGCTCTTGGGCCTCTGCCCACTGGTTTGATGGTAGGTCTGGCCATCTGCTTATGGATGGGAGTGAGTGGAATTGGAATCTGTATCCCTGGGAAACAATGTTTAAGACTCATTTGTCTTGGGTTGTCAATTTTTGGCATGCAGTGCATGTTTTCCTCCTAAAGGTGCAAGTACTTGAGCAAGGCTTGGAAGAGTTAAGGATAAGTCATTGTGCAATTTTAACAAAGGATGGAGGCTTACTACTCCTTGTTTTGGACATGGGAGCACTCTATTGCTTAGATCTGTGCATAGCCTGAGACTGAGGTCTTGGTGGTCTGCTGCCCCTTGGTTTGGACTGAGGAGGCCTGGAAGGGACTGTAAAAGACCATTTTTTGAAGGCCAATGTCTACTGAATCTAGGTGGCTGTACTTGTAAGAAATCCTTAACAGTTTGCATAGATTTAGCTTTCTCCTCTGTTCTTTCGAGGAATTCTTCTGCTTTATTACCAAATAGACACTCTTGTTTAATGGTGCATCCAGTAATTTTGCTTTGACAAGATCTGGCAAATTTTCTTCCTTAAGCCAAGCATGTCTTCTAAGAACAGACCCAGTGACAGCAGCCCTGCAAGATGCTTCTAAAGCATCAAACCCACATTGCAAAGTATGTTTACCAACTTGGTTAGCAGAATGCATTAACTCATGTAAATCTTTGTGTTCTGCACAATCAGGAATCAATAACATTTTTTGTTTAATTAACTCCATAATATGCTGCTGATACTTTAACATATGAAACTGGCAATTTAAAGCCCTAATGGCAAGCGTAGCAGAGGTGTATACCTTTTCCCCCATCTATCTAATGCCCTGGAATCCCTGTTCGAAGGGGTAGGATTTTTGGCAGTTGCAGCCTTAATGCCTTTAGGTCCCTGGGAAATGGTCTCTGGATCCGCAGTAGGATTCCTAAAAAGGAATTTGTGGGAGTCAGGCACTTTACAGTACCTGTCAGGTTTCCTGGGAGCTGGAGGCAAGGTATCAGGGGTAAGGCTGGATTCCAGGAAGACATCATCTACAATTTCCAGAACAGTAGGGATAGCTAGAGGTCTGTGCTGAGGCAAGCTTAAAAATTCCCCGAGTCTCTTCTTGGACTGGGAGTAGTCCTGGCTCTCCCAGCAGAAATGTTCTCTAAGGGTGTGCAGGGTTTCACCAAAGGAAAAATCCTCTGGAAGGGAAGCAGAGGGAATGGAATCCTCTGCATCAGAATCCTCATAGGTAGACAAGGGTATGTCTTGTTAATCAGAAGGATCACAGTAATCAGATTCCTGATCAGAAGAATCAGAAGGCAAATCAGTTTTGGGTCTTTTTGAGGGGGAACGGTGACTTCCCTTAATTAAAGTAATGAGGTCCTCAGCCATTCTAATCATTTGTTTTTGTGGCATGTTGGCCTTAGAATGTGCTTTGGCTGTCTGTTTCCTAGGCATAGTGCGAATTTTAGGCCTGAGAAATTTGGTATTTTTTGTATAAAAGGACGTTGGTTTAATATGAAGATAAGAAGGCCTGAAAACACCCTCAGAAGCCGGTGCCTGCACAGCGGCTCCAGACCCATCCAAGGTAGAGACATCCACAGGTTCCATAGTCAAAGAAGCACCTAGCGGCATACCAGACTCTGAATGGGTCTCAGTAGAGGCCTGCAAATCTGCAGAAGCGGGTATCAGGGGCTGCGAAAGCGCCTCACTGAGTACCGGCGGACTGGTGACTAGCTTAACGGTAGCGTCGTCGGCAGCCTTGGACCTATGCGGTCTGTCTCTATCTTTATCCTTTCATTTTTATGGAAGATTGGTAGTTGGATTGCTTACCGAAGACATTTTGAAGTACGGAGACAGAGCGAAAGAATTTAGCTACAAAAATAGTCCGATGACTAATAGTTCAGGCGTTGAACAAGGCACAAAACCGACAGCGAGGGACGTTGTGGTTTGGGCCTAAACAGGTGACGCAGTAAGAATGAAAATCTCTGTGAGGTATTTGCTTTCCACAGGCAAGACAATTATAAATTTTTTCTGACATCGGTTAGCGCAAGAAAAAAGGATCCCCAACGGGGTACTTACCTTTTAGAAGACTTCAGGTCTAAAACTCGAAAAACGAAAATTTCAGGAGTCGGACGGCCAGCACTTGCGAACTGCTTCTGCTTCAGGCACCGCACAACAAGAAAGACTGATGTAATGGCGTCGGCTGCATATTTCATACCCCTGACGATCTGATGTCATGGAAGAAGCAACAGCATCCAAAGCAGAAATCCCAAGACTGTGGTATTCAGGCCAGCTGAGGGCTACCTGCAGGCAGATAACCCAAATGTGATGACTACAACAGTGAAACACTAAGAACATCCACAGACAGCTGCTGGCTGCAGGTGAACTGGAGTGGGTACCTATGACGGCATATGTTTCTCACACCAGGATTTTCAACAACCTTACCTCCATAACATGCCAAAGCTACATTTGTAGGCAGGCAGAGCAATGACTTTCTCAGAACATGTCTACTTTTAGCCCAAGAATAGTCATACCTCCACAGCCATTATACTCTCCCAGACCAGTGATCATTCCAAGCCACAGCCTCTACCAGGGTTTGAACAATCCACCTAAATCGGCACAATCCCCCAAGCACAGGGACACTCATCCTGCTTGTCAGCACCGTCAGATGCCCAAGATGTTAACTGGACTCTGGCCACCTGGGTTGTAGTAAGGGCTTAATGCTGTTATGCAACAGGGTAGCTAGAAAACTGAAACATAAGCACTGCTGCATTAGTCTCCATAAAATAAAATTAAAATAAAGATTAATGTACATTTCTACACAGAAGTGCCTTTTTATAAGACTTAAAGAAATTAACTGCATAAGACCCTCTTACATGAATTAATGCCATGACTGCAAAAAATAAACCATACACTTCTGTTGCCCAAGTGAACCTTGGGAAACTTGTTTATACTTGAGGCCTGTTTTAACAAATGTTGGTCAAGAGTGTTGCTCATTAGTGAGTCTATATTAGTGTATTACAAAGACACAGCTGAGCATGCAGAGAGAAGAGCGTACAATACCGAAACTCTTGTGTTTTTAACCTGGCTGTGACTAATTGGTGTCTACTATTGTACTGAATAGTTGTAGTTAATTATCTTTTGTTCTTCTTTTAGCTTTTCCATTTTATTTAACTTCACAATGCATGTATTTTATTATTTGTTGCCTTTACCTACTTAATCATGCTGTCTGTTACCATTATATTTTCAATTTAATTGACTTTGGATTACTTTACTAGGTCATGATTGAAAAGGAGCTCTTGCAAGCCTGGTTAACTTACCTACAAAAAAATGAAATTAAATACGAAAACTTCTGTGAAAGACATTTCTTACCATACATTACTTCACTACCGAATACACCGCAAGTTAGCAAAGACAATTTAATTTAGTATCAAGTAACTTTGCATGCATACTGCAACCATGGTATTACTGGATGACAAAGCAAGGCATGCTGTTAATGGTTATTACATAGTAATAGAACTGAATGTCAGCCTGAAACTGTGTTCCTTCAAAGGGCACCCTTTTAGATGTTCAATATGCAATGCCAGTGTATATCATAATACAAGGAAAGATGCACATGGTTTCTGTACTCGCACGATGCAGTCAGACATGCTGAATCAGAAAACATTTACAGCAGCTTGCTAACCTAAATGAAAAGGGCGACATCTGTTTTATACTGTATACCCACATTTCAAAGACTGATTATGTCTTGCATTTTACCTATATTTGAGTTCATTCAGAAAAAGACAGCAATGGATGACTGATATTACGTATTTTAAAGCAGCAATGCAACATAACTAGATAAAAGAATATCATTTTACTAATAGCTTTATGAACCTTTCCATTTAAATTTAAGTAGAGATACATCAAAATGCAACCATTTTTACAAATGCCTAGCTTTTGAATACATAAAATGGCTGTGACATGTGGCAAAGAAACACTCACGTAGACTACTGAAGGTCAATTACAAAAAAGGGGGGGTTCTAATTCATCACACAGGATGTATCCAAAAAGGTAACGAACTGTAGCTGAAACTAAATTTAGGAAGGAAAAACATTTCCTATTGCATTGCTGTTTTATTGCAAAAAATTGTCTAAATGTTACTGAATGATTTTTAAAAGAATATGCAAGCTGGCCTAAGATGACCGGCATCCATTGTGAATTTAGTTGTGAGTGAATTTGCAAGCAAGAGCATAAAATTAAGGCAAGTGCAGTAAGACACTTACATGCAAAAGATGATACTTCCCAGGGCACTCAACTGTTTTACAGCAAAGTGGAAGAGAGGGAGAAGAGAGAGAGAGAGATTTTGAAGAATACAACAACAAAGGTATTAGCTTCTAGATAGAACACAGATGGAATTTAGGAAAAAAAAACTTTAATAATTTGTGGCCAAATTCAGTATCACATCTACACTGAGTTGACTTTTGAGATGCACAGGTTCAGTCTGGAAGTTACCCACAAGCTAAGTCTTTCAAGAAAACATGCTTAATTCTTCTTTATGACATTAATATTAATCAGTAAGCCAAGAGTATCATGGAGAAAGACCTTTTGTTAACAGAATGCAAACTGACATGATTAGCTCAAACAATACAAAACTGGATGCTTCCACTCTGTCACAGTTCATCAACCACATTACTTTCTATGTGGTCTACAAATGTAACTGCCCTGATACGATAAAGATAACACTGTACCATGTCCACATTTTTTAACATTTCCTTTTGGATTTCACAATCCTCTGCAAAAAAAAAAAAAAAAAAAAAAAAAGCCCACACAGGAAGTGGCACTCTGTGAAAGTATACAAATGATAAGATTCAATAAAGTATGTTGTTCGATTTGTAAGCACTAAATAACTGAAAGGAATGTGCATGAATGTTGACCATAGAAAGAACAGTGAAATGTAAGGTTTTTCATCATAGTGCTGTCAGCAGATGTTATTTACATTATATATTATACATTTCTGGTATAGATAATTATCTTAAGGCATCAAATAGCAATTCTGCCCAAGAAATCAGCATGAAAGCAGGGATTAGTTTCAAATGAATATGGGGTAGTCAAAAGGATGTTTCATAAAAAGGGACATACAAAATAAATAAAAAAAATGGAGGGAGAAGAATATAACTAAAGAAAAACAAAGTATGTTATAGAAGTTCTGATTGTGATGGTGGTCAGGGAAACCCACATATTTTTTGCCAACACGCTGTTTTATGATTTAAATTGTGAAATAAGCATTTACATCTCCTGCAAATCAAAGATTACTGATGACCACACTTTTTTTCTAGTACTATGTCACAGTCCATTGGCTCTGTGTTAGCTTGTGTTGCAGGACCTATGTAACATTCAGCATGTGCCCATCATTTTTCCTTATTTTATCAATAAAGTAATACCAGATAAACGGTAGTCAACATGAATAATCTTCCTTCCACAGATCAGTAATAATCTCTCCCACCCACCCAAAAAAATTACCAAAAGAAATCATGAAAAGATTTCTATCTGCAGTAATAACTTGTGATAAAACATGGACTTTGGTTCACAGCATCTATTAAATCCAACCTACTGCATTCACCTTATCAGATAGTCAAATTCTTAGTCCAGACAGAATGCAGCTATATTCTCACATTAATTCCACTCAACATGTTCCTTAACATGTGGCAGTTACATGAAGAAGGTATGCTTAATATGATTAAAAGGGACTTGTTAAGATAATGGAAATTCACACATCATTGTGACAATGCCAAATAATACATCACCCTCCCTGATGGACAAAACCATGGTGTACTGCGCTAACACTGGCACACAAATTTTCAAACAAGTTTTCTGTTGACATTTTTTTTTTTTATTTCTACTGCTTGCTGTAATTTTACTCTCAATATTTTCATCATTACTAATAATTAAATGTTAACGGAGCTTAAAGATTTTATCTGGGAGGGGTACACAGGAAAACTCAAGTGGGATAAGCTGATTCTTCTAATAGAACAAGGTGGTTTGGGATGACCTGATTTGAAGGGGTATTTCAGAGCTACACATTTAAGGCTGCTATACATTGCACAAGCAGAAAGCTATAATTCAAGCTGGAAAGGGGTGATGACAAAATGGGGAGGGGGGCTTAAGAAACAAGGAGAGTCTGGGATGTTTTTCTTCTAAGAACTAAGCCATCACGGGGATGGATAAAGGAAACTCTCCCCATAGGGATGACTGCAATTAAGGAAACAGACAACAGGCAAGAGGGGGCTGCAATCTATTACAGAAAACTGGCAAAGGAACCAAGGTATTGGGAGCAAATAATTACAGAGGGAAAGATAACAGAATGGGAAGAGGCCAAGAATGTATTTGGACTGCAGGCTAGAGATTGCCTTCCCTACCAAAGACAGATATCAGAGTATAGCCAAACAGAAAGAAATATGAGGATCCTAAGCATAATACCACCACTGGTAGAGTTTTTAATAGAATCTAGCACAGAAGCTGCTGTTAAAATGTGGATAATTAGTACAGCATATAATATACTGCAGGATGAATATAAGAATCAGAGGAGGTTAGAAAGGGTTTCGGAGAGAGATTGGATAAGTAATTCACAAAGAAACAAGGGGGATATATATAGGTCTTCCAAGTATGCAACAAAGTCTAGAAGATTTAGGATCTTTGCTTGGAAGTGTTTACATGGGTATTTTTATACCCCAAGGAGACTCCAAAGAATTTCTCCTCAGGTAGACAGCAAATCTTGGAGTTGTGATGGGGAAGAAAAAGGTAACTGGGAACATTTTCTGGGAGTGTAATGAATTGTCAGACGACAACTTCACTGAAGACTACTCTGTCAGAAATACTGGGTGAGCAAACCGGTGTAACTAAGGAAATTATTTTTTTTGAGCTAGGATACATAACCGGAATTGCCTAGACATAGTAAAGTCTTGCTGAGTATTATTGTGATGGCTGCCAAAAAAGCAATTGCTAGAAATTGGAAATCAAAGTCTAAACCAACTTACTAGAAGTTTATATAGTAACAGAGATAAATAATTGGAATTGGGATTTTTAGAAAAGGGTAGGAACAAATTACACAGAAAAGACAAAATGGGAATTGTGGGAACAATATGTGCAGAATGATGTTTTGGTGGAGGAGGAATGAAGTTTAAAAGAAGGCAGGATTTGAATTAGCAATGTAATGTTTAACAATGACTGGATATACAAGTGATGTATGTTTGCAACTAAAAATGTTAATATGGTTAGTTTTCATTTATATAAAAGTATAATTGTCTATATCATAAGGGACGACTTAAGTTGTTTTTTGTTTAAAAAATAATTAAATGGTATCAAATACCATCACTTAAATTCTATTAACAGCAACCCCATCAGAATAGAACACCTGACAAAATACTTCAGCTGATTTCAGTCCATTGTAGACTGACTATCACAGCACTGTGATAAAATGTTTCACAATGTACTGTACATGCAGAAGCTACTCCACTTAGGTTTTGAACAGGAGGGGCAAAATATATGGTTATTAAAACCATCAGTGGGTCCTGTTCTATCAACTGTCAGTTTGACAAAACTTGCGCCATTTCTCTTCCATAAAGATACAGAAATAAAGTGTTATTGCACGAGGCATGTCCCAACACCAATCTCTCTATATATACGAACTCTGAAATTGCATAACAGTGGGGAAAAGGGGAAATATCATACACCAAATTTTTTTTGTAATCTTGTACAAACACACTGTTATTTCTTGATTAACCTGCATGTTGGCTAAAATGCAGCAATACAGTTGAAGCTGACCAAAAATTTTATCAATTTACGTGAGTGAATGCAAACAGATGCAGTGTCTATAAGTGAAAAAAGAAGGCAGTTAAGTGTTTACGAAAATTTTTCTCTAGGTTTCCTTAAACAACTGGAAATGGTTCAGGTAAGACCTTCACAGCCACACTATGTCTATTACAAAAACTAAAATACCAATAAACCTGCTGTAACCAAGGTCACTTGCCACAAGAATTTAATCCTACTTACTATACAAACTACTTAATACACATGGGGGAGACAAAGGTAAGGGGCACAAAAGGTCACATATCTTACACACTAATGGAACTTCAGGAATACAGTCTTCTACATAATTTTGCCAGGCATGTCAAAGTTAGGCAATTTTATAATTGGGGCTGCAGTGTAGGCCTTTAAGACACACTGCATCTGAGTGCAGGTGACTGAAATGTAATGCAACTACAAAGGTACCCATGCAACATTCTACCTTTAGCCAAGGACAGCACTCTGGCAAGGTTCACTGCCAACACACTAATCCTGAACTATCGAAGTACATCAGGGTGTTTCTTTTTTTCCAACAAATGAACATCAAACTTATGAATTTTGTTTCTCTGCAATGAGAATACAAAAGGTTTACAACAGACTTAAGCAGTAATCAGAAACGAGTGCATTAAGACAAAGAAAACCTAGCAGTTTTAGGGCTAGTATGTACTTACCATAACTTGGCATCTATGTTGTCCAATTTCATTCTTCTTCATGTTTGGGGTTTAGGATCCAACACTGGATCTGATTTGGCTGCTTTTACAAGACTATGATCTGAGCCTCAAGCTCCTCCCTCTCCCATAATGCCTCATGCTTGCCTAACTCTCAGATCGAGTTTGCTGCCTTGTGAACAATGTATCAAAAAGGGTACATACCTCTTCTTTAAAATTAATCTAACAGAAAAGATAGCCATATTCTGGAGCTCAAACCAAGACCCTATGAGTTCCTGAGTTCCTCTAGGTGTCTCTACGCCATTAGGATGGGGGACAGATAGGAGGGACATGAATGAAACTGGACAACACAGATGCTAAATTATGTTAAGTACATAACTTCTAATCTGATGTTTTCCATTTCATTCTTCCTCGCTTCTGGGTCAGAGGCCCCAGCTACATAGTTCCTAGGGTGGCCCTCATGGAAGGATATGCCGGAGCACCATGGAGCCACAGGATGCTCTCCTTCTGGAAAAAATGTCTAACTTATAGTGAGACAAAGGTATGATGCCTGGACCAAGTTGCTGCAGCATAAATTTCATTGTGAGAAGTTCTGGCAGAAAAGGCAGATGAAGTGGCCATACACCTTGCAGAATGCACCTTCGGAGGGCGGGGTTGCTGCATACTGTTTGAAGAATAAATGGTAGAAAAATGCAATTCATAATACACTGAGAAAGTTATCTTCGACACTGCATGGCCCTAGTGACTGGATGAAAAGGATACGAGCAATTGTCTGACTTTCGATGTTTGTCAGGTGAAAAAGAAATGCAGTTACCTATGGACATCACGGAGATGTAACATTTATTTACCCTTGTTAAAATGGTTTGGGAAGAAAAGTGATAATTGCATAGTCTGGTTGATATTCATTTCCATAGCCACTTTAGGTGAAGGGTTGATTCTTATCTTTATGAAAAATAATGTACAGAGACTTGGAGGATAAGGCCTGCAATTCAGATACCCTTTTTGCGGAGGTTATCGCTACAAAGAAGGCTGTTTTCCAAGAAAAAAAAATGTATATCACAAGAATCAGATGGTTCGAAAGGTTTCTGAGTCGGATCTTGGAGGACAATAGTCAGGTCCCATGGAGGAGAAGGATCTTTGACTGGTGGCCTAAGTAAAAAGACTCCTTTCATAAAATCTTTACATAGTTTGAATGAAAAGGTAGAATCTCTTCCAGTGTGAAAACTCAAAAATTGCTTCCAGCTGCAACTTTATAGTAGAGAAACTAGCTCAACTCTGGAAAAGTGAAGCTAGAAAAAGGAGCATGTCCGATATGGAAGCTGAAAATGGATCACCATCTTGTTTGGAGGTCCAAATTGAGAATCTTTTCCACTGCTAGTGTAGACCTTTTTTGTTGATGGCTTCTATGAGGCAAGAATAATGCGCTAGACTGGTCAGGCTAGCCTAGACTTCTTGAGAATCACAGGAAGTGGAGAAATCACGAGGTTAAATGAAGGGACCGGAGATTGAGGGGGCTAATGTTCTGATGGGTGAAAGATCAGATCCTGGCATGGATACAATATCCAAGGGGATATTTCAGGTGTGATCATAGAAAGGGGAACCAAACATGACAAGGCCAGAAGGGGGAAATGAGAAATAGTGAGGTCTTCAATCTTCTGGCTTTCCGTAGACTTACTGCGATCAGAAGTATTGCAGGGTAAGCATGTAGGAGACCCGGAGGGCAATTGTGAACTATAACATCCCTTGGGGACTCCCTGATTGGGGGGGGGGGATCAGAGCAAAACACCTGCTTCACTTGTTTAGGGGAGAAGCAAAAAGATCTCAGCAAGGCTGGCCCCATTGGCTGAAAATCTGGTTTGCTACTGCCTGATTGAGGGACCACTCATGCGTGGTCAGGATGGGCCATCTGAATCTGTCTGCTAGTAAGTTGGTCTCTCTGGGAATGTGCATTGCAAGGAGAAAGCAGTTTAAAGAGATCACCCATTCCCACACTCTCATGGCCACTCTGCACAAAGGGTATGAACGGGATCCCCCCTGTATGTTGATGTACTAGACAACTGACATGTTATCTGTATGAACTGCTATTGTCCCCAGAGGGAGACAGTTGTGGATGGCTTGCAATGGTCAGAAGAACTGCTCTCATCTCCAGGATATTTATGTGCAATTTGGTCTCTACCAGGGACCACATACCTTGGACCATTCTTCCCTGATAACGCCGCCCCACCCAAACAGGAAAGCGTCCATGGTCACTGTGGCTGTAGGAGGGAGAAGCAAAAATGGTATGCCTAGATAAAGATCATCCGATCGCATCCACCACTGGAAACAATAATGGTCTGCCTAGATAAAGATCATCTGACAGCATCCACCACTGAAGATCGTGTCTGCAAACTTGGGTTAGATAGGAACCGATAATGGATGAAACAGAATGGATCACTGAATAGCAAGTGTCCACTGCAGCAGTCGCATGAAGAACCTTGGTTAGCATACCAGACGTATTGCTGTTGACAATGAACCTAGCACTTGCAGAATTAGTCAAGCAGGAACAACTGGCATGTCCTGAAGGGTCTGTATTTGTTGCCTCAGAGACATAACCCGTTGTTGAGGCAACGCCACTATTTCTGACATTGTGTTCAATCGCATTCCTATGAACTCCAGGTCTTGCCCAGAAATTAAGCTGGACTTCACCAGGTTTATCGTGACCCCCAACTGGTTGAAGGTTTGCAGAAGATACTCCGTGGCCCAGAGAAGTTGATGCTTTGTTGGTGCCGTAAGGTGCCAATTTTCCAAATATAGAAACACCTGGAATCCTTGAAGTCTCAGGTGAGCTGCTACCACTGCCATATGCTTGGTGAACATTCAGGGGGTTGTAGGTAGGCCAAAGGACAGGGCTGTGAATTGATAATGACTGGCTTCCAGCCAGAAGTGCAGATGTCTCCTGGACCATCTGTCTATTTTGATATGACAGTACATGTCCTGGAGATCCACAGAGCACATCCATTCATCCTTGCCCAGAGGCTGAAAGATGACTGGACCATGACCATTCTAAACTTTAACTGACATACAGATTTAGGTTGCTTAGATCCAATATCGGTCATAGGTCCCCTGTCTTTTTTGGCACCAAAAAGAAGCAAGAATAAGTTCCGGACTCTTGCTGTTCAGTCGGGACCTTTTGGATGGCTCTTTTTTCTAGATGTTTTTGAACTTCCCGAAAGGCAAACTCCCTCTGGCTGGGTGGTACATCAGGGAGATTTCTCCTGGGACTTGGACATGGAAGGGGAAAAAATAATGTAGAAATCTCCGGATATTATGCTTATCACCAAGCAGTCATTTGTTAGGCTTGTCCAGGTGTCTGAGTGCAATGATAGGCGGCCCAGACTGTCTCCAGAGTAGGACAATCAGGTAAATGCTTCAGGAGCACTGAAAAGGCTGGTCAGAGAAGGGTTCTCCGAAGCCCTGATTTTGCGGAACTTCCCTACCTCTATGATGGTTGTTGTTGTGTCTTTCGGCTTTTCCCGGTTAGGGGTCGCCACAGCGGAACTCCGGTCCGCTAATGATTGCCAGTTGATTTTTACGTGCTGAGTTGCCAGCCCTAATGCACAACATTCAACGAAGGTACGCACATTCACGCACATCTCCATGCAGAAGCCGCTCTAGCTGAGAGTCGAACCAGTCAGCGTCTCCTTTGGAAGAGGAATCTTCTTGAGGATCCTGGAAAAAACCTTGAGATTTTTTGAACCAAAATTTCTTAGCCCCTCGTTGGTTCCTTGAGAAGGTATTTTGAGGGGTAGAAAATTTGATCCCTACTGCAGACATGGTG
This sequence comes from Protopterus annectens, assembly GCF_019279795.1. Lineage (NCBI taxonomy): Eukaryota > Metazoa > Chordata > Ceratodontiformes > Protopteridae > Protopterus > Protopterus annectens. The sequence continues at coordinate 825,033,139 of NC_056743.1, read as the reverse complement.
TTCCCCTCCTGCTTGCTGCAGGTGAGAGTGCCTTTGACAAGTGTTCCAAAAAGAGAGGAGCCATTGAAGGAGGTGTGACGTCCCTGCTCTGGGCCAGTAATCAAGGAGCCTTAATTCTCACTACTGGCACTGGAGAGGGACGTTCACTTGGAACAGAAACAGATACACACCATATTTTTCAGATGCAGCTCTCTGCACCAAGTACAAGTTCCCTTTAGAGAACACAGGGAGCACACACAGTCTGGGGCCTGGGTTTCTCTCCCTCTCCAGGCCCTCTAAGACTCCCCACTGACACAGCAGTAGAATTGAGTCCTCACCCAAGTATTCCAAGCCAAGTCCTCCACCACCCTCTCTGGGAAACCAGTGCTCTGTGTCTCTGGTCCAAATAGCTGACACACACACACAGATTTGATTTTCACACATACACACACGCACACACACCTGGGAAAGGCTGGCACAGATTTACCAGTTGTGTCCAGACTATAAAGTAGTTCCACCACCAGTAGAACACTCCAAAGCCAGTTACTCTAAGGCTCTTGCAAGGGTACCCAATTATACTGAGTAAAATTAATACTAATACAAATGGTAGTGTTTGAACAATGCAGCAAGTATTTTAGGACTGGCCACTGTGTCACCAAATAAATACAAGTACCCTCAAAGTTAAAATATTCTCTAAAAGACCAGCCACAACTAAAGGTTTAAATATATTTAATAATAAAATAATACGAAAATACTACACATCTATTTACAATAAACACCAGAGTTTCAATCACAGGAAATGTTAAAAATAACACAGATGGCTAGATTCACACAGTTACAGAAAAAAACAGTACTTAACTAATCTCACTATATTTTCCTGACTGATCTAAAGAATTACTCTTCCCAGGTTGCTTACTAAAGCAAGGCAAGATGAAGTGGATGAGTAATCATTATTTGTCAGGTTTCAAAAACAGACTGCTCTGAGACTTCTGTCTCATCAAGCATTAATGCACAATTCAGTGCTGGCTTACAGAATGACATCACGCACATCTGGTCATCTGACTTTTGGTTCCCACATTACCCCTTTACTAAAGACTGAACCAGAATCTAGCATGTATGTGTTAATAATACACACACACACACACACAGAGCTTTGCTAAGATGTGTTATAGTATCTGGAAGCTATGAAACCATTTCAAACCTTCTACCCTCCCAGGGTAGCAATTACTTCACCCCTAAGGACAATACAGTAGGATCCCTAGTCCTGGTTTTCACAGACATTCACTCTGGCTGCAACCAGAACTGTAATATACTATATTTACGGCCTAAACCAAGTAATTTAGTTTCAGGCTATTTTTCAAAGTTAGCTGGACTGAGCTTAACCTCTTCTCTTCCAGTATCCTCTCTTACAACATATTCATTTCAACAGTTACAATACAGTCTGACATACAGGTGTATTTCTCTTCTGTCCAGCAGGACACACTGTTGGAACATTTTTAACACAAGCAGCTTAACAAATGCATTTTCAACACAAACATCTGTACAATTCAGTTTGATATACAAATGACAAATGATTCTTTACAAAACTCCAGCTAGCTATGCTGGCATATGTTACACATCCACTGCCCTACTTTCTCTGGCACAGCTGGCACTACCTCACATGGTCACAGGGGGCATTAGTGAAAGACGCCTTAAAAGGTTCCGCAAACCCATACAGCCTTAACCAGGCATGTCTCCTCAAGGCTATACCTAATCTGGCTGCTTGACAGGTGCCCTCTGCAGCATGAGAGATCAACCTCATCAAGGAATTAGTTAGGGAATTGAGAGTAGCCAACTAGGGAGACACTTTCTTGAGGTCTTCCTCTGACAAGGTCTCTGTAAGAGTTGCTTAGCTCCTTGACCAAATCTCTTTGAAGGCGATTAAAATGGGCCCGGTAGCTCAACGCTCACAGTCTGAAAGTGGCTGAGGCGTAGATGTGCTTCCCATATCTGTCCAAAGCCAGGGACTCCCTGTTTGGGGATGGACTGTGGAGTTCTGCTCAGACAGCTCCTTCTTTGTGGCTGGCAACACCACAATAACATCAATGGGCACTCCTTTACTCCAATGTCTCTGTAACTAGGCGGGCTCAGATATATGTCTCTGTGTTTGGGAATAGCTCCATGGTGTCGGGTTCCTTCCATGGCCAGAGGGAAACTAGGTCAATAAGTTCATCCGCCGGGGGTGGTCGATCAGAACATAAGAAGGGCCAGCCCCGAATGCCTCCAGAAATACAGACTCCTCAAAAGTGGGAGTTTGGGAGGACCATCCACCTCTCTGTCTCAATATTTCCAAGATGTCTCCAAAGCAGGCATCGCCTGGTGGAGAACTTGGGGATCCCTTTCCCTCATCAAAGTCTACGTCCTCGTTTAAGGACTCCATAGGGGAGTCTTGGTGCCTTCTCTTGCACTTTCTCTTGTGATGTACTTCCCCTGCAGGAGGCTCATGGGAAGGATTGGAAGATATAGGGCCCCCTGGGAGGTAGTAGTAGACTGAATGCCAGTTTGGGGGGGGGGGGGGCTGATCTAGGACAGGATGGATGGGCTCAAGACTCGGAAGAGATGTAGACTGGGTAGGATCAGGGGGAGGAGAAGGAGATGCAGCTCTAAATCTAGAGAAAGTCATTACTACCCAAAAGGCTGACAGACTTGAGGAAACCCTTTCCCACTCTCCCACAGCTGAAGCTACCTGGGGAAAAGGAGTAGAATCTACCCTGGAGCCAAAACCTCTGGATAGTGTTGGACCCGAGCTGTTGAAGGCCAAAGCTCCTAGGGGAAAGGACGGATCTGACAAGGTTAGCCCTGATGCCTGCCCTCTGGAGTCGGCACCATCTCAGATCAGTGATTAGCTCTGCTCCAACGGCATCAGAGCTGAGCTGGTCTGGGACCCTGACAGCAATGAAGAAATCCTTATCCTCTGATCCCCAGATGGCTCCCTCACAGAAACCGGAACCTGGGATTCCAAAGAAATAGTTTGGATTGGAAGAGGAGCGTGAAGAGCCATGAGAGCTTGCAGCTCTGAGACTCTTCTGGCTGAAGTGATGGCCAGAAGGAAAGCTGTCTTCCAGGAGAGAAATTTTAGCTCTGCAGAAGAAGCTGGTTAGAAAGGGAGCAGGGTGAGCTTTTCCAACACAAAGTTAAGGTCCCAAGCTGGAGTTGGCGCTCTTCTGGGTGGCCTCAAGTTGCTAGCCCCTCTTAGGAATGGTTTGATCAAAGGGTGTGAGAAAAGGGGATGCTCAGTGGAGAAATGAGCAGAGATAGCAGAGGCATGAATTTTTATAGAAGAGAAAGAGGCCACTGTGTAGTAGGTCAGCTAAGTATTCCAGGATGAGAGGGAGGGAGGACTGTGCCGTATTGGCTCCCTTAGCCTGGATCCAGGTGCAGAACCTTTTCCATTTGTCAGCATAAGATGTTCTAGTTCTAGGGTGTCTGGTCTCACGTATAACATCTAGAACCTGTTTACTGAGGTTGGCAGATTGATCTGGGATTAGGGAATAAGCCAAGCTGCCAAATTGAGTGTTTGCAATTGGGGATGCATGAATTCCCCTTCCCTCTGGGTCAGGAGGTATGGAATCTGAGGAAGATGCCATGGTGGCAGTGGGGACAGGCTGCGCAGCAAGGGGTACCAGTGCTGGCGAGGGCAGTCTGGAGCTATAAGAATTGTCCTTGGTTTTTCCTCCTTTATTTTGAGCAGTACCCTGGGGATGAGAGGTAGTGGAGGAAAGGCATAGCCCGATAGATTGACCTAGGGGAAAGACAGGGCATCCACTTTCCATGCCATGAAGTGATGCTCCCTGGTGCAGAATTTGCTGAGCTAATGGTTGATGTGGGAGGCAAAGAGGTTGCACATCAGGGTGCCCCATTTCTGAGTTATTATAGGGTGAAGGTTCTTCTGTTGAGCTGCCACTCGTGTGGGTCCAGCAGGTTTCTGCTTAATTGGTCTGCCAGAGAGTTGGGAGAACCTGGTAGGAATTGCGCTAACAGGTGTAGTTGCATGGCAGAAGCTGTGTGCCAAAGGGTCATGTCCAACCTGCATAGAGGGTAGTAGTGAGTCCCTCCCTGCTTGCTGATATACCACATCACAGTGGTGTTGTCTGTTTTGATCAGGAGAGCCCCTGGAGAGAGAAGGGGCTTGAAAGCTATCAAGGCGTGCTGGACAGCCATCATCTTTTTTTGGTTGATGTACAGAGGGATTTGCTGCAGGCTACACTGGGCCTGTATGCACCCCAAATATAGTCTGATGTGTCTGGGGTGAGGTTCTGGGTGGCAGGGGTTGGTGAGAAAGGTAGTCCCTTGTTGTGGGAGCATGCTGTTACCCACCAAAGAAAATCTTTTCTGAAGCAAGGAATTATAGGTATAAGAGTCTCCAGGTCTTGAGAGTGTTGACAACAAAGGCTTTTTAGGTACCAGTGAAGTTTCCTCATATGCAGTCTGGCATAAGGAATGAGTAGTATGCAAGATGCCATGAATCCCAGAGCTTGCACGATCTTCCTTGCAGATAACTGGGGTCCGGTGGCTAGTTGAGAAAAGTAGGCTGTCAGGAAAATTGTTTTTCTGGTGTAAAGAATGCCATCTGGGATGCTGTGTCCAGGCTTGCTCCCCGGAAGACAATCCTTTGGGTGGGCACCTGTTTGGATTTATTTTCGTTGATTGTGTACCCTAGGGAGGTAATAGGGTCTTTACAAAGGCCAGGTGCTTGAGCAGCTTTTCCTGGCTGGCTGCCTGAATAAGGCAGTCATCTAAGTATGGGTAAATCTGGATATTCCTTTGTCTGCAAAAGGCAATGGCCAGAGCCACACATTTTGTGAAAACTCTCGGAGCAGTAGATAAGCCAAAGTGAAGAGCAGCGAACTGAAAGTGTTGAGATCCTGCCCTGAAACAGGGATATTTCATGCATGATTCCCTGATAGGAATGTGGAGGTAGGCCTCTTTTAGATCTAGGGTGGCTAGCCAAGTGTCCTCCTTGGACAGCATGGGTAGTAGCTGCTACAGGGTGAGCATTTTGAATTTTGGGATCTCCAGGAAGGTGTTTAGAATGGAAAGACCGAGGATGGAGCACCAGGTGCTCTCTTTTCTGAGCACCAAAAATGGTCTGGAGTAGAAACCTTGGCCTATCTGTTCTGCAGGAACGTGCTCTCCTGCCCTCATAGAAAGCAGGGAAAGGATTTGCTTTTGAGCCTCTGACTACTGGTTTGGAGGTAGATCTGGGAACCTTTTTGGGGTTGGAAGGGTGTGGAAAGAAAATTTGTATGGTGCTTGCGTGAAAGGAGAGTTTTCCTCCTAGGGTTAAGTGAAGGTGGGGGAGGTGAGTCATTGTGAGTTCTTACCATAAGGGGGTAAAGCTTAGATTTCTGCATTCCCTGTGGCTGCTGTCTGGGGGGGGGGGTCTGGCTCCTCGGGGCCTGGGCTGGACTGGCTTTGTTGGAGCAGGAAAGGACCAGTGCTTGGTGGGACAATGCCTGCTGAAACTGGGTGGCTGGACCTGTAAGAAATCCTTAACTGTCTGCATAGATTTTGCTTTTTCTTCCATCTTTTTTAAGACCTCTTCTGCCTTAGTGCCATATAAGTTGTCTTTGTGCAAGGGGGCATCCAACAATTTAGATTTGGCATGGTCTGGCAGGGGCTGTTCCTTAAGCCATGTATGCCTTCTAATGACAGATCCAGTGACTACTGCCCTGCAAGAAGCTTCTAGGATGTCAAAACCACAATGCAAGGTGTGTTTAGCTACTTGACTTGCAGAATGTATCAACTCTTGTAACTCTTTAGATTCTGCACAAGCAGGAAAGGAAGACATGTTTTGTTTGAGGAGTTCCAGGGTATGTTGCTGAGATTTTAGCATATGGAACTGACAATTTAGTGCCCTGATAGCAAGGGTAGCTGAGGTGTATACTTTTTTACCCCATCTGTCTAGTGCTCGGGAATCCCTATCTGAGGGGGTGGGATTCTTAGCAGATGTTGCTTTAATCCCTTTGGGCCCTTGAGAAATTACCTCAGGGTCAGCAGTAGGATTTTTAAAAAGAAATTTGAGAGAGTCAGGGACTCTATAGTACCCGTCTGGTTTTCTGGGTTCAGGAGGGAGGGTGTCAGGAGCCAAGCTGGATTCCAGGAAAACATCCTCCACAACATCCAGGACTGGGGGTATGGCCAAGGGTCTGTGCTGTGGAAGATCTAAGAATTTCCTGAGTCTCTTTTTAGACTGAGGGCAGTCTTGACTCTCCCACTGGAAATGCTCCTTTAAGGTATGAAGGGTTTCCCCAAAGGAAAAATCCTCTGGGGGAGAGGCTAAAGGGATGGAATCCTCTGCATCAGAATCCTCATAAGTAGATAGGGGTTGCATGTCTTCATATTCAGATGTATCAGAGTCATCGGACTCTTGTTCATACAAAACTACAGGGGACAGATCTCTCTTCCTTTTGGAGGGGGAAGCTTGGCTTCCCCTGATCAGCATAATAAGGTGGTCTACCATTTTAAGCATTTGAGACTGAGGCAAGGAAGCAGGTGCCTGAGATTGGATAGTCAGTTTCTTGGGTGTGGTTCGTACCCTGGGCCTAAGAAACTCAGTCATTTTTGAAAGAACGGCAGTCACGAAAGAAGATGTCGGTTTGTGTCGAGAATTGGTAGTGCAAAGGATTTCCTCAGAAGCCGGTTCCTGCTCAGTGGCTTCGGACCCATCTAAGGTAGAGACGACCGCAGGATCCTTGGTCGAAGAAAAGTTCTGCGGCATACCGGTCTCCGAAAGGGTCTCAGTACGAGGCTGCGAATGTGCCTCACTGAGGACCGGAGAACTGACAACTAGCTTAATGGAAGCGTCGTCAGTAGGTTTGGACCTGTGCGGTCTGTCTCTGTCTTTATCTTTACGTTTTTTTGGAAGATCTGTTGTCGGATGGCTTACCAAAGCCATATCAGAATTCGAGAACTGTAAGCGAAAATATCTAGCCCGACGACGGATAGTTCTTGAGTTGAACAAAGCACAGAAGCAACAACAGGGGATGTCGTGGTCTGGGCCTAAACAAGTGACACAGTAAGAATGAAAGTCTTGGTGTGGTATTTGCTTTCCACAGGCGAGACAATTATTAACTTTTTCTGACAGTTAGTGCAAGAAAAAAATATCCCCAACCCTGTAATTAGCTTTAGAAGACTTCAACTTCAATTCGGTAGACGAAACTCAGGTAGCAGCCGACCAGCACTCGTGCGAACTGCTTCTGCTTCGGGCTCCACGGCAACAAAGACTGATGTAATGGCATCAGCTGCCTTACTTTATAGTACTGAAGACCTGAAGCGACAGCAATCAACACAGAAATACTAAGCCTCTGGTATTCGGGCCAGCCAAAGGCTACCCTGGCAGGGATAACCCAAATGTGATGACTGCAACAGTGAAACACAAAGAACATCGGTGGCAAATGAGATCTGAGACTTAGTCAGGCAAGAGGCATTACGGGAGAGGCAGGAGCTTGAGGGTCAGATCACAGTCTTGTAAAAGAGGACAAATCAGATCAGATGTCGGATTCTAGACCCAGAAGTGAGGAAAAATTAAATTGACATCATCAGATCCACTGTTTATCAAGTACTTTTACTATGTTCTTTAATTGCTGGAAGGAAGCAGATGTGTTGGTAATTAACTTCTAGATTTTTAAAGCATATTAACTTACTAGAACTCACAGGATCATGGCTGGTTCACTTTCAAAACTGGGTCTGGATACACACTCACTTTTAAAGTGACAGAACTACCTGACATGGTAAGGAGTGATATGGCAAGATCCACTTCTTATCACTGCAGGCTAAGGTTTGCCCCAAAGTCACACATTATGACCACTGTAGTTGGTGCAGAGATACCACCTGTAATACACATATGGTGATTTGATGAGGCATTCTTCTCCTCGGGTATGAAAGAAGAAGTAAAACTAAACATGATTTCTCAACACTGGAATACTTCCTATTAAGAAATAAACATCTTACCTCATTCAGCACTAAAGCCAGCTTGTGAGACTTAAGGGGGCAGAAGGAAAATGGTCCAAGACTTTACTGTCGCCATACAGTAGAAAGACTTGCAACCAACTTTCAATGGGATTAGATAATTGAGTTTCCAAAAGGACCAGCAATTCAGTTTCATAGGCAGTATTAACTTTACTGCATTGAAATTTAACTAAGAAGTAGACCCCCACTACAGAACCTCAACTTTCCACATTATGGAAGTAAACCTCTGGCAATAAGGGTTCAGTTATCAAAAGTGTGCTATAAATCTCTGAAACAAACAGTATTTCAGCAGAAACATGTTGTGAAACTGTAGGAGCTAGCAGAAGACATTGTAGTCCTGTGATACCAAATGTGTCACACACAGTGCCCAAATGGACCTAGACTAGCCAATTTCTTATGGTACACCCAAAATGCAAAGCTCTTCTTCATCAACTGCCTTTCAAATCAGGGGAGCTACAACGGCCTATGTTGGATGACTGTCATCACATTCCAGTGGTTTAGGTCTTTGGCTCACTGCTGAATACTGTTCTAACAGCACCATCCAAAGTTAATGAAACATGCAGAACAACCCCTGTTCTCAACGGTTACTAGCTGACTGGCACAGTAAAAGTCACAACTTTTACTTTAATGAAGTGTGTTCATTAGCATCACATACCATAAGATAATTTGCTGCGTCTTTCCTGCCTCTCTCTCTCACTATCCATTTTTTTCTACTGCCCATATCTCATTTTGCAAACTACAAACTCATTTATATTTCTAGTGCACTAAATTTCATGTCCACCAATTTCTTCCTATCAATCATTTCATATAGTTCTTTACATTCTATATTTTAGGAGCCTTCCTTTCTTCCAATTGCTTTTTTTTCTTTCTTGCTCTGAGAAGGTTAAGTGAATATTTTCAGCCACAACAGCGGGGCAGATTGACATTGTTAGTTTGAGAGATGAATAGTTATCAGTGATTTAGACAACTGCCAGCTTCTAGCATTTCCAGACAGAATCGACTTAACAATATTGCATAAAGCAGTGTTTTGTACCCACCAGTCTGCCAGAAATTTCCTGGCGGGCCATGAAAGAGATTTTTTTTTTTTTTTTTTTTAATTAAAAAGTGTTTTTTCTTTTTTTTTCTTTTTATGGGCGTTCTTTAAGAACACCCTTTGCATCCGGTCGCACAACACCTGTTGCATCTGTGCAGCTGTCTATGTCTTCTTCTTCTTCTTCTAAGAGCATGGAATTTGAATGCCAGAAGATGTTCGAAACATTGATCATGAACGGATAAGTGAGAGGCAGGTGTGTGTGTGTGTGTGTGTGTGTGTGTGTGTGTGTGTGTGTGTGTATGTGTATAAGTAATAAGTAGGTAGGCGTGTGTGTGTGTGTGTGTGTGTGTGTGTGTGTGTGTGTGTGTGTATCAAAGAAGTAGGTAGATAGGTACAATATGTATGTGTGTGCATTTAAGTAGGTAGGTAGGGGTAGGTGTGTGTGTGTGTGTATGTATAAGTGATAGGTAGGTAGGTGGTGTGTGTATGAAAGAAGTAGGTAGATAGGTACATATGTATGTGTGTGCGCATTTAAGTAGGTATGAAAGTGGTAGGAGTGTGTGTGTGTGTGTGTGTGTGTGTGTGTGTGTGTGTGTGTGTGTCAGTGTATATGTGTGTGTGTAAAAACAAGGAGGGAGGTGTCTCGCAACTGTCCAGATTTTTGCCTCATATGTTTAGTCTGTTCCTCATAAAATGTGTTGTTTGGATTTACTGTAACAAACCTGTGAGGACAGAATTCACTAAATAATGACAGGTAGTTGAGTTTCAGACTTCACATCCTTCAGAAAATTAAAAATAATACAAACTGCGGTGGTGGTGCTGCGGTAGCGTTGTCGCCTCACAATAAGACGTTGTCCTGTTCGATTCTCAGCTAGAACGTCTTCTGTGTGGAGACATGTGTGAATGGGCATACCTTCGTTGAAGGTTGTCCGTCAGGGCTGGCAACTCGGCACATAAAAATCTACTGCCAATCATTAGCAGACCGGAGTTCCGCTGTGGTGACCCCTAACCGGGAAAAGCTGAAAGACACAACAGCAGCAATACCTTTTATTCTAGCAACTTTAGAGGTTGCTCTGACAAACTTATACAGTTAGTCCATATTTTTGGGGTTTTGTCCCACCATTATTTTTGGCTTTGCCCAGATTTTTTGTGCTAAGACATTGAGAGGTATGGTGTGGGTGTGGGTGTGTGTGTGTGTGTGTGTGTGTGTGTGTGTGTGTGTGTGTGTGTGTGTGTGTGTAAGAGGGATTTAGGGTGTGTGTGTGTGTGTGTGTGTGTGTGTGTGTGTGTGTGTAACAAGGGCTAGGCAGGTAGGTGCATACCTCTCAACTGTCACTACTTTTCAGGGACGTCCCTGATTTTGACTGAAATGTTAGCTCTGTCCCTCTTAAACCCAGCTAAAAGTGGTGGCTTTTGGAGAAAAGGTGATGAATTAAACTTAATGACAATAATTAGAGTTACAGGCTTATTTTACTTTAGAAAAATGCATATTCACTCTTCTGTTATTTTGTCAATGTCTCAAGTTAATTATACTAATATATGAAAAGTGTCCCAGATTCTGTTAAGATTTGTCCCTTTTTGGTTGACAGCTATAGGCAGGTGTGTGTGTGTGTGTGTGTGTGTGTGTGTGTGTGTGTGTGTGTGTGTGTGTGTGTGTGTGTGTGTAAAAGAGGTAGATACCAGATTTTTGCAGAATGTCCACACTTTTGCACTATTCCTCATAAAAAGGACGTTTCAGACTTTATATCCTTGCAATGATTAATAGCATTTCTCAGTACACTCGATTTCTATGGTCACACTATGTATCTATATCTTTCTCAATTGGTGAGATTACTATGCTGGCATACAACACTCAAACAGCATTTTAATTGGTTCACTATAATGTTTTTTATTTCTGCCTTAGTGGTCCCCACATTAATTTTCCTATTTTCAATGGTCCCAAAGTATAAAAAGGTTGAAAACCACTGGCATAAAACAGTACACTTAACATTCTGGACACATCATTACTTGTAATGTATTTGCAGACAACAGCAGTTTCTGTCTTCATACTGCTAGAAATGTTTCAGTTTACACCATTAGTTTTTGTTACAGTTCTAGCAGTTACAATTCCTGCATTGTACACTTAATTCTAACACTTACAGAACATATTGTAGTTAACAGCACTTTAGCATTTCAAACATTTGTAGATAACAGCATTTGCTAGCATTTTAACTTCAAGTGTTTCAGTTTAAAACAAACGTTTGTTACACTTCTAGTAGTTAAAATTTCTGCATTGTACACCTCATAGACTGGTACCATGGGTGGAATAAACGATTACAGAGAACCAGAAAGGTTACAGAAGTAAGAGAATATCACTTGGGATGATTAGAAAGTTCATATATCACAGCAGAGAGCATCTATGTCTTCCTTGCATCCACATACATAATCTATGTCTCACAAGAAACATCATGCCACAGACTTGGAAAACTGCTTTTATTAAACCCCTGCCAAAACAAAACAACCCAAAAGATACCTCTCATCTGTCCAATATCTATTTTCCCAATTCTGAGCAAACATTTTGAAAAAAATAGTCAATACCCAACTCTCCCTCTATATCCAGCATTACCACCTGCTCTCTTCCAGACGACATGGATTCTGGCCTGGACGAAGTACTATGACAGCACTTTGGTGCCTAACTGATGACATCCTGCTAAACTCTGACAGTGACCTCCTTAAAGGTGCCCTATTTATAGACCTAACAAAGGCTGTGACCTCACTGATCCCAAACTTCTCCAAAACAAACTGAAATTCGTTATCAGTCCAGATGCCACTCCCTGGTTTAAAAACTTCCATGAAACAGACATTTCAGAGTTAGAAAATAGGATCCTCCCAAACAGAAATTGCACCTATTACATAAGGTGTACCACAAGGATCCATCCTTGTGCACCTCCTCTTCATTAACAATTCTCCTTGTGACCTTCCCCCATCTCCAACTCATCCTCTATGCTGATGGCATGGTCATTTACCCATCAGGCCAGTATTATGTTAATTACATGGGCTCCACCAGTGGCTCATAAGCCATAAACCACTTCTCAACACATCAGAGACCAAAACTGCTCTTGGAGCTCCACAGAAAATTCACCAAACACCTGACTCTTATCTGTGACCTACACAACCATTCCACAGAGACAATCTCCACCTTCAAATACCTAGGACGATGACTTGATTATTTGCTAAACTTCCATTTCCACATAGGCAAAGTGACAGCCAAAACAAACTCCATCCTCTTCTGGGCCAAAAAAAAAATCTTCCCCTTTTCTAAGCCAACCAGCTAGAGCAGCCACTGGCAAAGGAGCTGTCCTTTCACAGTTTGGATACGGGATCCCAATTTTTGCTTCTGCCTCAAAGAAAAACAATGCAACAAGTGAGACCATCTTTAACAGCAACTGCCAATTCATTACAAACTCACCTCTCTGTCAACATCACTGTATCACTCTAGAAAAAGTCAAATGGCTACCCATAAAACAAAGACAAAACCTACTTTTAGGA